>NC_048593.1:29469900-29812400 GCF_013265735.2 Oncorhynchus mykiss | reverse complement strand
CTACAATCATTAGTCACTGATGGAAAATAGGAGGTTGTTGGTTGTATTTTCCCCAAGCTGTCCTCTTATCTCTTTATAACATGCATACTACACAGACACGGGCTAAAACACACATAGGAAACACGCATAGGAAACACACACACACACACACACACACCACACACCACACAGACACTCATAGGAAACCCACACCGCAGTCAATGCAGGGTCACTGCAGTACACTTCCCCATTATCCCTGTGACTGTGGCACATGTCCAAATTGAACGCTGTTAGCCCATCTCCCTTCACAAATTCTCTCATCCCACTCCAAACTACTTTCCCTTTCATCCTTTTGTTTTCATTTTCATTGAGTAACTCTGTTAACCTTTCTGATCTCCCCATCCCGGATCCGGGTTCGTGAATACAGACTCAAGCTCATTACCATAACGCAACGTTAACTATTCATGAAAATCGCAAATGAAATGAAATAAATATGCTAGCTCTCAAGCTTAGCCTTTTGTTAACAACACTGTCATCTCAGATTTTCAAAATATGCTTCTCAACCATTGCAAAACAAGCATTTGTGTAACAGTATTGATGGCTAACGTAGCATTTAGCATTAGCATTCAGCTGGCAACATTTACACAAAAAAACAGAAAAGCATTCAAAAAAATCATTTACCTTTGAAGAACTTCAGATGTTTTCAATGAGGAGACTCTCAGATAACAAATGTTCAGTTTTTCCTGAAAGATTATTTGTTTAGGACAAATCGCTCCGTTTTCTGCGTCACGTTTAGCTATGAAAAAACCCCTGTATCCAGGATTGTGTAAATCTATCAGCAAGCTCATTAGCATAACACAACGTTAACTATTTATGAAAATCGCAAATGAAATAAATATGCCATCTCTCAAGCTTAGCCTTTTGTAAACAACACTGTCATCTCAGATTTTCAAAATATGCTTCTCAACCATAGGAAAACAATAATTTGTGTAAAAGTAGCTAGCTAGAGTTAGCATTTCGCGTTAGCATTTAGCATTAGCATTAGCGTTAGCATCCAGCACGCAACATTAACAAAAACATAAAAGCCTTCAAATAAAATAATTTACCTTTGAAGAACTTCTGATGTTTTCAATGAGGATACTCTCAGTTAGATAGCAGATGCTCAGTTTTTCCAAAAAGATTCCTTGTGTATTAGAAATAGCTCCGTTTTTATACATCACATTTGGCTACCAAAAAAAATCCATAAATTCAGTCCTCAAAACGCAAACTTTTTTCCAAATTAACTCCATAATATCGACTGAAAACATGGCAAACGTTGTTTAGAATCAATCATCAAGGTGTTTTTCACATATCTCTTCATTGATACATCGTTCTTGGACACATGCTTTCTCCCCTGAATCAAATGGTAAAGTAGAAGCAGCTGGCAATTGCGCACCGAATTCGACGCAGGACACCAGGCGGACACTTGGAAAATGTAGTCTCTTATGGTCAATCTTCCAATGATATGCCTACAAATACGTCACAATGCTGCTAAGACCTTGGGCGAACGACAGAAAGTGTAGGCTCATTCGTTGCGCAATCACAGCCATATAAGGAGAGAATGGAAAACAGAGCTTCAGAAATTCTGCTAATTCCTGGGTGATGCATCATCTTGGTTTCGCCTGTAGAATGAGTTCTGGGGCACTTACAGACAAAATCTTTGCAGATTCTGAAACTTCAGAATGTTTTCTTTCCAAAACTGTCAAGAATATGCATAGTCGAGCATCTTTTCGTGACAAAATATCGCGCTTAAAACGGGAACGTTTTTTATCCAAAAATGAAATAGCGCCCCTAGAGCTCTAACTGGTTAACAGAATGGCTTTGTTGGACATTATTTCTTTGCCCAAACCTAGCTGAAATTCCAGATGTCTGATTTTAAAACTAGGCTACAGCATCCATTTAGTCACCATTAGACTTTCCACATTTAAGACTGAATATGTTTGTAGGTGCAACAGTTTGTATTAAATTTGTCACTCACATGCTCATTTCTGTCCAATAAGCACCAACGATGTTGTAGAATTTCCGACAATGCTAACATCTTTTCAGACACATCTGAGTTCTAAAACTGGACCTAAGCAATTGAGTTGCGCATTAACAGTGCAAGTAGCTAGTTAACACCAGTCGGATGAGAGGCAAGCTACATGCAAAGGAATCTTAACTATATTTTGCTATGGCAGGTTTTTCACATGGCTGAAGTCTTTTGTGTAAACTGTTGGTCTTTGACACTTGCGTGTAATAAGCACAAAAAGCATAGCAAACGTCCTTGGCTTATATTGCCAGTTGGCTAGCCAACTAACTTTAGCCAGTAACGTTAGCTAGCACCAAGGCTGTAATGTTAGCTGAATGGACGGCTCATGCACCGGCACAATATAGCTATCCCGCATTCTTCCACAAACAAATCACAGCTAGCTAAGTAAAGCTCCTAGTCAATGCGCAACTTTGGAAAACTGCCACGCATTATGCATGCAATGGTTAAAGTTCAATCAGTACTGAGTGAATGAAGAACAAGTGTCCTGTCATCACCAGACTGTCAGTTTTAAATAGTGTCAAGATAATGTGTTCATGACAGGGTTTGTAGTGTTTTAGATGGTAGACGGCAAACCGGATATCATTGTTTTCAATGCGAGCACAATGGTAAATGCCTTTGAGGTCAGCCACCATGGTAGGCGGAGTTCAAATATTTCCACTTTTGCTGTCTGCCATAGTGTTGTTTTCTACCAGATGTTGATTGGTTTGTTTACTGAAATAACCATAGCAATGCATACTGGCTTGCTTTTGACGTCAGTTTTTCATGCTTTCTTGTCTTTTCATGCTTTTCTTGTCTTTTCCTTCGTCTAAATGCAGCATAACATGGAACCCAAACAGACTGCGCATGTGCGCCATCGTGCATAAATGTATTTTGTCCCCCCACACCAAACGCGATCACGACACGCAGGTTAAAATATCAAAACAAACTCTGAACCAATTATATTCATTTGGGGACAGGTCGAAGCATTAAACATGTATGGCAATTTAGCTAGCTTGCTGTTAGCTAATTTGTCCTGGGATATAAACATTGAGTTGTTATTTTACGTGAAATGCACAAGGTCCTCTAATCCAACAATTAATTCACACCTAAAATGGTCAACTGACTCGTTTCTAGTCATCTCCTTTTTCCAGGCTTTTTCTTCTCTGGACTTTATAATGCAATTGGCAACTTTCACAAATTAGGTGCGTTACTGCCACTGACCTCGTTCGTCTTTCAGTGGGTACCTGCTTCTATAAACCAATGAGGAGATGGGAGAGGTAGGACTTACAGCGCAATATGCGTCAGAACTAACTTCTAATTTAGCACTTGGCATTGCAGACTCTTATTGGCACGCGCAATAATTGAATAACATAGATTTCTACATTTTATTTTGCAACACTCGCACATGCGACGCGAGCGGTGTAGTCAGCCTGTAAGCGTTAACATTACAGCCATGGAATCTGAACGGTTACCACAGCCACAAAGTCAAAATGGGTTGTTGTAAAAATTCATAAGTATTAGCTTTTTGGTTTTAATTTATGGTTGGGGCTAGGCATAAAGTAACCTGTGTGGTTAGATTTAAAATCAGATTTTAAGATGCGAAATGGTAGAAATAGGCAGGGTTTTAACCATTTCTCTTTCGTGTATAGTTTTGACACCCCGGTCCCAACTTGTGCGCACAGACACACACATGGTGTGTGCTTATTAGGTGGCTCTTCAGAGCATTGCTTAGTTGCAATGGACAGGGACTGTTGTGTGTTCTAGTGTGCGCGTCTTGCCAACAGTGTGTGATTGCGACCCGCAATTCAGACCTCGAGCATTCCATTGGGTTCCTAATAGTTAACTAGCTAGCACAGTGTCCTTTTCTCCTGCATGCCAACCACCTGCAAAGTACGCTGTCTACTGGTGTGCGAGCTAGCTAACAATTCCGCCTGCTGTGTACTGAAGTCCTACTTAGCTAGCTAGCAACCAGTTCACAGAACTGCAGGAAAACGGTACCCGACAGGCTGGGGTGAAGGACACTGTCTACTGTTGTCCTAGCTAGCTACCAACCAGCGTTGTTGCCCCCGCCTTTTCTTCTGTGGAGTTTATCGTCAGTTGGCATCCAACGTTATGGTGAATTACCATCTACTTTACTGTAGTGCTCCTGTCTGTGCACCGGAGTCCTAGCTTAAAAAATGACCAATAGAAGTATAAAGAATTCCCAGATGCACTCCACCCCTACGGTACATCCCAGGGACACGCTGCTTTGTGGCAGGGTGGTGGATTGTGTTCCCTGAAATGCGTACACCAGCTGATTGATGGAGCACAAGGCCCTCTCTGTACTAGTTTATCTTCTGGAACATCCAGCTCCTACGCTGTGCGATATCAGAGAAGACCACCGTTTTCCCGGGAAACCTTTTGGATGACCAAATCTGTGTATCTGCCACACCGGTGCCGTCCCCTAGGTGTATCCCAAGTCGTTTCCATCGAGTGGGTGAATAGGATGTCATGGGGAGAAGTAGCACAGGCACTCTGCTGGCGCAGAACACAGAGCGGTTTGTGCCACTTCATGCCTTGCTCTCAGAGCCACCTAATGTGACCGTCAATAATGTATGTAAATGGTTGATGGGTAGGCTACATATTGATTATTTTTTATTTTCCAGGAGCTTGCTCGATTTGTCTTTTTTTCCAGTTAACTCCATTGGCTTAAATGGATTTCTGGTTTTTCGCATCCCTCTGCAAAATCTGCTTTTTTAATATTAAATAAATATGAATTACTACACTATTTCTGTTGCCATTTGTCATTTTGTATTTTTACTTATGTATTGCTGTGTTATAATGGAATCACCTTCCGATGTAAAAACCATGGATAGTCAAAACAATTTTTTTTTTAAGTGAGAAGTACTCATCAGTCTAAAACAAAATAGGAAATTCACATGAGCACCACAATGCCTACTCCACCCATGCTCTACCAAGGTTTTTCAGCACACAGCTTTGACTTCCTACAACAGCTTTGTTGGTCTATTGTACTTCAAACAACGTGTATGCAGGTTGCTTAGGATTCAAACCTACTCAAACAGCCTAATTCTTCAGTGGAATAACTTTAGTGTCCTGCTATTAAAATGTTTATAAATTGGGTGGTTCAAACCCTCAATGATTGTCTGAAAGTCGTGGTGTATCAGACCACGGGAATGACAAATGACTTTTTACTATTCTAATTGCCTTGGTAACCAGTTTATAAAAGCAATAAGGCACTTCAGGGGTTTGTGTGATATGGCCAATATACTATGGCTAATGGCAGTATCCAGGCACTGCGTTGCGTTGTGCATTGGAACAGCCATATACCACACCCCTCCGTGCTTAATGCTTAAATATACACTGAGCCAACAAAATAAAAAAACGTAATATTGAGTTGCACCCCCGTTTTTAATAAATTAGCAAACATTTCTAAACCTTTTTATGTTTTGTCATTATGGTGCATTGTGTGTAAATTTAAACCATTTTAGAATAAGGCTGTAACGTAACAATGTGGAAAGTCAAGGGGTCGGAATACTTTCCAAATGCACTGTATTTAGATGTTCTAGCCTACCTCTTTCCAGTAATGAATTCAATGCAGTATTAGCTTTATTTAATTGCGCGTAATGCATAATAAGCTTAACTTATATCCTCTCGTGCAAGCACCTGTGCTCTGCTGGCCTCTTTAACAAATGCTCCTTAGCTCTTGGAGTCCCATGCAGAAAATCTAGACTAGCTTGCTGGACATGATTTTTCTTATACCAATAGACCATTCGAAGAGGGACGCAAGCTCTTTTTTTCCCCCCAATGTTAAATACAGCAGCCCAATAAAACTCAGGTTAAAAGGAGTGAACCCGTGATGGCGGTAGGGTATAGCAGTTATTTATTTAGACCCATAACCATTCAATCTTCCTGAAAAGAAGTGAAAGTCTTCTGCATCTAGTTCTAGTCCTATATTATTCAAGGATGTCATTCAAATTAAGATGAGGACAAACATATTTAACTTCTAGAAGCGAGGAATGAATGAAGCAACAATGGAGAGAACGAGGAAGGCTAAAAACATTAGGGGAAATATTATGTGTGTGCGTCAGCCTACTAATTATACCATTAGGCCCTATTATATTTCAATTTTGCTAACCTATACTTGTGACTTTGTAGGCCTCGTGCTTCACCAGAATCGCATGGTCTCTTCTGCTTTGTCATAGTTTGAACCATGTGTGTAATTCCAGTCCCTATAATACAGTTCACACTCAGATTAGCCTACTGGAGCTAGTTTAATTTTTTTACCCAAGAGGGCATAATATACAAAGGATTTTTCAGCCATAAACGTTGCTGACCGGTGTATACAATATCATTTTGTCCTGGGATTCAGAATGGAATGCACACTTCCACGAAGGATATATCATCGAAGAGATATGTGAAAAACACCTTGAGGATTGGTTCTAAACAACGTTTGCCATGTTTCAGTCGATATTATGGAGTTAATTTGGAAAAAAGTTCGGCGTAATTGATGACTGGATTTTCGTTTTTTTTTTGTAGCCAAACGTGACGCACCAAACGGAGCCATTTCTCCTAAACAAATAATATTTCAGGAAAAACTGAACATTTGCTATCTAACAGTCTCCTAATTGAAAACATCTGAAGTTCTTCAAAGGTAAATGATTTTATTTGAATGCTTTTCTGGTTTTTGAAAGTGTTGCCTGCTAAATGCTAATGATAATGCTAACGCTAAATGCTACGCTAGCTAGCTACTGTAACACAAATTATTGTTTTCCTATGGTTGAGAAGCATATTTTGAAAATCTGAGATGACAGTGTTGTTAACAAAAGGCTAAGCTTGAGAGCTAGCATATTTATTTCATTTCATTTGCGATTTTCATGAATAGTTAACGTTGCGTAATGGTAATGAGCTTGAGTCTGTATTCACGATCCGGGATGGGTAGATCAGAGAGGTTAAATTGTTTAACTTAGGTCAAATATTTCTGGTAGCCTTCCACAAGCTTCCCACAATAAGTTGG
The DNA here is from genome assembly GCF_013265735.2 of Oncorhynchus mykiss. Classification (NCBI taxonomy): domain Eukaryota; kingdom Metazoa; phylum Chordata; class Actinopteri; order Salmoniformes; family Salmonidae; genus Oncorhynchus; species Oncorhynchus mykiss. The sequence continues at coordinate 29,805,360 of NC_048593.1, read as the reverse complement.
GGGAATTTTGGCCCATTCCTCCTGTTGGCCTCCTTGCTCGCACTCACCTTTTCAGTTCTGCCCACAAATTTTCTATAGGATTGAGGTCAGGGCTTTGTGATGGCCACTCCAATACCTAGACTTTGTTGTCCTTAAGCCATTTTGCCACAACTTTGGAAGTATGCTTGGGGTCATTGTACATTTGGAGACCCATTTGCGACCAAGGTTTAACTTCCTGACTGATGTCTTGATTTTGCGTCAATATATCCACATAATTGTCCTCTCTCATGATGCCATCTATTTTATGAAGTGCACCAGTCCCTCCTGCAGCAAAGCACCCCCACAACATGATGTTTCCACCCCCATGCTTCACGGTTGGGATGGTGTTCTTCGGCTTGCAGGCCTCCCCCTTTTTCCTCCGAACATAACGATGGTCATTATAGCCAAACAGTTCTATTTTTGTTTCATCAGACCAGAGGACATTTCTCCAAAAAGTACGATCTTTGTCCTCACATGTGCAAACCGTGGTCTGGCTTTTTTATGGCGCTTTTGGAGCAGTGGCTTCTTCCTTGCTGAGCGGTCTTTCAGGTTATGTCGATATAGGACTCGTTTTACTGTGGATACAGATACCTTTGTGCCCGTTTCTTCCAGCATCTTCACAAGGTCCTTTGCTGTTGTTCTGGGATTGATTTGCACTTTTCGCACAAGTATGTTAATCTCTAGGAGACATAATGAGTCTCCTTCCTGAGCGGTATGACGGCTGCGTGGACCTATGGTGTTTATACTTGCTCACTATTGTTTGTACAGATGAATGTGGTACCTTTTTTTTTTTAGGCATTTTGGAAATTGCTCCCAAGGCTGAACCAGACTTGTGGGGGTCTACAATTGTTTGTTTTTTTCTGAGGTCTTGGCTGATTTCTTTTGATTTTCCCATGATGTCAAGCAACGAGGCACTGAGTTTGAAGGTAAGCCTTGAAATACATCCACAGGTACACCTCCCAGTGACTCAAATGATGTCTATCAGAAGCTTCTAAAGCCATGATATCATTTTCTGGAATTTTCTAAGCTGTTTAACCTGTTGCGACGAGCAAACCCGTATCATTTACCTTTGAAGAACTTCGGATGTTTTCAATGAGGAGATTCTGTTAGATAGCAAATGTTCAGTTTTTCCAAAAATATTATTTGTGTAGGAGAAATCGCTCCGTTTTGTTCATCACGTTTGGCTGAGAAAAAAACCCGAAAATTCAGTCATTACAACGGCAAACTTTTTTCCAATTTAACTCAATAATATCGACAAACATGGCAAACGTTGTTTAGAATCAATCCTCAAGGTGTTTTCACATATCTATTCGATGATAAATCACTCGAGGCAGTTTGGTTTCTCCTCTGAACCAAATTGAAAAATGCACGCACCTGGAGATTACGCAATAGTTTCGACGGAGGACACTTACCTGGTAAATGTAGTCTCTTATGGTCAATTTTCTAATGATATGCCTACAAATACGTCACAATGCTGCAAACACCTTGGGGAAACGACAGAAAGTGTAGGCTCATTCCTTGCGCATTCACAGCCATATAAGGAGACATTGGAACACAGCGCATTCATAATCTGGCTCACTTCCTGTATGAAATTTCATCTTGGTTTTGCCTGTAGCATTAGTTCTGTGGCACTCACAGAAAATATCTTTGCAGTTTTGGAAACGTCAGTGTTTTCTTTCCAAAGCTGTCAATTATATGCATAGTCAAGCATCTTTTCGTGACAAAATATCTTGTTTAAAACGGGAACGTTTTTCATCCAAAAATGAAATACTGCCCCCAGAGGTTCAAGAGGTTAAAGGCACAGTCAATTTAGTGTCATGCACAAAGTAGATGTCCTAACCGACTTGCCAAAACTATAGTTTGTTAACAAGAAATTTGGAGTGACTCCAACCTCAATGGTCATTATGTTAACCTGACTTCAACTGTAAATGACTCATCAGGCTCAAGTAGAATCAAGTTTTGAGTTTTCATGCTGATCAAAGCTCTAATCAACTCCAGACATTTATGTTTTATAATTCTTTTGAATGACACTTCCGGGTTTCTGTGGGAAATACCGGGTTACCAAGGAGAATAGTGATTTATTTTCGAGATGGGACTTATTATTTTATATTTACAGTACCAGTCAAGTTTGGACACTTGGGTTTTTCTTAATTTTTTTTACTATTTTCTACTTTGTAGAATAATAGTGAAGACATCAAAACTATGAAATAACACATAGTGAATCATGTAATACCCAAAAAAGTGTTAAACAACTCTGTTTGAGATTCTTCAAAGTAGCCACCCTTTGCCTTCATTACATCTTTGCACACCCTTGGCATTCTCTCAACCAGCTTCACCTGGAATAATTTTCCTACAGTCTTGAAGGAATTCTCACATATGCTGAGGACTTGTCTGCTTTTCATTCACACTCTGCTGTCCAACTCATCCCAAACCATCTCAATTGTGTGGAGGTCAGGTGACTGGAGGTCAGGTGACTGGAGGTCAGGTGACTGGAGGTCAGGTGACTGGAGGTCAGGTGACTGGAGGCCAGGGTATCTGATGGAGCACTCATCACTTGCCTTGGTCAAATAGCCTTTACACAGCCTGGAGGTGTTTTACAGTAGTTCTATTTTTGTTGTTGTACTCCTGTCCTTCCTCTCCCATTTATTTCTGATGTCCATCCGGTTTAATTTCTATTTGCCATATCTTTCAAACTGTGTGCTTTCTCAAAAGTTTTTAACCCATATGTGTTTTACATTAGTTATCTTGTTATTATGGTGGAGAGTAGGCATTGTGGTACTGATGAATTTCCTTTTTCATCCTCATACCGATGCCTACATCTCACTTAAAACAGTTATTTTTTGTTGTAGTGTGTTATCTGCCTCAAAGTGATACTTGTCTCATTTGCCCTGGCTCAAACCTGGCAAGGGCAGTTAATAATCTCAAGTCTTCTGACTATGTATTTGTCCACTAGTTCAGCTCCATGGCTGCTTTACAATTCTGTTAATCATAATACTATGGCCTTCTGGACTAGGCTATATGGAAAAAAGAGTAGGCTATTTAGCTACCTTTCTTTTAGGGTGCTAGAGTGAGGACTTTAACAAATAAGTGCGCTGCTATTTTGCCTCAGGGTTACAGTAGTGAATCTAGGTTACTACTTTATCTGTGAAGGTACGGCAGGTGAATTGGGTGATGTCCTTGCCACTCTAGCATGTCCTGCAAGGTTCACTTAGACAGACCGTTCATTATTTACTGTATACATGCTCAAGGTCCTCCTCGGTGACTCCCAAGGTTTCTCCCGGTTTCGGGTGTCACGGGCATTCTCTCTCACGCTTAGACAATTCCTGGCAAATTAAGGCTGGTAATAAAGGGGTTGCTGTGTCTGCTGTCAGCAAGTGAGTTGGAAGAGATTTGAACCCATGTGGTTAACCAGTGACCACAAACACCTTATGCAACGTGGCTGGTTCCTTAACCTTAAAGGAGAAAGTGTTCATGTCCACCTCCCTATGCCTGTTTCTTTTATATTTCTGAAATGTATTAAGTTCAGTTTTTTTAGTTTGTTGAACGAATGCATACATTCACACACATCCCACAATGAATCATTTGACCTCAGGCCATACAGGATACCAACATGTTCCATCAAAAACAGGCCCTGTGCCAACAAATAAGTAATTATCCATTGTATTGTGGAATTGTAATTTCCATTCCATGAACATATTCCTAGATCCTTCCTCTGTTCCAAGCCTTTCTATTAACTGGAGAGGGGATGCCATGCATATGACCCCCATTAGTGTGAAAAGCTAGCCATTTCCCAAGGGGACACAGAGGAGATAGTTATTAGATGTTATACTACCCAGTCTCCTGTTCTATCCACCAGGACATTGATAATGACCCTGCCTATTGTTAGGGGTGAAGGAGTTGAGCTGTTGGGGACCACCATGTACCAAATAACCAGTAATGTAACTCATGACAAGGCCAGCGGTGTTCATGACCTCATGACCAGCAAGTACACGTCAGTAGGACCACATAGTAGGAAGTGATGCCAGGCAGGGGGTGGTTAACTGTCAGTCTTTGAAAGCATTCTTTATCTCCCCCCCACATGGATCAGGTTTCACTAGCATGGTTTATTAAGTTCAGACATGATTTACACAGTTAATATCTAAGCCAAACTGATGGAATGCACTGACAATAGGTTATGAATGCGTGGATGTCTATCTGGACAGTATTTTGAGTAAGCTGTGTAGGTGCCTAGCAGCATGCCTGTTTGTATGCGCCTATCGGACAGACAGCTGAGTATGTCTCTTTCTGAGCCCTGCAAGGATTGTCTCAAATTTCTAACCTATGCTTCATATAGGTATGACGCAGACATTCTCCACCAGCTCAGCATACAGTGATCGTTCTCACCCTAGGCAGTGCCACATTCTCTATTATTACATGATTTTGAAATGAGAAATGATCTCCCCTAGTTTGGTATTGTTCTCAACTCCATGCGTGCGTTCATAGCAGATAGTTGCTGATATTTTTGGCCATATAGTGTATCTGCTATGTGGACACCGGCTCGTCGAACATCTCATTCCAAAATCATGGGCATTAATATGGAGTTGGTATTTGTATTTATTATGGATCCCCGTTAGCTGCTACCAAGGCAGCAACTACTCTTCCTAGGGTCCAGAAAAATGTAAGGCAGTTATAAATGTTTTAAAACATTACAATACATTCACAACATTAAGTGTGTGCCCAATATGTGTTCTTCACAGTCCCTGTTGTTCCTTAAGGTGTTTTAAAAAATATATATAATATTTTAAAAAATTACAAATATATATATATATATATATATATATATATTATTAAAAAATATATAATTTAAATCTCATTTTACTGCTTTGAGTTACTTGATGTGGAACAGAGTTCCATGTAGTACTGTGCACCTACCATAGTCTGCTCTGGACTTGTCATGTCTTGTGGGGTATGCATGAGTGCCTAAACTGTGTGCCAGTAGTTCTCTCCACCAATTTCAGCCAAGAGAGTTTGACATGCATATTATTGTTAGCTATCTGTGTACATCCAAGGTCCCTCCTTTGCTGCTATAACAGCCTCTGCTCTTCTGGGAAGACTTTCCACTAGATGTTGGAACATTGCAGTGGGTACTTGCTTGCTTTGGGTGGGCCTGACATACAGTTGATTGGCTGGTAAGAGGTAAGGTTGAATATTCAGAATGTTCTTTCTCTCTTGTGATTGAGCTCACCTTGAAGTGTTCAACTTTATTTCACCAGAGATTGATTGTTCAGTTACAATGTGGTGTGGCAACAATTAACCTTCAGGTTAAATGTGAAGAATTGTGACCTGCTGTGCTTTTTGATCTTCTCGGTGTAGATTTGACATCCCTGACTTTATTGCCAGTACATCCCTCCTTAAAGGGAGTAGAGATAAGTGGAGCTGTTCTCGTGGACTTTGCCAGGTAACGCCCTCATTGCCCTCAGATCGGTCCAGAGATCACACATCCTGCTGACGTTGGCACAAAACCCAGACTGACGGAAGAATACTTTCCTGTGATTCACTAAAGCCAACTTATTACTTACTGTGCTTATTATCCTAGTGAATAACAATCCTAACAAACTACTGTACTGTTTAATTGACTCTTGGCTCTGACAAAACAACTTAGATCCATACATACAGTTGTAGTCGGATGTTTACTTACACTTAGGTTGGAGTCATTAATTTTTCAACCACTCCACAAATTTCTTGTGAACAAACTATAGTTTTGGCAAGTCTGTTAGGACATCTACTTTGTGCATGACACAAGTCATTTTTCCAACAATTGTTTAGACAGATTATTTCACTTATTCACTATATCACAATTCCATTGGGTCAGAAGTCTACATGACTGTGCCTTTAACTTCATATGGCTGCAGGGGCAGTATTGAGTAGCTTGGATGAAAAGGTGCCCATTGTAAACGGCCAGCTCCTCAGTCTCAGTTGCTAATATATGCATATTATTATTATTATTATTATTATTATTATTATAATAATAATAATAATAATAATAATAATAATAATAATAATAATAATAATAATAATAATAATAATAATAATAATAATTAGTATTATTAGTAGTATTATTATTATTATTATTATTATTATTATTATTAGTATTAGTATTGGATAGAAATCACTCAAGTTTCCAAAACTGTCAAAATATTGTCTGTGTATAACAGAACTGATATTGCAGGCGAAACCCTGAGGAAAACCAAAACAGGAAGTGGCTTCTATTTTGAAAACTCCATGTTCCATAGCCTCCCTTTGCTGGATTTAAAGGGATATGAACAAGATACCTTTTCCTATCGCTTCCTCAAGGTGTCAACAGTCTTCAGACATGGTTTCAGGCTTTTATTTTGAAAAATGAGCCAGAACGATAACATCGCGTCAAGTGGTCACATGAGTTTTGCTTGCGCAACAGAATTTGGACAGCCATTGTTTTCCCCCCTCCTACTGTGAAAGACATTTGTGGTTGATATATTATCGATTATATATTTTAAAAACAACCTGAGGATTGATTATAAAAAATGTTTGACATGTTTCTGTGGACATTATTGAAACTATTTGGAATTTGTCTGCATTGTTGTGACCGCTCATTCCTGTGGATTTCTGAACATAACGCGACAAACAAACGGTGGTATTTTGGATATAAAAATCATCTTTATGGAACAAACGGAACATTTGTGTAACTGGGAGTCTCGTGAGTGAAAACATCCGAAGATCATCAAAGGTAAATAATTAATTTGATTGCTTTTCTGATTTTCGTGACCGAGCTACCTGATGCTAAGTGTACTTAATGTTTTATCGTGCGAGCGGTAAACTTACACAAACACTTGAATTGCTTTCGCTGTAAAGCATAATTTCAAAATCTGACACGACAGGTGGATTAACAAAAGGCTAAGCTGTGTTTTCCTATATTGCACTTGTGATTTTCATAAGTTAAACAGCTTTGGAAATTCCAGAAAAATATGTCATGGCTTTAGAAGCATCTGATAGGCTAATTGACGTCAATTGGAGGTGTACCTGTGGATGTATTTCAAGGCCTACCTTCTAATTCGGTGCCTCTTTTGCTTGACATCATGGGAAAATCTAAAGAAATCAGCCAAGACCTGTCTGGTTCATCCTTGGGCGCAATTTCCAAATGCCTGAAGGTACCACATTCATCTGTACAAACAATAGTGCGGAAGTATAAACACCATGGGACCACACAGCCGTCATACTGCTCAGGAAGGAGACGCGTTCTGTCTCCTACAGATGAATGTACTTTGGTGCGAAAAGTGCAAATCAATCCTAGAACAACAGCAAATGACCTTGTGAAGATGCTGGAGGAAACAGGAACAAAAGTATCTATATCCACAGCAAAACGAGTCCTATAGCGACATAACCTGAAAGGCCGCTCAGCAAGGAAGAAGCCACTGCTCCAAAAACGCCATATTACGGTTTGCAACTGCACATGGGGACAAAGATGGCCACCCCCGTGCTTCACGGTACAAGTACAATGTCATGTTGTGGGGGTGCTTTGCTGCAGGAGGGACTGGTGCACTTCACAAAATAGATGGCATCATGAGGCAGGAAAATTGTGGATATTTTGATGCAACATCTCCAGACATCAGTCAGGAAGTTAAAGCTTGGTTGCAAATGAGTTTTCCAAAGGAACAATGACCCCAAGCATACTTTTAAAGTTGTGGAAAAATGGCTTAAGGACAACAGTCTAGGTATTGGAGTGGCCATCACAAAGCCCTGACCTCAATCCCATAGAAAATCTGTGGGCAGAACTGAAAACGTGTGTGTGTGTGTGTGTGTGTGTAAGGAGGCCTACAAACCACACTCCGTTACAACTGGCTCTGTCAGGAGAAATGGGCCAAAAGTCACCCAACTTATTGTGGGAAGCTTGTGGAAGTCTACCTGAAAGGTTTGACCTAAGTTAAAACATTTAAAGGCAATGCTACCAAATACTAATTGAGTGTATGTAAACTTCTAACCCACTGGGAATGTCATGAAATAAATAAAAGCTGAAACTAATCATTCTCTCTTATTCTGACATTTCACATTCTTAAAATAATGTGGTGATCCTAACTGACCTAAGATGGGGAATATTTACTAGGATTAAATGTCAGCAATTGTGAAACGGAGTTTACATGTATTTGGCTACTTTGTGTGTGTGTGTGTAGACTTCGACTTCAACTGTACATACATACTAACACAACATTGAACAAATCTATAGACACCAATTACGTAAAGTGATATTAGTCGAGCACCAATCCTTCGACAGTGGAAGATCGGGCTCTACGTACACACAGGTCGACGCCTTTCAGGCTTCTCTTCTGGTTTAATCAGCAGAAATGTGATTTAATAAATAAATTACTTTTTACTAGGCTTTAAGTAAGTAGCCTAGCTATTGCATATAGAAGAACAGCTCTGCACCATTTTATAATGGATCTCTTTAATGTGTGTGCGAGAGAAATTATGAGATCGGATGAAGACAGCTGTTTCTCGCTGCTCAAATGGAACGCTGAGTCAGACTGTTCTCTGCATTGTACTTCCCAAGCACATTTTAAAAACTGTGGACGTTGATAGTAATTGTGGCCTTTCCCTTTAAACAGTTTTTCTCCAGCACAGCGTGCCAAGGCAGAGTCAGTGCCCTGCTGCCCTCTAGTTCAATTCAGAATGAACAAATAAATAACTGTTCTAAACAGAGGTGAGGAAGAGGTCTCTTTGTGGTCCCAGTGTCTCCCCGCTGCACAATTAATGCGCCAAAGGCTCTTTCCTGTTTGTCATTCAGGGGAGGATATTGTGTGGGGCGAAGTCAATCCTGTCGTAGAAATGGAGTGAATAGAATGGACTTCCCTTCATTTAAAAGATAAGTGTGAATGTCAAGTTTGATGGGAGAAATTTTAATGTATAAAGAGTCTGTTCTCATTCAGAACCAAGAATTTATTCTGATTTCCTTTTGAATGTTGATCGTAAACAAATGCTTAAACATGTTCTATTTTGGAGTGAGATGTATATTAATTACACACTTAATAAAAATATAAATGCAACATGTAATGTGTTGGTTTCATGAGCTGAAATAATATCCCAGAATCTTTCCATATGCACAAAAAGCTTATCTCAAATGTTTACATCCCTGTTAGAGAGCATTTCTCCTTTGCCAAGATAATCCATCCACCTGACAGGTGTGGCAGATGATTAAACCACATTACATAGGTGTACCTTGTGCTGGGGACAAAGGGCACTAAAATGTGCAGTTTTGTCACACACAACAATGCCACCGATGTCTCGTGTTTTGAGTGTGTGTGCGCGATTGGCGTACTGACTGCAGGAATGTCCATCAGAGCTGTGTATGGCGTTGTGTGGGAGAGCGGTTTGCTGATGTCAACGTTGTGAACAGAGTTCCCCAGGGTGGGATTATGGTATGGGCAGGCATTAGCTACGGACAATGAACACGATTGCATTTTATCGATGGCAATTTGAATGCACAGAGATACCATGATGAGATCCTGAGGCCCATTGTTGTGCCATCCATCTGCCGCCATCAACTCATATTTCAGCATAGTAATATACGGCCCCATGTCACAAGGATCTTCTCACAATTCCTGGAAGCTGAAGTCGTCCCAACTCTGCCATGGCCTGCATACTCACCAGATGTCATCCGTTGAGCATGTTTGGTATGCTCTGGATTGACGTGTACGACAACCTGTTCCAGTTCCCACGAATATCCAACAACTTCGCACAGCCATTGAAGAGGAGTGGGATAGCATTACACATGCCACAATCAACCAACCAATGCATATCTGTATTCCCGGTCATGTGAAATCCATAGATTGGGGCCTAATGCATTTCAATTGACTAATTTCCTTATGAACTGTAAATCTAAATAGTTGCATGTTTTATATTTTTGTTGTGTTTTATGTAGGCTAGACCTAGTGTTCAACATTGTGCTCCAGAAAACAACTATGAATAAGACCTGGCGCTTATCTTTTAGAACATGAGGGTGACATGTGAGCCCCAAATTCGCTTGCATCATCACATCAATTTCATAAGGCTTTACTAGGTGTGTCACGTACAATGAACTGGATTCTGCTTTATCCATTTCTATGCTCAGGAGGTCATGGGTGAAGGGTCAGTGTCGGTGTCACACTGAGAAGAGGGAGGAAGATGGAAATTTGAATGCAGGGTGGGTGTTTGGTTAAGGTTTTCCTGGCACAGGAAAAACACATTTTGTGTCTCATTGTGAAATATACCTGTTTTTGGCTCTGTAGCTGGGGGGTGTCTGTTGCTGTGTGGAGAGAGACCATGGAGACAGGATAAGCTGGAATCTGAGTTTGATTTGCATAGAGAAACAACCACACTCTTACTATGGTCTAGTCTAACGGTCACCCACCAAAAATGTTGTTCAGAAAATCACTGTATATGGTTAACATAGTTCCTTGGATCATAATTTTGATTAAAGATCTAAAACTATTGATGTTAAACTTACAAGTTTGATCTACGTAATGATGTTTCCTGGGTCACAGAATGCCTTTTCTGAAGCCTTTTTTTGGTGGGTGGCCCATGGACTACTAGGAGCAGCTCACACCAATTGAAATCAAATTGGTGTTGATTTATGTGAATATTTCCACTCCGTACATAATCAGATGCCATAAACTTATTGGACTGGAATTTGTTTGAACGCGTCTCACACAAGTTTCATATGATTTAAATCTGAACCTTTTTGATAAAAGGATTTAATTCACGTTGATGTTTTGAAGATTTCACACCCCTTTTTTATTTGAACAATTCTCTTTCCTCTCTTCAGGTTATGACTTTGCTGCAGTGCTGGAGTGGTTTGCAGAACGCGTTGACCGCATCATCCTGCTCTTCGACGCCCACAAGCTGGACATCTCAGATGAATTCTCTGAGGTGATCCGCGCCCTGAAGAACCATGAGGATAAGATGCGGGTGGTTCTGAACAAGGCTGACCAGATTGGCACGCAGCAGCTGATGAGGGTCTATGGCGCCCTCATGTGGTCTCTTGGTAAAATTGTTGGCACTCCAGAGGTGATCCGGGTGTATATCGGTTCTTTTTGGGCTCAGCCGCTCCTGGTCCCAGACAACCGGAAGCTTTTTGAGGCTGAGGAACAGGACCTTTTCAAGGATATTCAGGGGCTGCCTCGGAATGCTGCTCTGAGGAAGCTCAATGACCTCATCAAGCGGGCTCGCCTCGCCAAGGTAAGACCTAGGTCTCAAATGTTGGGGCTTGTTAACAGTAACATTAATCTCAGAAAGCAATTACTCTACTGCATTATTGTATCACCCTCATTGTGCTGAAATCAATTGATCAGTGGGTAGCTGTTTAGGTCCAGATGTGATTTAGTCTTCTCTCCCTCCAGGTCCACGCTTACATTATCAGCTCTCTAAAGAAGGAGATGCCCAATATGTTTGGGAAGGATAATAAGAAGAAGGAGCTGATCGCCAACCTGGGGGAGATCTACACGAGGATTGAGAAAGAGCACCAGATCTCACCTGGAGACTTCCCCAAACTAGCTAAGATGCAGGTACATAAATATACATTATTTTTCTAGTGGAGGTAGTACTTCTGTTAACCAAAGTGGCCATGTAAGTAATGATAGTGGTAGTAGTGATGAGCATTGCAGATACCTTTTTACTTGACTAGAATTCCCCTGACCTCTTCAACTTTATGAACACACAGGAGATCTTGGCAAACCAGGACTTCAGTAAGTTCCAGGTGGTGAAGCCCAAGCTGCTGGAGGCCGTTGAGGACATGCTAGCCAATGACATCGCCAAACTCATGACCCTCGTCCGCCAGGAGGAGGCAGCCATGCCCAGCCAGTCAGTCCAAGGTGGTGCCTTCGAGGGCACCATGAATGGGCCCTTCGGCCATGGCTACGGCGAGGGTGCAGGCGAGGGCATTGATGAGCTGGAGTGGGTAGTGGCACGAGACAAACCCACCTACGATGAGATCTTCTACACCCTGTCTCCTGTCAACGGCAAAGTGTCTGGTGCCATGGCCAAGAAGGAAATGGTGAAGTCCAAGCTGCCCAACACAGTGCTGGGGAAGATCTGGAAGCTGGCCGATGTAGACAAGGACGGTTTCCTGGACGACGAAGAGTTTTCCCTTGCCAATCACTTGATCAAGGTGAAGCTTGAGGGTCACGAGCTTCCCACTGACCTGCCAGAACACCTTATCCCCCCCTCCAAAAGGGGACTGTAGAATTGGAAATCTGTCATATATGGCATTGGAATAGGCCTGAACAAGTAGAATGGTGCTTAGAGGTGTTTGGGAGAGCTGGGTGGGTGGATGGGATGAGCTAAAAGGTAAAGGGTTAGTATTTTTGGCCAGGGTAAATGTGACTGTTAAGTGGGTGTTCAATAGCAAACCGCCTAGATAAGGTGTTATGGGGTATGGGAATGTGACATAAATTGTGGTGTTGGGGTTAAAGTAATGTTAGCCTGTATATGACAATTGGCATAGTCCATTCAAAAATAGAAAAAGATAAATAAACATGTTTAACTTATTCATCACCTGTGAATCCCTGATCTTTATTATTACTTATATTTCTCATCATTATCATAAGGCCTTTGATGTCATTTGTGCTCACAGTACATGCTCACAGTACAATCGCATTTAAATTTTCCTCATTGGGCCATGTCCAAAAGTTAATTCAATTTATTCCTTTGATTAAAAAATGTCTCGTATAAGAGGGTTTGTATACTTATACAGGTCACTCAACAAATCAAACGATTAAAGAAATAAGGGACGCTCATAACAAATATATGCTGGGGGAAATTATATTTAATCCTTGTCTTCCATTAAGTTCGATATGATTTGTCTGAGTTTAGTCAATTTATTCTACTTACAAACATTTAATCAAAATATGATATAATTTCTAATCAAAACAATGTGTATGTTTAGCTTTTCTAAAGCCATTATAAAGCAAAGTGTTCTTTGAGTCTGAAAACAAGCGTTGCAGAAGTACAAATATAGGGCTACCTGTTAGCAGGGCAAATATTGGTCACCCCATAATGAATGATAACAATAGACAAGGTATTAGTGTTCTTCCCAGCATGCCAAACACTTCTGCTTTGTTCTCTTGTGTAGACTCAACTGACATGCAGATGGTACATCAACCTTACATTATCTGAACTTCTCATTATTGAATAATAAGTTCAGATTGTTGTGCCTCATATTGTCACGGACTTGTAGATGTATTAGATCACAGACAAACGTTTGTCTTGGACAACATGGCCTAGCTCCTGGTGTCTTTAACAGCTGTCTCCTGTAAACCATATTTTGTCCAATTATGAAATATGTGACATTTAAGCTACATTTTGCCATTTCAGTCAATTTATCATATGGATTTTTTTTTCTGATATTGTACCGATCTAGTTGGGCATACAGTATGCATTAACAAAATGTCTGATCAAATATATTTATGGAAAACCAATTAACTGATTTTAGGGGACAGACTAGCTTCAAAATCCCAGTTTGATCCCTGGCAGTCACATCTTTGGTTAGCCTTTAATGACAGTCGCTGTAGACGTTTTTGTAGAAGTGCCTCAACTTTACAGCTCTTAAATGTTCATATGTACATTGTTTTTAGTCTATTTTGAAATAAAATTGTATTATAATACATTAGTTTTTCATAGACTTTGTCTGTTTTGAAATGACTGGATAAAACATTGCTAAAATTGTCCTTGTTCATTCCAGTGCAGTAGTCCTTATAATTAACTATTTGAAAATGTACTAACTGTTCAAATGCATTATTAAAATACACTTTGTATAAATATGCTTTAATTTTGCCAAATGTTCACAGTGGGAACATGTGAGCTCATGCAGCCAATGTTAGCTTGTTGTAGTGATGCACGGTTTGACAGCGTCAGCATGCTTCAGTTCAGCTGGCGGCTAACCGAACAGGTTTGTTTGCATACTCCCTTGACCTTAACTTGAAAAAAAAGCTACAATAGTACAGTTTGTCCATTTTGATACTCTGTAGCCAGAATACACTTCCTCAAGGTAACTGAAATCTGTTACTAATTTGGAAGATGTCTTAGTTATTCAATTTTACATCAAACTAAGATGTTTGGTGCTGTATTTTAATGAAAAATGTGCACGAAGATGTGTTGTCTCTTCTATAGTATAATGGCATTTGCAAATAATTGGATGTGCAATCCACAACCTACTGTGCGGGTGGATAATAAGGATTCCAAAAAGGAAATAGTGTTGGGGGGGGGGTGTAAATATACAAATGTATTTTAAATTAACAAAATCGACCTGCTTTTTTGTAAAAAAAAACAACATTTCTAATCAGATCCTACACATGCTCAGAAGTCTCCTGTGAGGGCGGAACATTTCCTAGCGACAATAGTCCTTGCAGTGCTTCTGCTGTGAAGTCTTGGAGCACCAAAAACGTATCGGCTGCAGATCTGTCCACTTTCTTGGACTTCTTAGACACTTCACTTGATTGATTTAAAACATCAGCAACTGGTTGCAATGCATCCACCGCCATATCTTCTTCAACACTGTGGCCTCTTGCCCTTTCAACTCTTCACCGTCTCCACATTGAAGATCTGCTGTACAGCCCTGATCCTTGACACCTCAACCCCTTTCACTCTAACAGGGCACTCAAGACTTCCCAGAGTATGAACCCCACCACAGTGGCAACATGTTCTATTCAAAGATTCTTCAATACCATACTTCTGCCGTCTGCAAACATTTCACACGTGACCATATATTTTACAATTCCCACACTAGTGGTTTGAACACATCGTCTCCGTTCAGGTGGTTTCCTCAAACAGTATCTATAGGCGCTTCTCCTTTCTTCCATTTACCATAAGGTGCATTGACCACACCTGGGATTTTCTGAATAATGTACTAGTCATCTATAACGAGACTCCAGCTATAACAACTTTGGCAGGCGCTTTAACTACTCATAGAAAAGGTAGTCTGACAAGTACTCTGCAGGAAGGTCTGATTTCTCTAGTATTAGAACAAGACCCAGATGGCAAACATAAAGACTCAGTCTATCTAAAAAACTGGAGGCCCCTTACACTTCAATGTTGTGCGCGCAAAAGTACTAGCAAAATGCATAGCACTCAGAATTAAAAGAGTTTTACCAGGTATTGTTCATCCTGATCAGTTTTTTTACATGGACGATACATTGGAGATAATATACGACCACTACTAGAAATAATAGAACATCATGAAACATAAGAAGCCAGGAATGGTATTTATAGCGGACTTTGAAAAGGCATTTGATAAAGTAAGACTGGATTTTACTTATAAATGCCTGGATTTTTTTCAATTTCGGCAATTCCCTTATAAAATGGGTAAAAATCATGTATAGCAACCCCAGGTGTAAAATAGTAAATACCGGATACTTCTCAGAGAGTTTTGAATTGTCAAGAGGAGTTAAACAAGGGTGTCCACTGTCACCATATCTATTCATTATGGCCATCGAAATGCTAGTTATTAAAATCAGATCCAATAACAACGGAGGATTAGAAATCCAAGGCAAGGAGTCCATGTATGCCGATGACTCAAGTTTTATGTTAAGTCCGCAAGCTAGATCCTTGCAATGTCTTATTAAAGATCTAAACTTTTCTGTACTCTCTGGACTAAAATCTAATTATGATAAGTGTACAATATTACGTATTTTTTAAGGATCCAATACAACTTTTACATTACCCTGCAGCTTACCTATAAAATGGGCTGATGGTGAAGTAGGCATACTCAGTATTCATATCACAAAATATATAAATAAGCTCTCCACAATGAATTTCAATAGATAACTTGTAAAAATAGACAAGATCCTGCAACCTTAGAGGTATCTCAGTTTACTCACTTACTTATGGCGCTGCCATAAAACAACGCAAGATTCAAGACCGTGCTTTTCAGCTAAAATTATTATATTGAATTCTTACCACCAACAAAATGTTGAATATTTGGGGCATAAAATCATCGAAGCTCTGCATATTTTGTTGTGAGGATACAGAATCAATAGACCATTTATTTTGGTATTGCCCTCAGGTAGCCTGTTTCTGGTCTCAGGTTCAGGAATGGCTGAAAATGCATAGCATTGATCTAAAATTGACCCTAGAAATGGTCTCGAATGGTTGAGGGACATTTATTTAGAAAGAGAGGGTCCAGATTGTCTTGCCCAGCTGATTTTTACAGGTACAAGTTTTGCAGCTCTTTCAGAACATCTGCTATCCGGATTTGGGTGAAGGAGAAGCTGGGGAGGCTTGGGCAAGTAGCTGCGGGGGGTGCGGAGCTGTTGGCGGGGGTTGGGGTAGCCAGGAGGAAAGCATGGCCAGCCGTAGAGAAATGCTTATTGAAATTCTCGATTATTGTGGATTTATCAGTGGTGACAGTGTTACCTAGACTCAGTGCAGTGAGCAGCTGGGAGGAGGTGCTATTATTCTCCATGGACTTTATAGTGTGCCAAAACTTTTTGGAGTTAGCGCTACAGGATGCAAATTTCTGTTTGAAAAAGCTAGCCTTTGCTTTCCTGATTGACTGTGTGTATTGGTTCCTTTCTTCCTTGAAAAGTTGCATATCGCGGGGACTATTCGATGCCAGCGCAGTCCGCCACAGGATGTTTTTGTGCTGGTCGAGGGCAGTCAGGTCTGGAGTGAACCAAGGGCTATATCTGTTATTAGTTCTACATTTTTTGAAAGGGGCATGCTTATTTAAGATGGTGAGGAAATTACTTTTAAAGAACGACCAGGCATCCTTGACTGATGGGATGAGGTCAATATCCTTCCAGGATACCCGGGCCAGGTCGATTAGAAAGGCCTGCTCGCAGAAGTGTTTTAGGGAGCGTTTGACAGTGATGAGGGGTGGTCGTTTGACCGCGGACCCATAGCGGATACAGGCACTGAAAACAGAGGAGGTGTATTTGGAGGGCAAGTTGATCAGGATAATGTCTATGTGGGTGCCCATGTTTACTGATTAAGGGTTGTACCTAGTGGGTTCCTTGATGATTTGTGTGAGATTGAGGACATCTAGCTTAGATTGTAGGACG
This sequence comes from Oncorhynchus mykiss, assembly GCF_013265735.2. Lineage (NCBI taxonomy): Eukaryota > Metazoa > Chordata > Actinopteri > Salmoniformes > Salmonidae > Oncorhynchus > Oncorhynchus mykiss. The sequence goes on along the minus strand of NC_048593.1, from coordinate 29,788,300 downwards.
GTTAAGCATATCCCAGTTTAGGTCACTTAACAGAACGAACTCTGAAGCTAGATTCACAAATGGTGTCCAGGTCACAGCTGGGAGCGGAGGGGGGTCGATAGCAGGCGGCAACAGTGAGAGACTTATTTCTGGAGAGATTAATTTTTAAAATTAAAAGCTTGAACTGTTTGGGCATAGACCTGGAAAGTATGAGAGAACTTTGCAGGCTTCCTCCCCCTTTGGCAGTTATATATCTTGATGGAAAATGTTCTAGTTGGGTATGGAAATCTCCGAATTTTTGGTGGCCTTCCTAAGCCAGGATTCAGACAAGGCAAGGGCATCAGGGTTGGCGGAGTGTGCTAAAGCAGTGAGTAAAACAAACTTTGGGAAGAGGCTTCTGATGTTAACATGCATGAAACCAAGACTTTTTCGGTTACAGAAGTCAACAAATGAGAGTGCCTGGGGACACACAGGGCCTGGGTTAACCTCCACAGTAGGATGAGTGTACAGCTAAGGCTATCAAAACTGGTCGTCTAGTGCGTTGGGGACAGAGAATAAAAGGAGCAGATTTCTGGGCGTGGTAGAATAGATTCAGGGCATAATGTACAAACAGGGGTATGGTGGGGTGCAGGTACAGTGGAGGTAAACCCAGGCACCGAGTTATAAGAGAGGTTGCATCTCTGAACGGGCTAGTTATGCTGGGTGAGGTCACCGCATGTGTGGGAGGTGGGAAAAGGACGTATCTCAGGGATTGCAAAGTGGGATTAGGGGCTCCGCAGTAAACTAAAACATTTATAACTATCCTAAAAAACAGTGTACATGGCATATTGACATTTGAGAGAGACATAAAGCGAGGCATAAAGCAATCACAGGTGTGTATTGGGAGAGTTAGCTAAGGCAACAACGGGTAAGACAACAACAGCTAATCAGCTAAGACAACAATAACAGGTCAAATGGCGATGAATGGGCAGAGAGGGTCGGTTAACTACAAACAGAGCCTGAGTTCGAGGCTGGGGCCGACAGATAAACAAAAAATAAACAAAATGGAGTACCGTTATTAGTGAACAGTCCAGCAGGCATCAGCTATGTAGCCAAGTGATCATAGGGTCCAGTGAACAGCAATAGATGGAACAGGGAAGCCGTGGGGTCGTCGTTACTATGCTACCACGCTGAGACACAGCGTTTAGCAGGGATTACAGCCTTGAGTCTTCTTGGGTATGACGCTACAAGCTTGGCACACCTGTATTTGGGTTTGAGTTTCTCCTATTCTTCTCTGCAGATCCTCTCAAGCTCTGTCAGGTTGGATGGGGAGCGTCGCTGCACTGCTATTTTCAGATCTCTCCAGAGATGTTTGATCAGGTTCAAGTCCAGGCTCTGGCTGGACCACTCAAGGACATTCAGAGACTTGTCTCGAAGCCACTCCTGTGTTGTCTTGGCTGTGTGCTTAGGGTCGAGGTCCAGTGTGCTCTGGAGCAGGTTTTCATCAAGGACGTTCCTCTTTGCGTCGATCCAGTCTCCCTGTTCCTGCCATTGAAAAACACCCCCTCAGCATGATGCTGCCATAAACCATGCTTCACCATAGGAATGGTGCCAGTTTTCCTCCAAACGTGACGCTTGGCATTCAGGCCAAAGAGTAGAATCTTGGTTTCATCAGACCAGAAAGTCTTGTTTCTCATGGTCTGAGAGTCTTTAGATGCCTTTTGACAAACTCTAAGCTGGCTATCATGTGCCTTTTACTGAGGAGTGCCTTCCATCTGGCCACTCTACCATAAAGGCCTGATTGGTGGAGTGCTGCAGAGATGGTTGTCCTTCTGGAAGGTTATCCCATCTCCACAGAGGAACTCTAGAGCTCTCTCAGAGTGACCATCAGGTTCCTGGTCACCTCCCTGACCAAAGCCCTTCTCCCCTGATTGCTCAGTTTGGCTGGGTGGTCAGCTCTAGGAATAGTCTTGGTGGTTCCAAACTTCCATTTAGGAATGATGGAGGCCACTGTGTTCTTGGGGACCTTCAATGCTACAGATTTTTTTTGGTACACTTCCCCAGATGTATGCCTCGACAAACTCCTGTCTCGGAGCTCTACGGCCAATTCCTTCGACTTCATATAGACAGGTTTGTACCTTTCCAAATCATGTCCAACCAATTGAATGTTTCACAGGTTGACTCCAATCAAGTTGTAGAAACATCTCAAAAATAATCCATAGAAACAGGATGCACCTGAATCTTATGGCAAATGGTCTGAATACTAAGGTATGTTTTTTGCAAACGTTTAAAAAAACTGTTGTAAATATTTCTAAAGACCCTTTATTCGCTTTGTCATTGTGAGGTATTGTGTGTACATTGCTGAGGATTTAAAAAAAATTTTTTTTTAGGAATAAAGCGGTTGGGGCTGGGTTATTATAAGCAATTGCAGGCGGGTGCGGGTGAACAAACAGTTGACCCGTGCACCACTAGACAAGTGCCTGTTTCACTTCCTTTCCCGCCAGAGTTGCCATATAGGCGGGTTCCAGAAAATTGGTCTGTATAGGTTGCGCTGTTTTGGGCTCCTTCTAGGTTACACCGCGGTCGCCATGGCATTTCAAAAAAACGTATTTCAATATGATCTGCTGCTGCTGACTGTCAGGCAGTTTCTGATTGAGTGAGGAGGGCCGAAGCCTTTTTAGCCATGACCTCAGAGGTCCGGAGGGGTGTGGTGTTAAGAGAGCGCTACAGCAGGCAGCTGAAGACAGAAGCACGCTTGCTTGCACGTCGTCGTGAAAAAGTTTTACCAGTTGTAGGTTTTATTTGATGTATTTATCTATGCAAGTCAGTTAAGAACAATTTCTTATTTACAATGACGGCCCACCAAAAGGCCTCCTGCGGGGATGGGGGCTGGGATTCCAAACAAAACACACATTACGACAAGACAGACACCACTACATAAACAACAACAACTTAAATAACATGGTAGCAACACAACATGACAGCAGCACAAACATTATTGGGCACAGAGAACAGCACATAGGGCAACAAGGTTGAGACAACAATAAAGCACGCGAAGGTAAGTTATTTAGATTGACATTATGGAGACACCTATTTCCAAACCTTTTCCCATAAACACAATCAAGAAATAACGCTGACATTACTGGAATACAAATGTAAGCGCATTAGATGAATTCGGTCGGAGGTGATTTGCATTCTAATGTCGAATTTACTTATGGAAAATCGTACCAAGCGATGGGTTTTACGCATGCTCTGTTCTAGCGCTGCGCAAGTGGACATTTGAAATGGAAGTTATGGAACTCCCTCGCATGCTTCTGTTGTGGAGAAAAGTCCACAATGAAACTGACATTAAATGTGGAGTATGATACATGTGCGTTAGAGCACTCACGTCTGTCGCCTTGAAGTGCTTTGAAAGGCTGGTCATGGCTCACATCAACACCATTATCCAAGAAACCCTAGACCCACTCCAATTTGCATACTGCCCTACCAGATCCACAGATGATGCAATCTCTATTGCACTTCACACTGCCCTTTCCCACCTGGACAAAAGGAACACCTATGTGAGAATGCTATTCATTGACTACAGCTCAGCGTTCAACACTATAGTGCCCTCAAAGCTCATCACTAAGCTAAGGACCCTGGGACTAAACACGTCCCTCTGCAACTGGATCCTGGACTTCCTGACAGGCCGCCCCCAGGTGGCAAGGGTAGGTACCAACACATCCGCAACGCTGATCCTCAACCCCCTCAGGGGTGCATGCTCAGTCCTCGCCTGTACTCCCTGTTCACACATGACTGCACGGCCAGGCACGACTCCAACACCATTACATTTGCTGATGACACAACAACCTGATCACCGATCACGATGAGACAGCCTACAGGGAGGTCAGAGACCTGGCAGTGTGGTGCCAGGACAACAACCTCTCCCTCAACGTGATCAAGACAACGGAGATGATTGTGGACTGCAGAAAAAGGAGGACCGAGCACCACCCCATTCTCATCAACAGGGCTGTAGTGGAGCAGGTTGAGTGCTTCAAGTTCCTTGGTGCCCAGATCACCAACAAACTAACATGGTTCAAGCACACCAAGACCGTCATGAAGAGGGCACGACAAAACCTATTCCCCCTCAGGAGACTGAAAAGATTTGGCATGGGCCTTCAAATCCTCAAAAGGTTCCACAGCTGCACCATCGAGAGCATCCTGACTGGCTGTATCAGTGCCTGGTATGGCAATTGCTCGGCCTCCGACCGCAAGGCACTACAGAGGGTAGTGCGTACGGCCCAGTACATCACTGGGGCCAAGCTTCCTGCCATCCTGGACCTCTATACTAGGCGTGTCAGAAGAAGGCCCTAAAAATTGTCAAAGACTCCAGCCACCTTAGTCATAGACTGTTCTCTTTGCTACCACATGGCAAGCGGTACCGGAGTGCCTACCACATGGCAAGCGGTACCGGAGTGCCAAGTCTAGGTCCAAGAGCCTTCTAAAACAGCTTCTACCCCCAAGCCATAAGACTCCTGAACATCTAGTCAAATGGCTACCCAGACTATTTGCATTGCCCCACCCCACCCCTTTTACGCTGTCACTTTAATAACTCTATCTACATGTACATATTACCTCAACTAACCGGTGCCCCTGCACATTAACTCTGTACCTGTACCCCCTGTACATAGCCTCTCTATTGTTATTTTACTGCCACTCTTTAGTCATTTGTAACTTTTATTTATTATTCTTACTTTTTGTAGGTATTTTTTTTGTTATTGCATTGTTGGTTATTAAAGGCTTGTAAGTAAGCATTTCAATGTAAGGTCTACCTACACCTGTTGTGTTCTGCGCATGTGCCAAAATGTGATTTTATATGTTGGCCTACAAGTAGCCTAGCCTATTAATTTATATGCTAATGTAGCCTTATCCTACCATTTGCCACAATACATATGTTGAAATGGTGTTATCTCTGGAGTCATTGCAAATCAATTTGTGCCAACTATTAATGACTGTTTGTTTAGTTAAAACAATTGTAAGTTATCTTTCGTGATCATAGTCACAGCTCTATCGCAATTGCCAGCTTGTTGTTAGAATACATTAGATCGACGGTAAAACAAAACCATTTTTTTCCCAAGAATATTCAGTTCATATCCATGTTATAAATATTCGTTCGGTGATTGAAATTCCAGCAACAAAAGCAATGTTACCTGTAAATCTGATGTAGTTATGTACATGCCAAAATTGATTTATTTATAATAACAGCGTTCATTTGACATCAATACATGTCGATTTATCTGGCGAGTTTAATAAAGGCGAATTATATTTTGTCTTGCAACATATTCAAATTAATGTATTATGTCACGCTAGCTCGCAATATTATTTTGATGGAAAACTGAATTTTGATAATTTCGTCGTTACAAGTTAAGTAGATATTAATTCTTAATTCGCTGTATTATGTTATGGAAAATGGGTTTATTAGGTTTAATGTGTCAAACTCCTCTATTACTACGAGAAAGGGGCTAGCTTTCAGGGCTTGTTGGTGGGTTTTGTATGGACAATAGGCATCTTTTTTTAACCAAACCTGGCAACCTTGTTTCCCGCTATTTTTATCTTCCGGATTTAAGCAAGGCTCATGGCAGCAGATAGCACAATGTGTAATGGCCAAGAAACGGCCTCGATGAACGGAGAGCCATCTTTCAAGCGACATCGGGAGAGTGGACAGGTCGAGTCCCTGCGGATTCCGAAGGAACCTCGGAATAAAGTAACCGTGGTCCTCGGTGCGCAATGGGGAGACGAGGGAAAGGGGAAAGTGGTTGACCTGCTAGCACTGGACGCGGATTTAGTCTGCAGGTGTCAGGTACGTAGCTACTCTAACTAGCTAGCAAACAATGCATTTTGAACTTGACAAAAGTACGCCAGTCGTTCTGCTGCGTTGGCTAGGCAAAACCAATTCTAGTTAGTGTATATAATATTTAGGAAATGTGCTTACTAGATAAATTGCTAAATAGCTAAAGTTATCATGCGAACGTTAGCATTGCTAGCTAAGCATGTTATCTGGTGGTAGTGGGTAACAACCCACAACAACAAATGGGTTATCTAGCTACAGTAACGAGTGGGTATAGTTTGGGACGTTTCAACCGGAATCTGTTCCAAACACTTCGTAAATAATAAGGTTGCCAAAAAACAACGCATACAAAGTTGTATAGTGGGCAGAATAAGATACCGGGTAGGGAGTGGGTAAATTTGTTACATTTTTCCGAATAAAACGTGGTGATTGAAAAACGTATCACTCTGGTAGCCTATGGACAAGCTTTAAGCATAAACTATGTGGGTAGTTGATGCCTATTCGGCAGCTATTTAGCTAGGTGAATTGATCATCCTACTTTGTTGGCATCCTTGTTATTTAAGTTTTGGACAGATTCCTGTTGGAAAGTTCCACAAATCATGCCCACCCTACAGTAACAATTGCAGTTCACTAAATGTATTTTGTCGGCTTCCCTGGTAAAATACTGCCTACATTGGTTTCATTCGGCTAGTTTTGACTGGTGAGTAATAAACCGTTAACTACACAAACACGTGTCCGCATTTTGTACTAAACTGGAGTTTTATAGCTGTTGAAACAAAGCTTTTCCAGTTAACAGGTAACACTTATTCACATTTGTCTGTGCTCTGTGATGTAGTTGTAAAAAAAAAACGTGAATGAACTTATCACCGTGGGGTGAAACAAATTCATGCTTTGTACTTTCAATGCCTTTTTCCTGAAGGTTGGTAAACAATGGTGCAAAAATATGTTGCCAGTTAACTGGTACTTACACGTTCGTTCACTGTTTGGCTGTACTCAATTTCTGCTCCTTCTCTTGTTGTTTGTGTAAATGTTGTCTCTTTCAGGGAGGCAACAACGCAGGCCACACAGTGGTGGTGGACTCTGTGGAGTACGACTTCCACTTGCTGCCCAGTGGAGTGCTCAACAAGAAGGCTGTCTCATTTATTGGTGAGTTGACCCTCTTACACTTCAGCCTCCACGATGGTTTCATTGGTTTGGTTTCCTATTCAAACCATCCGTAACTGAACTGCTCATCCGCAGGGAACGGGGTTGTGATACACCTGCCTGGCCTCTTCGAGGAGGCTGAAAAGAACCTGCAGAAAGGCAACGGTGAGTATTGGCAATTGAAGAGGCCTGCAGGAAAGATGATGGTGATGAAGGAAGTGGATTCCACTGATAACACTTGACCTGCTATTTGTTATTGTCCAGGACTGCAAGGATGGGAGACGCGGTTAAAGATATCTGACCGTGCACACATTGGTAAGACATGGCTGTTTGATTTATAAGTCTTTGGTTTAGTGTCTTGCAATTCTATGAATTTATGATTTTTTTTGTGTATCTGCTTTTAGTGTTCAACTTCCACCAAGCTGTTGATGGGATCCAGGAACAACAGAGACAGCTACAGGCGGGAAACAAGTGCGTGGGTTTTATTGTATGAGGAAGTGATGGTGACTGTTCATAAAGCGTCTCCGATTTGGAGTGCTTATCTGAGACTCTTTGAAGACGACGCCCTGTTCTTCATTTTACTATGTGGTGAAAGTGGTTGTAGCAACAACGACAAAATATTGAAGTCATGGTAGCCTTTTAGGGCTACTGCAAAGGCAGTGTTCATTAATGCTGTGGCATTCCTGAATGTCCATTCTTCTGATTTTGATGGATTGTTTTCCAGTTTGGGAACCACCAAAAAGGGCATTGGACCTGCCTATTCTTCCAAAGCTGCTCGCAATGGACTGCGAGTCTGTGACCTTGTGTCTGATTTCACTGTCTTTGCGGAGAAGTTAGTACCAAAATTATTGTTTGTAAGAATGCATGTAAGTTACCTGAAATACACTTTTGAACCTTAATGATTTTAACGATCACTAAAAAAGTTGATGTTGATTGGTAGCTGATGGCATTTCTTCGTCCACAGGTTCCGTGTGTTGGCAGGGCAATTCCTGAATATGTACCCCGACCTAAATGTTGATATTGACAATGAGCTGCAACAACTGAAGGTGAAAAGAACACTGCTTTAATGTCCCAATATACACTATGATTCAAAGGTTTGGGGTCACTTAGAAATTACCTTGTTTTTTAAAGAAAAGGAAAAAAGTTGTCCATTAAAATAACATCAAATTGATCAGAAATACAGGGTAGACATTGTTAATGTTGTAAATGACTATTGTAACTGGAAACGGCTGATTTTTATGGAATATCTACGTAGGCTTAGAGGCCCATTATCAGCAACCATCACTCCTGTGTTCCAATGGCACGTTGTTAGCTAATCCAAGTGTATCATTTTAAAAGGCTATTTGATTATCAGAAAACCCTTTTGCAATTATGTTAGCACAGCTGAAAACTTGTTCTGATTAAAGAAGCAATAAAACTGTCCTGGGTTCGATTACAGGCTCAAAATAGCCAGAAACAAAGCCTTTTTTTCTGAAAATCGTCAGTCTATTCTTGTTCTGAGAAATGAAGGCTATTCCATGCTAGAAACTGAAGATCTCGTACTACTCCCTTCACAGAAGCGCGCAAACTGGCTTTAACCAGAATAGAAAGAGGAGTAGTGGGAGGCCCTGGTGCACAACTGAGCAAGAGGACAAGTACACTAGAGTGTCTAATTTGAGAAACGGACGCCTCAAGTCCTCAACTGGCAGCTTCATTAAATAGTACCAGTCTCAACTTCAACAGTGAAGATGCGACTCCGGGATGCTGGCCTTTCAGCTGTGCTAACATAATTGTAAAAGGTTTTCTAATGATCAAGTAGCCTTTTAAAATGATACACTTGGATTAGCTAACACAACTTGCCATTGGAACACAGAAGTGATGGTTGCTGATAAAAAAAATGTGGCTGTTTCCAGCTACAATAGTCACTTACAACATTAACAATGTCTACACTGTGTTTCTGATCAAGTTGATGTTATTTTAATGGGGGAAAAAAAGCTTTTCTTTCAAAAACGAGGACATTTCTACGTGACCCCAAACTTTTGAACGGTAGTGTATATTATAGCTAGCTTCATAAAAATAAAAATCTTTGTTCTGAGCCATAATCACCTGCCCAGGTTGCAGTCAAATCAAATGTTAATGTGAAATGCTTGCTTACAAGCCCTTAACCAACAATGCAGTTCAAGAAATAGTTAAGAAAATATTGCTAAATAAACTAGAGTTGAAAGTAACATTTAAGATGACATAATTACGAGGCTATATGCAGGGGGTACCAAGTCAATGTGCAGGTTAGTCAAGGTAATATGTAGGTAGGGGTAAAGTGACTATGCATAGATAAACAGCGAGAAGCAGCAGTGTTAAAACAAAGGGGCGGGGGGTCAATGTAAATAGTCCAGGTGGCCGTTTTATTCATTGTTCAGCAGTCTAATGGCTTGGAGGTAGATGCTGTTAATGGGCCTTTTGGACCTAGACTTGGCATTCCGGTACAGCTTGCTGTGTGGTAGCAAAGAGAACAGTCTATGACTGCGGTGGCTGGAGTCTTTGACCCAAAAAATTGTGCCTTCCTCTGACACCGCCTAGTGTATAGGTCCTGGATGGCAGGAAGCTTGGCCCCAGTGATGTATTGGTCCATACGCACTAAACTCTAGCGTCTTACCATCGGATGCCGAGCAGTTGCCGTATGAGGGGATGATGCAACTGGTCAGGATGCTCTTGATGGTGCAGTTGTAGGACTTTTTGAGGATCCATGCCAAATATTTTCAGTCTCATAAGGGGAGAAAAGGTGAAGATGGCGCGACAACATGACTGTCTTGGTGTGTTTGGACCATGGTAGTTTGTTGGTGATGTGGACATGACCCTCCTTTTCCTGTAGTCCACAATCATCTCCTTTGTCTGGATCACGTTGAGGGAGAGGTTGTTGTCCGGGCACCACACTGCCAGCTCTCTTGACCTCCTGTTTAGTCCCTGGGTCCTTAGCTTAGTGATGAGCTTTGTGGGCACTATGGTGTTGAACACTGAGCTGTAGTCAATGAACAGCATTCTCACACAGGTGTTCCTTTTGTCCAGGTGGGAATGGGCAGTGTGGAGTGCGATTGAGATTGCGTCGTCTGTGGATTGGTTTAGGCGGTATGCAAATTGGTGTGGGTCTAGGGTTTCTGGGATGATGGTGTTGATGTGAGCCATGACCAGCCTTTCAGAGCACTTCATGGTGACCGACGTGAGTTCTACGGGGCGGTAGTCATTTCGGCAGGTTACCTTTGCATTCTTGGTGACATGGACTATGGTGGTCTGCTTGAAACATGTAGGTTTTTAGCTTTGGTCAGGGAGATAGTTGCTGTGAGTACACACCCTGGTAATGCATAAAATGAATATAGCTTGTGTGGTTGGCTCGCGTCACTGGGAAGCTTGCGGCTAGGTTTCCCTTTGTATGCCATAATAGTTTGCAAGCCCTGCCACATCTGGCGAGCGTCAGCCGGTGTAGTAGGATTCAATCTTAGTCCTCTATTGACGGTTTGCCTGTTTGATGGTTTGTATGAGGGCATAGCAGGATTTATTTTAAGTGTCTGGATAAGTGTCCCGCTCCTTGAAAGCGGCAACTTTAGCTCGGTACGGATGTTGCCTGTAAATCCATTACTTCTGGTTGGGATATGTCGTCCCCACAGTGACAGTAAGTACATCGTCGATGCACTTATTGATGAAGCCAGTGACTGTGGTATACTCCTCAATGCCATTGGATGAATCCCGGAACATATTCCAGTCTGCTAGTAAAACAGTCCTGTAGCGTCCGTGTCATCTGACCACTTTCGTATTGAGTTAGTCGCTGGTACTTCCTACCTTTGCTTGTTAGCAGGAATCAGGAGGATATAATTATGGTCAGATTTGCCAAATGGAGGGAGAGCTTTATGCATCTGTGTGTGGAGTAAACGTGGTCTAGAGTTATTATTTGTTTAATGTTTGTGACACGTGATATGCTGGTAGAAGTTAGGTCAAACAGATTTAAGTTTGCCTGCGGATGAAGTCCCTGACCATTTGGAGCGCCGCTTCTGGATGAGTATTTTCTTGTCTGCTTCTGGTTAGGGATGCTAGTCCACTTATCTCTTGTTTGTGCCCAATGAATGTGATCCTGTTCTCTCTACAGGCAATTTCTGTCTCAATTGAGCTGATTCCATGCAGAACAGCTCTTGTTAGTCTTTCAAGGGGAGCTAGAAAACGTAAGATACTGAGATGTTTCTCTATGTAGGTAGGTGGTTACTGATTTTTTATTTTTTTTTCTCCCTCTTTTCCAGGTGTATGCTGAGAGGTTGCGGCCCCTTGTCACCGATGGGGTGTACTTCATGCACAAGGCCCTCACTGGTCCCAGTAAGAAGATTCTGGTGGAGGGAGCCAATGCAGCCCTCTTGGATATTGACTTTGGTGAGAACAGAAGGGTTTGAGGGGGGGTAAATTATTATGCTATTTAGTGATGGCCATTGGAATATAATTTGAAGGAAATCAAACAATTTGTATTTTTCAGGCACCTACCCATTTGTGACATCCTCTAACTGCACTGCTGGGGGGGTGTGCACTGGCCTGGGTGTGCCCCCGTCCTATGTGGGGAGAGTGTATGGTGTGGTCAAGGCCTACACCACCCGGGTGGGTGTTGGAGCTTTCCCCACTGAGCAGGACAATGTGAGTGGATAGTGTTTGTGTTTTGCAGAATTGTCTTAAGTCATACAGTATGAATTTCTAGGGGTGTAAACTTACTGTCTAGGAACCGTCTCTTCTAGTACTTAATATTTACATTCAGTTTATAGTGAATCCCAGATCTGACTGCTGTGTTGATTGTGGTCCAGGAGATTGGCAACTTGTTGCAGTCCAGAGGGAGGGAGTTTGGTGTGACGACGGGCCGGCGGCGCCGCTGTGGCTGGCTTGACTTGATCCTTGTCAGATATGCCCACATGGTCAACGGCTTCACTGCGTAAGGCTCGGTCTCGCCTCCTGCTTGTCCTTCTTTCTGGATGTGTTCCATACTGTATGCATTGTAATTATTAGATCACCGTGTTCAGTCTGTTGTACTTGTGCATGCCTCCGCTATGTTCAGTTGCTGTCTATTTATTGCATAACTGTTTGACACCACTGTTTCTCTCCGACAGCATTGCTCTGACCAAGCTTGACGTCCTCGACACGCTGCCAGAGATCAAAGTGGGTGTGTCCTACACTGTAGATGACGAATCCCTTCCCAGTTTTCCTGGTAAGTTTCTCCCTGTCTAGGGGTACTTATTTTATACAGTTGCTCTGTTCACTTTACCCTTACACATTTGATTTGGCTTGCCCTGCATGCTGACTCCCATCTTATTCCCTGTCTTTCCCTCTGTAGCCAATATGGACATGCTGATGCGGGTGTCAGTGAAGTACGAGACGCTACCTGGATGGTGCTGCAGCACTGAGGATGTGCGGTGCTTTGAGGAGCTGCCCCCTCAGGCACAGAGCTACATCCGCTTCATCGAGGACTTCTTGCAAGTGCCAGGTTAGTCAAGAAACAAGTATTTATGGTGATTATGCAGCCTTACTGAAAACCAACCTTGTTTTGATAATTGATGATATATTCACCATGAATTTGATTTTATTTGCAGTGAAATGGGTTGGAGTTGGGAAATCCAGAGAAAGCATGATCAAGCTGTTCTGATCAGTTTGGGAACTGATATCTTTTGGTTTTCTTGCCATTACATCAGCTGATTGGGAGAAGAATGATGTTGATGAATACTTGGATGACCATAAACCTTGGGCTAAATTCCCAAAGTCTGTTCTGCAGAAAAGCAAAAACTTCACCAGCAACGTTATTAGTGAAATGTATAACCTGCATTCTATAGCTTTCTTTTCTTCTGATGTGACAAGACAATATATTGACCATTATGTTCATCCTCTGTGTGTAATGGACAGACAGGTATTAAATCTTAAACAACTGTGGTAACCATACCAGGCTTTCATCAACCATTTCATTGAAGTAGTAATGTTTTTACAACTGTTTGGGTTGTTTTGTTTGCTTTCTTTTAAAACAAGATTTTAAAATTACTTCACCTTGCAGTTATTTTTTACATTATCTTTGCTTAAGGGTTGCGATACTAGGCTAATGTTTTTAAGGAGGCCTCATAATTAGGTCTTTGGATGAGCTGGCCTGTTGTACGAAGGAATTATTGTCAGGATTTTAGATTCTAAAGGGATGCTGTCTGAATGCCTTGATTTTCTATTGACCATTAAAACTTCTTCAGGATTGGTGGGTCCCCTGCGGGACGGTTGAGCTAACGTAGGCTAATGCGATTAGCATGAGGTTGTAAGTAACAAACATTTCCCAGGACATAGACATATCTGATATTGGCAGAAAGCTTAAATTCTTGTTAATCTAACTGCACTGTCCAATTTACAGTAGCTATTTCAGTGAAAGAATACCATGCTATTGTCTGAGGCGATTGCACAGTTTTGAACATAGTTATTAATAAACATATTAGGCACATTTGGGCAGTCTTGATATAAAATTTTGAACAGAAATGCAATGGTTCATTGAATCAGACTAAAACTTTGCACATACACTGCCATCTAGTGGCCAATATCCAGATTACACCTGGGCTGGTTAAATTATGGCCTTTCTCTTGCATCTTCAAAGATGATGGTACAGAAAAATACAGTATATAAAATATATTGTATTTTACCAGCTCTAATGTGTTTTTCTCCTACATTCCTTTCACATTTCCACAAACTTCTATGTTTCCTTTCAAATGGTACCAAGAAAATGCATATCCTTGCTACAGGCAGTTAGATTTGGGTATGTCATTTTAGGCGAAAATAGAAAAAAAGGGGGCTGATCCTTAACCTCTTTTAAGATCAAGAACTTGTGATTGCACACAAACACACCTGCTGATGTTTAGAACCTGGGTGGAACTCAACTTTTAATGTATATACAAACTACAAATGTTTTCCATTTCTTTCGGTGTAATGAAGTAAACAATATGCTTCTACTCCCCTACAATTATCAATAAAATTCTAAGTGTCATTGCTGTTTTGTTGATTATTATCATGTGCATATTCTTCTCTGGAGTATTTGGTCTGCTGTCCAATAAAAGCGGTAATTTCCCTTCCCTCTTTGTCAATGGCCCTGTTCAAGAGGATCATAAGCGTAATGTTGTTCATAAATTGACTGACTTATTGATCAAATTATGAGCAGCTATTTATGATTCAAGGTTCTTTGTAGGTCAGTCGGCAGTTGTCTGCAATGTGGAACAAGTCCATTTTCAAGACTAGCCGTGTTCTTGACCATCAAATCCATGATGCATTGTGGGTAAATGGTGACTGACTGAGCGACAAATCTGTTGTAGCTTGAAACACAAGCATTTCGCGACACCCGCAATAACATCTGTTAAATGTGTATGTGATCAATAAAATGTGAATACAATAAGTAGTTATTTATGATGCAATGTGATTTGTAGACCAGTCAATTGGCTGTTGCCTGCAATGTCGAACAAGCCTTATTTCGGCCCCTTTTTCTCTGGTGTTAATCACCTCTTCGACCTGTGACCAGTCTATACACAGACAACATCACACTGACATTTCACACAAATGAGCCGAGCCATTCAAGCTGCAAAGGTCCTGGTTACATCCATTTGATAATGTGAAAAAAATATCCAAACTAGTACAGAATTATTTGATCACATGTATGATTTTAGGTTGAATTCTCATAAGGGCTATAATCTGTTCTCTATTTGGGATCTACAGCAAAGACATGCATGATGAATGGACTGGTCTGAATTTGTCCAACTGGGCACCCTTACAACGTAATGCGCTAAACTAGACGTATACGTGGCGCTGACGTCAGCGTTTAGCGGAAGGACCAGTTCCTTCGTAGGCAGTGGAGTGATCAAATAAAGATTATTTATTTACCGGTAAGAGATTGTTGGTATTTGAAACTTGATTATGTCTCGAAAAGATATCCTGATAACACTTGCTTAGTCATGTATCTACTCTGTTTTTGTCGTGCCAATATTTTATAGCTAACGTTAAGCTTATTCAGCTTTGGAAGACAGAACGCTAGCTACTAATAGCAGCAGGCTTGTTATGACTATTGGGCGTATTCGTTTTGCATGGCCCGATTGCCTCGGGTGTGCGGGTTGGAACATTTTAAACCATTCCATTGGTCCTTAAGTGAAATCTACACCCATCCTGGGCACCGGGTCATGTGAAATGAACTAGCCCATTTGCCGTTCACTCATCATCCACAAAACCTTTCAATTTTCTGTTAGTGCTAGCGTGTTACCTATATTCTCCTACATATGTATAACACTATTTATCAATATTGATGCCGTTTGTCCGATATAATATACTGTAACGACCCTGGGTTTATAAGCGCGGATATCGACTCTACCAGTTGAGCATACTTTTGGTGCACATTCGATAGCGCGCTGGACTTCGGGCTAGAAGGTCGAGGGTTCGCGCTCCCTGCTTGTTTCATTACAATACTTTACTGGATTCTGAGAGTAGCCTGGGCTATTTTGGACTGTTTGGCCAATCACTGAAGCTGGAGACTCATATCTCCCTCACTAGATTTAAGCACCAGCTGTCAGAGCAGCTCACAGATCACTGCACCTGTGCATAGCCCATCTGCTCATTCCCATACAGTTATTTATTATTACACATTAGCACCCGTCCCGCATCATTACTCTGGACGGTTCCGACTTAGAATATGTGGACAACTACAAATACCTAGGTGTCTGATTAGACTGAGAACTCTCCTTCCAGACTCACATGAAGCATCTCCAATCCAAAATTAAATCTAGAATCGGCTTCCTATTTCGTAACAAAGCCTCCTTCACTCATGCTGCCAAACATACCCTCGTAAAACTGACTATCCTACTGATCCTTGACTTCGGTGATGTCATTTACAAAATAGCCTCCAACACTCTACTCAGCAAATTGGATGCAGAAGAAGATGTGCATCTGTTTTGTCACCAAAGCCCCATATACCACCCATCACTGTGACCTGTATGCTCTAGTCGGCTGGCCCTCGCTACATATTCGTCGCCAGACCCACTGGCTCCAGGTCATCTAGAAGTCTTTGCTAGGTAAAGCCACGCCTTTTCTCAGCTCACTGGTCACAATAGCAGCACCCACCCATAGCACGCGCTCCAGCAGGTATCCCCAAAACCAATTCCTCCTGGTTAGGGATGCTAGTCCACTTATCTCTTGTTTGTGCCCAATGAATGTGATCCTGTTCTCTCTACAGTTCTCTGCTGCCAATGACTGGAACGAATTGCAAAAATCACTGAAGCTGGAGACTCATATCTCCCTCACTAACTTTAAGCACCAGCTGTCAGAGCAGCTCACAGGTCACTGCACCTGTGCATAGCCTATCTGTAAATAGCCCATCCAACTACCTCATCCCCATACTGTTATTTATTATTATTATTTTTTAGCTCCTTTGCACCCCAGTATCTCTACTTGCACATTCTTCTTCTGCACATCTATCACTCCAGTGTTTAATTGCTCAATTGTAATTATTTTGCCACTTTGGCCTATTTTTTTGCCTTATCTTACCTAATTTGCACACACTGTATATAGACTTTTTCTATTGTGTTATTGACTGTATGTTTGTTTATTCCATGTGTAACTTTGTTGTTGTTTGTGTCGCACTGCTTTGCTTTATCTTGGCCAGGTTGCAGTTGTAGATGAGAACTTGTTCTCAACTATCCTACCTGGTTAAATAAAGGTTAAATAACATTTTTACTAACAATCAAACACGTGCAAGGCATTCAGTGGATAAACAGCTAGTACCTCAACCAGTATAGGTTTGTTGGATTGTTCATTTTGCAATCCTGGGTTTTGTATATTTTTTAAGCAAGCACACTTTTCTTGACCAGAAGATTCTTGGTTGAGTTGTGAGTAAACCCCTTGATTGTAGTGATTGAATTTAGCTATGGGTCATTCAAGCTATTAGCATGTTTACAATCGGGCACATTATGTAACAGTACATTATGCTTTTTCTGGGAATCAGGATTTGGTGGTAGCTAAGAAAAAACGGTTTTACCTAACAGTTATTTACCCCAAACATTGGTTATCACATTTTTCATCGACTACTTATCTTTTAGTAAAAAAGAGAACACAAAGAAAAGTCTAGAAGTTGAGAAAAGTCTAGTAGACTAGTCTATCAGTGTATTGATTGCTACTCTCAAACCCAGAAAGTTCTTGAAGAGGATGTGTCTCTTTTGCTTTCTTTGCAGAGTGTCTGTATACATTCACACCAGTTGGTCTGTGGGCTTATTCTATCCTCAAGAACTCAAGTGAAACAATCTCCTTGTTGTCTGCCTAGTAGCTACTGTCTCATTTCAGACCCAGGGCTTTCCGGGACAGTTTTTGAGGAGCTTGTCATGTTGAGTACACAAGTGTTTTTGATGGATCTTTAAGATTATTCGTATTGAAATCTGACTCAGTTTTTCCTCCAGCAGGTGATGTGCCTGAGCATCCATGAACACGCGTCGTCGCCACGGTCCTAGGAACAGCCAGGAAGGGGTGTACCTAGGGCCTGCCCAGACCCAGTCACCGCTGATCCAGTTGCAGGACCCACAACTCACAGCCCCCAGTCCACTCCCACCTGCTCCACTGGTGGACATAAGCAACATGTCGGGCAGGGACCGCACCAATGAGTTCCAGTCAGTCTGCAGGTCACTACAGGGGAGACAGGTGAGCAACATGGAGAGACCGTATGTCTTTTAATAATAACATGTATGTTCTCAATTAGTATTAACTAGCTTTACCAAAATAGATGTGACAGATTAGCACCATAGAGAGATGTTTATTTATTATTGTTATGTACAGTTCCACTCAAAAGTTTGGACATAACTACTCTTTCCAGGGTTTTTCTTTATTTTTACAATTTTCTGCTTTGTAGAATAATAGTGAAGACATCAAAACTATGAAATAACACACATGGAATTTTGTAGTAACCAAAAAAGTGTTAAACAAATCAAAATATATTTGAGATTTGTCAAAGTAGCCAGCCTTTGCCTTGATGACAGCATTGTACACTCTTGGCATTCTCTCAACCAGCTTCATGAGGTATAGTCACCTGGAATGCATTTCAATTAACAGGTGTGCCTTGTTAAAAGTTAATTTGTAGAATTTCTTTCCTTCTTAATGTGTTTGAGCCAATCAGTTGTGTTGTGACAGGGTAGGGGGGTATACAGAAGATAGCCCTATTTGGTAAAATACCAAGTCCATATTATGACAAGAACAGGTCAAATAAGCAAAGAGAAATGACAGTCCATCATTACTTTAAGACATGAAGGTCAGTTAATCTGGAAAATGTCAAGTATTTTGAAAGTTTCTTAAAGTGCAGTCGCAAAAACTATCAAGTGCTATGATGAAACTGGCTCTCATGAGGACCGCCACAGGAAAGGAAGACCCAGAGTTACCTTTGCTGCAGAGAATAAGTTCATTAGAGTTACCAGCCTCAGAAATTGCAGCCCAAATATATGCTTCACAGAGTTCAAGTAACAGACACGTCTCAACATCAACTGTTCAGAGGAGACTGCATAAATCAGGCCTTCATGGTCCAATTGTGGCAAAGAAATCACTAGTAAAGGACACCAATAATAAGAATAGTCTTGCTTGGGCCAAGAAACTTGAGCAATGGATGTTAGACCGGTGGAAATCTGTCCTTTGGTCCGATGAGTCCAAATTTGAGTTTTTTAGTTCCAACCGCCTCGTCTTTGTGAGACGCAGATTAGGTGAACGGATGCTCTCCGCATGTGTGGTTCCTACCGTGAAGCATGGAGGAGGCGGTGTGATGGTGTGCTTTGCTGGTGACACTGTCTGTGATCTATTTAGAATTCAAGGCACACTTAACCAGCATGGCTACTGCAGCATTCTGCAGCGATATGCCATCCCGTCTGGTTTGTGCTTAGTGGGACTATCATTTGTTTTTCAACAGGACAATGATCCAACACACCTCCAGGCTGTGTAAGGGCTATTTTACCAAGAAGGAGAGTGATGGAGTGTTGCATCAGATGACCTGGCCTCCAAAATCATCCATCCTCAAACAAATTGAGATGGTTTGTGATGAGTTTTACTTCACAGCAGAGTGAAGGAATAGCAGCCAACAAGTGTTCAGCATATGTGGGAACTCCTTCAAGACTGTTGGAAAACTATTCCAGGTGAAGCTGGTTGAGAGAATGCCAAGAGTGTGCAAAGCTATCATCCAGGCTAAGGGTGGCTACTTTGAAGAATTTAAAATATTTGTTTTAACACTTTTTTTGTGAACAACATGATTCCATATGTGTTATTTCATAGTTTTGATGTCTTCACTATTATTCTACAGTGTATAAAATAGTACAAATAAAGAAATCCCCTTGATAGATAGGTGTGTCCAAACTTTTGACTGGTACTGTATGTTTTGAACGAGCACCAACTGTCGAATCATAACATTCAGGCACACCAAAATAGTTGTGCTTGACATTTGCACACTGATCAATGTTGGTTGATTGTTCCTTATTCTTCCTGTTTTCTTCAGAATGCGGTCCAGTCCAGCAAGCCAGCCCTCAGTGCAGTCAGACAGCGCAGTGACTTTACACTCATGGCAAAGTTAGGAGCATTACACTGTGTTATTAACATGTTATTGAATGAGAATAGGAGATGATTTTGAGAACAGATACATTTTATGTATAGCCTTCTATTGGTATCCCTATACTCAGCTGTTCGTTATGTTTCTTTGTATTTAACAGGAGGATTGGGAAGGACTTGAGTAACACTTTCGCCAAACTGGAAAAACTCACAATACGTAAGGAAGCAACTCTTTTAGTTTTTGCGTCCACAATGTGGCTGTGCATCTGGAACTCACTGACTCTTATCTTGTCTAGTTGCCAAAAGGAAATCTCTTTTTGATGACAAAGCTGTGGAGATTGAGGAGTTAACCTACATTGTTAAACAGGTGAGGAGATATGTATAGTAGATTTAGCTGCTATACTTTGTTGTTACTCTACAGAGTTTATACGTACAGGATGCTGTTCAGGAACACTTTATTAGATGCCCGTTGGGATGTGAAAGTAAAAGCAAGTTGTCTGTTTTTTCTTTTCTTTGTCCAGGACATAAACAGTCTGAATAAACAGATAGCACAGCTGCAGGGTCTTGTGCGCTCCAGACAGAGTCAGAATGGCAAACACCTACAGACACATTCCAACACCATCGTTGTCTCCCTCCAGGTAACTTCCAGGCTCTGACATTCTGATATGTCCATTGGTTTTATCCAATGAAGAATAGTGCATGTCACTTTTCCATGTAGCGTTCATTTTATAACAGCCCTTTTCTGTTCTAGTCCAAACTGGCATCAATGTCAAACGACTTCAAGTCGGTGCTGGAGGTCAGGACAGAGGTAAGACAGACACACATCTTTCACAGTAAATATTTTGACCAGACTAGTTTTGATTGGATGTTCCATGTATATTTGTTGATTTATAAACCGTTTTATACAGATTTTCTTCTCAACTCCCCCACACTCTTTTCCCTCTGCAGAACCTCAAAGAGCAGAAGAGTAGAAGAGATCAATTTTCTCAAGCCCCAGCATCCTCCTCCCATCTACATGCCAGCAACTTCGGTGAGAAACTATTATCAGCTCCACAGTACAAAACAAGCACTAAACAGTACAATCTGACCTCTCTCTCTCTCTCTCTCTCTCTCTCTCTCTCTCTCTCTCTCTCTCTCTCTCTCTCTCTCTCTCTCTCTCAGGTAACTCATTGTTAATGCAGGACGACTCTAAAAGGACAGCTGAAGTCTCTATAGACATGGACTGCCGTGCCAGCCAACAGCTGCAGCTTGTCAATGAACAGGTATTACCTCCAATCCTCTTGATGATGAGAAGCATTATAATGATTGTGACAATAACAGTGAAATAACAATTAAAACACACTTTGACGCAGTGTCCTCTTTCGATACAAATGCTTTTATTGACTGAGACTTGTTTCTGGAGTCATGTGTCAATCAATAATACTGTTTGTTGCTTAATAATTTGCATTCATTCTAAGTGGTGTCACTCTTATGGTGTGTTTGTATAGGACTCGTACATCCAGAGCCGTTCAGACACCATGCAGAACATAGAGACCACCATCGTAGAGCTGGGCTCCATCTTCCAGCAGCTGGCCCACATGGTGAAGGAGCAGGAGGAGACAGTGCAGAGGTGAGGGAGAGATGAAGAGAGAGCCAGAGATGATCAAGCCACTAGTTAAGATGCTTTTCCCCTGATATAACATTGTTGTTCTGATGTTTTGTTGAGCTTGCATATCCAGCAATGATCAGACAGGGCATGCAGTGGTAAGCCGGTTAATGAAACCTCTGACACTCATTGACCTCCCATTTCCCATCCTCTTTCCTGCAGAATTGATGCCAATGTGGAGGACACCCAGCTCAACGTGGACATGGCACACTCCGAGATCCTCAAGTACTTTCAGTCTGTTTCATCCAACCGCTGGCTCATGGTCAAAATCTTCCTCGTCCTCATAGTCTTCTTCATCGTCTTTGTGGTCTTCTTTGCTTGAGGAGCAGGGGGGCACTTGGCTAAGGATGAGAGATGGAGGGATTGTGCTGGAGGAGAGCAGTTTCTCCTTTATGTTTCATACTTTCTCTCCTTGTGGTTTAAAGAAAATACCACTACTAACACACAATTCTGCATATGCTAAGATGTGGTTATGTTGATAATGAATAGCTGTATGGTAGAAAGAAGTTGAAAAATATGATTATTCTTATTACCATCCATTAAATGGAGTAAATAGATGAAATCTATGATGCACGATAGAAGACTATTGCAGTTGGATTGAAACTATCTTCTGTTGTCTTCATGCGTTCTTTCTGTAATTTGTAGAAAACATTCCTACTTCTTGAAGGACAGGGTCAATCCAAAGAGAAATTGAGTCGGAATAGGAAACTGGTAGATTCATTTGGCCTTAAAAGACCTGTATGCTGAATCTCTGAGGGTCGTTACTCCTCACAATGCACCTCACTGCCAGCAGTAATACCTCCGTTAGGATGTTAGGGCTGATTGACAAGGCCATGTGAATGACCTCTGACCTTCAATCTCTTCTTTGATGGTTAGGAAAGCTGATAGGAAATGTTTGGCCACTCTTAACCTAAACTGTACATGCATTGTGTTCCACAATGATATCATGCACATGAAAGGACATCCATCATGACAGTCAACTTGCCGTGGTTGACCTGAGATAGATGAATGTACTGTGTAAGTGAAGCATTGCCAGTACTTCTGGTGCTTTTATTTTCTCTAGTCAGATACTGAACTGTATGTGCACAACTGCTTTGCCTTTTACAGCTACCATAGAATATCTTTGAATTAAGATACATTATTTTCAATAAACTGGTATTTAAATGATGTTCAATCAGAGTCTGCACATAACACCAAATGAGTGGTGTTTTACAGACAGATGTTCTACATTTTCACCCCCTGCCTCCCCCTAATACCCCCCCCCACACACACACACACACACACACATACACACACTTCATAAATGTTCAATGTTCACACATTTTTTGGGGACTAAATCTCTGTTTTATCTATGTCTCGGAGGTATCTGTAAAGGTAAATTTAATTGTAATTCAAATTTGTTATGTCTCTCCTTTTTGTTCAAGAGAATGACTTGGAGACACCAAAAATATATTCAAATATACAAACTCATCTGCTAAGCTAATATTCTGGAACCCAGAAATATTGGAATGGGCTTTTTTTTAAAACTGTTTCACACATTTGCTCTTCTCTGTCTCTGGATATCTTGGAGGAAGTATTGTAGGTCACTGCTAATTTTATTGATACCCCTAATTTCTGTATTTTATCATAAGCTTTTGTTGTAGAAACTGCAAATGTGTAAGCAAAAATTAAAAATAATTTTAAAAGTTTTGTTTTTCATTGTCAACAGGAATGTGTTTGTTTTAGTGTAGTCACCACCATAACACTGACACATAGGTTTATTGTTATCAAGTTTAGGGTTCATTCTAAATTAGTCAAACAGTTTGTTTGCATTCTTTGGAAGCTGAACAGTTTATTTACATAGCCTTGTTTTTCAGAATAATGAAATCTTCCATTAAGAAACAGAACATATACAGTGTCTTCAGGAAGTATTCATACCCCTTGACTTATTCCACATTTTGATATGTTACAACCTAAATACAACAGTTTTTTCCCCTCAGCCATCCACACACACACAATACCTCATAATGACAAATTGAAAACATGTTTTCAGACATTTTACCAAATGTTGTTGAGAATGAAATACAGAAATATCTCATTTATATAAGTATTCACACCCCTGAGTCAATACTTTGTAGAAGCACCTTTGGCGGCGATTACAGCTTTGAGTCGTCTTGGGCATGTCTGTATCGGCTTTGCACATCTGGATTTGGGGATTTTCTCCATTCTTCCTTACAGATTTTCTCAAGCTCTCTTAAGTTAGTTGGGGAGCGGCGTTCAACAGCAATGTTCAAGTCTTTCCACAGATTTTCAATGGAATTGAAGTCTGGGCTCTGGCTGGGCCACTCAAGGACTTCACATTCTTGTTCTGTTGCCATTCCAGCGTTGCATTGGCTGTATGCTTAGGGTCATTGTCCTGTTGGAATGTAAATCTTCGCCCCAGTCCAAGGTTGTTTGCACTCTGAAGCAGGTTCTCATCAAGGATTTACCTCTTATTTGGTTCCATTCCTCGTTCCCTCTATCCTTACCAGTCTCCCAGTCCCTGCTGCTGAAAAGCATCCCCATAGCATGATGCTGCCACAAAGCTTCACGGTAGAGATGGTGTTATATGGGTGATGAGCTGTGCATGGTTTCCTGCAGACATAGCGCTTTGCATTCTGCATTAATTTCTGTTTATAACTGCATTACAGACAAAGGTCCTGGAGCTCCATTAGTTTCCCGGGGGTAACAGTGTATGTCTCCCTCGGGTGTGGTCCTAGTCAGCTGTAGTAAATGTCTGCATATTTCTGTCAACCTCTCTTGGTGGAGACGGTCAGTGTGTTTCAGCAGGGCTCCAAACTCCAGCACCAGGGTGTGGGCGACCAGCTCCTCTGGGGAGTGCTGGGCTGGGACTGTGGTGGGCTCTGTGGAGGAGAACACAGATGTCCAGCAGAACATCTGAGGAGAAAGGGAAAGGTTGCAAACTAGAGGAGAGTGTTAAGTGAACACAGTGTGCTGATAGTTCAGAGTAGATAGAGTATGTTTGCCAGGAGAACAAAACAGGTAAAATGTCCAACCAGTTTTACCCAAATGACATGTATTTTACCAACAAGGCCACAGATCAAAATATGGTTCTATCTTGAAATACATTCACAAACAAATAAGTTGAATCATAATTATGTTGATGGAACAAGTCATTATATTTTGTTGATCCAATTAAAGTGAGTGTTCTTACCATAAAAATGTCAAATTAATATAAATAATCAGGAGTAACTAAGAATAAGTGACTGATCCAATGGGAGACAATGTATGACAGTATACTTTATCCTGTGATAGCCTCTATTAAGTGAGTACAGAAGCGTGTGTCTAAATTCTAATCCGAACTCTGTGTGAGCCCCTTATTGATGTGATCAGCATTTCCCCTGTCACTGGCAGCTTAACGTGCCTTGATTCAGTTTGGAAATAACTGCCACCGTCTGAGCAGAAGCACAGTCGCCATCTCCAGTTTATTTATTAGGGGGATTTTAGAATAGAAATAAATAACATTTTAGTAGCCAAACCACCACATGTACAGGGTTAAGGCCAAATCATGACTACATTAAAAACAACAGAACACACAAAGTCTCGGAAGCGAACCAGAGGTCTCATTTGTCTGTGCAGGAGTGATGGGGGCAGAGTGTCCACTCGTGGGCACAGGGGGCTCAGTCTGTGGTATGGGGCTGTCCCTCTGATGCACGAGATGAAGGCAGAGAAATGGAGGGAAACGATGTGGGCACGGGGGATACAGTCTGTGGCTCTAGGGAACCATGCAGTGGCACAGGAGAGACTGGGTGAGTGGGCCACCTCGAGCCCTGTCTGCGGGGCCTGGACGTGTATGTGGAGGGAGGGGTTGTGGGGCTTCCTGGGGTTAGAGGCCCGTCTGTATGGGGCTAACCTGTCCAGGTGCAGTGCCAATTTTCTCCCCCCGGGAGACAGCTGGACCCAGTACACCACCTCTCCCATCCTCGCCAGGAACCTGCAGGGCCCCACCAGTGACTGTCCAGCTTGGGGCATTGTCCTTTCTTTCTTAGGGGGCTGAAGACCCAGATCAGCTCCCCAGCCTCAAAGTGCCTTCCCCGGGTGTGCACATCATGGGTCATTTTCTGCTTCACACGTGCGTTCAACAGCTGTTCTCTCTGCTGATGATGTGGGCTGTCTCCTGGCGTACCCCGTCCCCGGGGGGACGGCAGGGCTGTCTCCTGGCGTACCCTGGCCCCGGGGGGGCGGCAGGGCTGTCTCCTGGCGTACCCCGGCCCCGGGGGGACGGCAGGGCTGTCTCCTGGCGTACCCCGGCCCCAGGGGGACGGCAGGGCTGTCACGGGGCCGACCAAGTAGCATGAGTAGGGCATGAGTAGGACAGGCTTGCGAAGGTGGAATCCTGGACAGCGGAGAAGCACGCCATGAGAACCATGGGCAGATGTTTTTCCTAGTCACGCTGTGTTTGGCAGAGATTATTAAAACCCTCCACGAAACCATTGCTTTGTGGGTGAAGTGGCGTCATACCGATCTTGTGCATACCCAGCCTCTCACACATGGTGGCAAACAGATGGTTTCTGCCTTGGCCGCTGTAAATTGATTCAACAGCGGCTCGTTTGCTCTCTCTCTCTCTCACTCTCTCTCCCTCTCTCTCTCTCTCTCTCTCTCTCTCTCTCTCTCTCTCTCTCTCTCTCTCTCTCTCTCTCTCTCTCTCTCTCTCTCTCTCTCTCTCTCTCTCTCTCTCTCCCTCTTACCCTTGTTTAAAAGCCTTTCTGGACAAGATGCGATTAGATTAAAGTGTAAAGTTCCTAGGCATATCGATTACAGTATAAGAGTGTGCTGGTGGTTTGCAGGTGGTGTGTTGGACCTATGGGGAAACGTCTTTCAGCCTCAGTCAGCTACCATACATGGCCACAATTCTGTAATGTCATGCACTGAACACTGTATAGACTGGAGGAATATGAGAAAACCATAGTAAAATGTATTTATTGGATACTGACTGTAATGTTTTTAAATCAATTGTCACTGGCAAGCTTCAATTTTATAGAAATGGTGAAATGAAGTCTCTGAGTGTGAGAACATGTGTGAGAACATTATCACAAGTTATATGAGACGACCAACCCACACGGCAGTTACTACGTTGTGGTACTTTTTTGCTAAGCCGCCTTGTAACAATATTTTACTTCTTGTTATCAGTGCA
Source organism: Oncorhynchus mykiss (assembly GCF_013265735.2). Lineage (NCBI taxonomy): Eukaryota > Metazoa > Chordata > Actinopteri > Salmoniformes > Salmonidae > Oncorhynchus > Oncorhynchus mykiss. Next base: position 29,761,996 of record NC_048593.1, on the reverse strand, counting down.
CTGTGGCAAGCCCGTCTTCCACTAAATGGGACAAAATTGCAGACGCTTGCAAACAAATCCATTTCCAGACCCAGAAGTCCATGCATCATCAAAAATGGCAGAAAGGGGGCTTAGATGTAAAAAGGCCCTAATTGAAAAAAGTGCTCATGATGGAAGTCAAGTCATCATCCACCTCTTCTTTACTTCTCATATCCCTCCCTTTCCTCGTTTCTCCCCTCACCACCACCCACTCTCTCCTTTTCACATGTAATTGCCGGTCAATTTGCCATCAGTTAAATCAATGTAGACATTTCATCCCAATGAAGCTTGTTTTTCACTCCATTGCCCATCCCTTGTAAATCTGCCCCTTATCTCTCTGATCAACTCTCTCTTCATCTCTCTCTCTGTATTCTTTCTGCTTTGTCTCACTTGTCTTTGTTTAGGTAAACATCTTGTCAAGACAGAGAATACTAAGAAACCAAGGAGGAGAAGAACAAATGAGAATCTGAATCCTGCAGTCATCTCTGAGGGAACATAAGTAAGGACTTTTACATTTTATTATCTTTTCCTCGTAGAAATTACAAGGTAAGTTGCAATGGTGTTGATGACAACAAAAATGGTGTTTGACAGTATTGACATTTTGAGAATCATTTTTTATTAATTGAAAAAAAAAAGATCTTCCAATTCAGTTATTATTTCCATGCTGATGTCTTGAAATGAATCAGGGTCTGTGACAAATCTGTCAGCAATACATCACTATTTCTACACCATTGAATCTCTAGAGTTTATTGAAGGGTGTCTATATTGGTTGATGATCTTCTGGCTACCGGTTGGCTCAAGGCAATTCTAACAATTCTAACACTTTAGTTTCACCCCTTCCCTCTTCTGTACTTTCATCGTCAAATGTCCAGTTTCCACTCAGACCAGATATTCTGATTCTTGTCAGCACTTTATTAATTATTGTATATTCCTGTCTGTTTCCTTGTCTGAGTAATCAGTTCCTCTTTTATGTTTACTTCAAGATTCTCAGTATATGCAGTATATCTCCTGTATGCCTCTGTCTGTGCTTGGCCCTGATTTACCGACTCCCAGCCCTCTGAGTAATAAGACTCCTGTTTCACAGCAGTTGGACTCAGTTCAGTTTTTTTGTGAGCAAAGGGGATCTGTAGGCTCTCTCACAGATTGAATTGACGAAGCTGAATGTGTCTCAAAGTTCCTTTGGTGGGTGTATATAGCTAATCAAATGATCATTGTCTGCCAGTGCACCAGTAGTACAGTATAGAAGAAAGATTGGTATAACTTCCAATAATTTTCTTGATAGACCGTCTTATCATTTGCATGCAAGTATTATATTTATGCTTATTTTGCCTTAAAACTGTTGAATTGAACATAGTGTACATTGATTAAATGACTACAGTATATGCAGTGACAAAGGAAGAGACTGCCCCGGGAAGCTGATCTGGCCAGTGAGAGAGGGAGAAAGTTTATGTTTTCCTGTCAAAGCCTTGTTTAACTGAGTAGGGGACTAATATATTTCATACTCACTGACAATGATGGCAATAGGCCCAGAATTAACAGCGTATAGGTACATCAGTTAATTGCAAACTGGGCTTTTTGATCTTAGAGACTCTGACAAACAGGGCCACTCTGAGGAACACAGTCTCTGAAGGTGTCTCATGCTTCATGCAGATTTCCTCAGAGGGGTCTTTTTGGTTAGTGAGACCAAGCTAAGAGTCCATTAGGGAATTTAGGATTTGAATCATACACTCTTAGAAAAGGGCTCCAAAAGAGTTATCCAGCTGTCCCCATAGGAGAACCCTTTTCGGTTCCAGGTAGAACAATTTTCGGTTCCGTGTAGAACCCTCTGTGAAAAGGGTTCTACATGGAACCCAAAGGGGTTCTACCTGGAACAAAAAAGTGTTTTTCAAAGGGTTCTCCTATGGGGACAGCCGAATAACCTATTTAGGTTCTAGATAACACCTTTTTTTTGAAGAGTGTACGAGAACACAGTACTGAATTTTCATTCCCTCAAAATATAGTAACATTTATTCCAATTCAATGTTTAAACACATCATTAGTCAAATACATTTTGTTTATTCAATCGTCAGTTAATTGACATTGATTTGACCCAACAGTGAGAGAGAGACAGAAAGAGAGAGAGTGCTAATGCTGATTAAAGTGCATGTCAATGGTGATCTTGTTGTTGCTGTCACGCCAAAACAGTCTGGTATTGTCATGAATAATAAAACAGCATTGGTCATGCGTAGAAGTCCATATTTGAAGTGTATAAAGTTGATGAAGCCACTGTAGGTTTGGTAAATTGTGTCAGTCCCATTCCTGATGCCCTCTCCTTGTGGTTGTGAAATTCCAACCAATTTCACCCATTCTGTTTGGTGCTGCGATAGCAATAACATCTATTTGATACAGCATAGTTCTGAAAAATAGTTAAAGGTATTCTAGATACCTAATATGCTACCTGGAAGCTGTATGTGTAGAAAGTCCAACTGTAGTACAAAATACATACCTCATACATTTCAAATGTTTCATTAGCTTTGTGGATGCAGAAATAAACTGGCACTTCTCAAGTTGGTTTGGAGAGGAAGAGAGGAAGGAAATCAGTAGTATGGAAGAAGATATATACACAGGAAAGATAGGAGGGTGGTAAGCATTAAGATCACTTTATTAGCCAATTGCACATAAGGTCCAACCAAAATATAACTTCCACTTTTAACCCAAAAACACATCAAGGTTTTGGGAGAGGTGCAGGGGGCTGCCACATTGGGAGCTGTTGTGTGGGGTTAAGTGCCCTGCAATTGCCAGCTCACTTCTCAACAGATTTTTTTCATCAGACCTGGGATTTGAACTGGCAATCCTCCTGTTACTGGCCCACCTCTCTAACCACTAGGCTACCTGCCCCCCATCACATCTTTGATTGGGATATTCTGGGAGCTCACTCCCATCAACTGCATAGCCCTGGGAAGCATAACCACAACCTTACTGCTGCACACACACAAATGCCCACACACCACACACAGCAGCAGCAGTTCCAGGGTGCGGCTGGGTTCTTTGACGGGCTCTGCTGAGGGTAGCAGAGGGAGGGGGAGCCTGTTGCCCATTGCGGAGTCGGCAGTGTAACGCCAGCAGACCTCGTAAACTCCACTAGAGGAATTGATCCTGGCACTGTCAGACTGAGACACTGATACTCTGCTACTCACACCCATAGAGAGAGCTACACAACTACAGTATATTGTAGGTGTATGAAAAAGTGTTACACTGTATGTCTGAATAGTGGAATTGCTCACTATCACACATACATGATATAGCCTACACCACAATGTCGATACCAGTGGAGGCTGCTGAGGGGAGGACAGCTCATAATAATGTCTGGAATGGAGCAAATGGAACGGCATCAAACACATGGAAACCATGTGGTTTATGTTGTTGATACCTTTCCACCTATTCCAGGTGCCCTTCCTCCCCAAATAAGGTGCCACCAAAAGCCTGTGTCCGATTTCCACAAGAGACACTGTTAGTCCCTACCCTCCTCTCCACTTATTGCCTTAGAGAAACTGAGTGATCCAAATCAGGGTAGAGGAAACAAAAAAAAAGCAATAAGCTAATTCTAGCTCAGTGTATCTGCATTGACCCCTCCCTCCATCTCTCCCACTCCCTTTCTCTCACTCATTCCACCTCTCCCTCTGATTCCACCTCTCTCCCTAGCTCTCTCTCTTCAAAGTCAATTTGATGGAGTAGCTTTTCATTTCTTGGACACTCAGCAACAGCCTCTCCCACGCGCTCATGCACATGCACGCTCGTGCACGTTTACTCTCCTAGCGTCTAGAGTGAGTGTGTGAAAGAGACCCTTCCTATAGCTGCTGATATCCTGGATTTTTAAGATCGTTCATTTTGAGGTAAGAGATGTCCACAGGCTTCACCCCCTGTGTGTTAGAGAGACCACAAATCCTGCTTCCATTGGATGAGATAATGAACATTGCAATTGTTTCATTGTTACAGATAAAGTACCCCATATTAACTTCATTCTGTGTAATCGAAGGATGTATTCTCAGGCATTTTGACTGTGTTGTGTGAAGTATCTGTACCTTAGAAGGGCCATGACTTGAGCGTGATCGGTATCTCAAGGATGACATCTTTATATGACAGTTTAAATTAAATCTGTTCATGGTTTTCTATAACTGTGCAGTGGAGAGATTGTAATTAAGAACAATTCAAATTAAACCTTGTTAAAGTTTCTAATTATTGTTTGGTGGCACTGAAAAGGCCTTTTTGACAGCTTTTGTAATTTTATAAAAACATAACTTGACTGTCACTAGTGATTGATGTCAGCTAATGCACATGACTAAAAGGGAGGTTGAAGGGCAGTTATTTTGATCTGAGAGCATGTGCAAAATAGCTGCACGTTAGGATGAAAGGCTTGTCTGTCTATGCATTTTTTTGTGTATCCCGAGCAGCTGCTGAAGTTGTTTGGCTGGGTAGTGTAAATTTCACTGTGTGGGTGACAGGTTATTGGTCTCAGGTTAAATCAGGCCCAGAGGAGTTGCTGACTGCAAAAGCAATGTTATATCTTAGATGAGTGAGAAAAAGCACAGATGTAACCTGTCACACACTCACAGTACATACAGTGTAGGCCTACTGCACAACATCAATACAGAAAATCAGACAGAAGACAATATTACACCTACATGTAAATATACAGCATTAGTGTGTCCCTGGGGTCTTGAACCTGGTCTGACTAAAAATCTAAAGCTGTGTCAAGGACTAAATTACCCAATCACTCAGCAGCTTGGAAAGGACATTACACTGAATGTGTAATTCAGCTCAGTCACATCACATCTGGGACCTGAGAATCATGGGGTATTAATTCTTCACACAGCCGAGCCTGCTAGTGTGGTATATCTGGTATAGAATAATGTTTCTCCCCTGTGTTAATGGACAGACATGGCCGGATGCACGTGCAGACACATACACACACACACCTTTTTCGGGCTCTAACCCACTCTGCTGGCTGAAGCACACCTCTATTTGTCTATTGCCGTGTTCAAGACGACTCGGAACTTGGAAGTTCATTGTAGAAAGATAAGGTCATAATTTCCCACTTGGAAAGTAACTGAGTCAACCAATAGGAAGCTCTACGCCACAAAAACGTATCTAACTTTAACCTGAGATTCAGAGTTTGCGAGTTGTCTTGAACACAGCCTTTTTTATGTTTATTGACTCTGCATTCTGTATGTTTGTGTATCTTGCTCCATCCACCATTATATCACCTTGATGATTTTTTTCTGTCCCCAATGTGATCCATTAGAGATGTGCATCTGTTGTATGTTCTCTCTCTCACACAGGGTTTTGGTTGACAGCTCATTTTCTGTCGTTTTGGTGACGTTACGTTTACAATCAAAAGCGTCATGTAGCAGTGCTGAACCACATGTTTCATTGTCACACAGGGAAACTCTCATCAATGGAAAACAAACAACAAATAATTCTGAACAACAGGGAATTGTCGTGTTCAAAGTTGATTGATCTCATACATAATAACTAACCTTTAATATGATATTTGTAATGTTGTCAAACATTAATGAGTAATCTCTCCAGTAACTAGTGGTCCAATAACAATGGTTATTTTGTTCAACACCAACGTCTTGGTAAAACCCACCCAGTGTCCCCACCTTCGGGCTGTGAGGAGGACGGCCATCCCCGCAGCTACGGATCCAGAATCTCCATCCTCAGCCGCAGAGGGAAGAGCAGCTGGAAGAGGAGGAAGAGGGAGGAAGAGGAGAGAGAGAGGTAACCAAGTGATGAAGAGTAGTGTGGTAGATAGTAATGATCCTTTACTTAGACACATCTCTGGTAGAATTCAAGTCCATTCCTGGTTTCAACTCATACCACATCCATGATGCCACCGAAAAACAACACTAGGCTTGTCTGCTCCAGTGAGACATGATTGCTTCATGCTTATTAGACTGTATACAGTACACTCTTAGAAAAAAAGATGCTGTCTAGAACCTTACATGGTTCTTCGGCTGTCCCCATAGGAGAACCCTTTGAAAAGCCCTTTTTGGTTACAGGTAGCAAAAAGGGTTCTCCTATGGGGACAGCCGAATAACCCCTTTGGAACCATTTTTTTTAAAGAGTGCAGCCTACACATATAGTGTAACCATCAGCAACATGTTTTCTGTTTCCGGTCAGTAATATGGTGGGGGCTACAGTCTGTATTACGTTTAGTTTCCAGTCAGTAATATGGTGGGGGCTACAGTCTGTATTACGTTTAGTTTCCAGTCAGTAATATGGTGGGGGCTACAGTCTGTATTACGTTTAGTTTCCAGTCAGTAATATGGTGGGGGCTACAGTCTGTATTACGTTTAGTTTCCAGTCAGTAATATGGTGGGGGCTACAGTCTGTATTACGTTTAGTTTCCAGTCAGTAATATGGTGGGGGCTACAGTCTGTATTACGTTTAGTTTCCAGTCAGTAATATGGTGGGGGCTACAGTCTGTATTACGTTTAGTTTCCGGTCAGTAATATGGTGGGGGCTACAGTCTGTATTACGTTTAGTTTCCGGTCAGTAATATGGTGGGGGCTACAGTCTGTATTACGTTTAGTTTCCGGTCAGTAATATGGTGGGGGCTACAGTCTGTATTACGTTTAGTTTCCGGTCAGTAATATGGTGGGGGCTACAGTCTGTATTACGTTTAGTTTCCGGTCAGTAATATGGTGGGGGCTACAGTCTGTATTACGTTTAGTTTCCGGTCAGTAATATGGTGGGGGCTACAGTCTGTATTACGTTTAGTTTCCAGTCAGTAATATGGTGGGGGCTACAGTCTGTATTACGTTTAGTTTCCGGTCAGTAATATGGTGGGGGCTACAGTCTGTATTACGTTTAGTTTCCAGTCAGTAATATGGTGGGGGCTACAGTCTGTATTACGTTTAGTTTCCAGTCAGTAATATGGTGGGGGCTACAGTCTGTATTACGTTTAGTTTCCAGTCAGTAATATGGTGGGGGCTACAGTCTGTATTACGTTTAGTTTCCAGTCAGTAATATGGTGGGGGCTACAGTCTGTATTACGTTTAGTTTCCAGTCAGTAATATGGTGGGGGCTACAGTCTGTATTACGTTTAGTTTCCAGTCAGTAATATGGTGGGGGCTACAGTCTGTATTACGTTTAGTTTCCAGTCAGTAATATGGTGGGGGCTACAGTCTGTATTACGTTTAGTTTCCAGTCAGTAATATGGTGGGGGCTACAGTCTGTATTACGTTTAGTTTCCAGTCAGTAATATGGTGGGGGCTACAGTCTGTATTACGTTTAGTTTCCAGTCAGTAATATGGTGGGGGCTACAGTCTGTATTACGTTTAGTTTCCAGTCAGTAATATGGTGGGGGCTACAGTCTGTATTACGTTTAGTTTCCGGTCAGTAATATGGTGGGGGCTACAGTCTGTATTACGTTTAGTTTCCAGTCAGTAATATGGTGGGGGCTACAGTCTGTATTACGTTTAGTTTCCGGTCAGTAATATGGTGGGGGCTACAGTCTGTATTACGTTTAGTTTCCAGTCAGTAATATGGTGGGGGCTACAGTCTGTATTACATTTAGTTTCCGGTCAGTAATATGGTGGGGGCTACAGTCTGTATTACGTTTAGTTTCCAGTCAGTAATATGGTGGGGGCTACAGTCTGTATTACGTTTAGTTTCCGGTCAGTAATATGGTGGGGGCTACAGTCTGTATTACGTTTAGTTTCCAGTCAGTAATATGGTGGGGGCTACAGTCTGTATTACGTTTAGTTTCCAGTCAGTAATATGGTGGGGGCTACAGTCTGTATTACGTTTAGTTTCCAGTCAGTAATATGGTGGGGGCTACAGTCTGTATTACGTTTAGTTTCCGGTCAGTAATATGGTGGGGGCTACAGTCTGTATTACGTTTAGTTTCCAGTCAGTAATATGGTGGGGGCTACAGTCTGTATTACGTTTAGTTTCCAGTCAGTAATATGGTGGGGGCTACAGTCTGTATTACGTTTAGTTTCCAGTCAGTAATATGGTGGGGGCTACAGTCTGTATTACGTTTAGTTTCCAGTCAGTAATATGGTGGGGGCTACAGTCTGTATTACGTTTAGTTTCCGGTCAGTAATATGGTGGGGGCTACAGTCTGTATTACGTTTAGTTTCCAGTCAGTAATATGGTGGGGGCTACAGTCTGTATTACGTTTAGTTTCCGGTCAGTAATATGGTGGGGGCTACAGTCTGTATTACGTTTAGTTTCCAGTCAGTAATATGGTGGGGGCTACAGTCTGTATTACGTTTAGTTTCCAGTCAGTAATATGGTGGGGGCTACAGTCTGTATTACGTTTAGTTTCCAGTCAGTAATATGGTGGGGGCTACAGTCTGTATTACGTTTAGTTTCCAGTCAGTAATATGGTGGGGGCTACAGTCTGTATTACGTTTAGTTTCCAGTCAGTAATATGGTGGGGGCTACAGTCTGTATTACGTTTAGTTTCCGGTCAGTAATATGGTGGGGGCTACAGTCTGTATTACGTTTAGTTTCCAGTCAGTAATATGGTGGGGGCTACAGTCTGTATTACGTTTAGTTTCCGGTCAGTAATATGGTGGGGGCTACAGTCTGTATTACGTTTAGTTTCCAGTCAGTAATATGGTGGGGGCTACAGTCTGTATTACGTTTAGTTTCCAGTCAGTAATATGGTGGGGGCTACAGTCTGTATTACGTTTAGTTTCCAGTCAGTAATATGGTGGGGGCTACAGTCTGTATTACGTTTAGTTTCCGGTCAGTAATATGGTGGGGGCTACAGTCTGTATTACGTTTAGTTTCCAGTCAGTAATATGGTGGGGGCTACAGTCTGTATTACGTTTAGTTTCCAGTCAGTAATATGGTGGGGGCTACAGTCTGTATTACATTTAGTTTCCAGTCAGTAATATGGTGGGGGCTACAGTCTGTATTACGTTTAGTTTCCAGTCAGTAATATGGTGGGGGCTACAGTCTGTATTACGTTTAGTTTCCGGTCAGTAATATGGTGGGGGCTACAGTCTGTATTACGTTTAGTTTCCAGTCAGTAATATGGTGGGGGCTACAGTCTGTATTACGTTTAGTTTCCGGTCAGTAATATGGTGGGGGCTACAGTCTGTATTACGTTTAGTTTCCAGTCAGTAATATGGTGGGGGCTACAGTCTGTATTACGTTTAGTTTCCAGTCAGTAATATGGTGGGGGCTACAGTCTGTATTACGTTTAGTTTCCAGTCAGTAATATGGTGGGGGCTACAGTCTGTATTACGTTTAGTTTCCAGTCAGTAATATGGTGGGGGCTACAGTCTGTATTACGTTTAGTTTCCAGTCAGTAATATGGTGGGGGCTACAGTCTGTATTACGTTTAGTTTCCGGTTAATGATTACCTTGCAGTTTAGCTAATGTGGGTGACATCTGTTTTCATGGGCTTTCTGTCTGTGTTTGGTGTGTTTGTTCTGCAGCTGGGCCCCAGAGCGCTCCAGCACTGGCAGCGGGGGGAAGAAGCGTGCTTCTTTGGGGCTTAACGAAGGTGCAAGCATGCGCTGCTCCACCCTCCTGTGTATCCTGACGGGGGTGCTTCTCTACCTAGTGCTGGGGGCCGTGGTGTTCCAGGCCCTGGAGGCTCCCCATGAGGAGGGCCAGCACATACAGCTGCAGGACACACGCAGAGCCTTCCTGGAGAACTACACCTGCGTCAGCCCAGACATCCTGCAGGCCCTCATAGAGGTACCCTACATAGGCTAAACACACACCTACAGAACAAACAGGTTAAAATGACTGAATGACTGGGATATTAGACTTTCGGGTTGTCCAAGGCAACGGTCATGAAATCCAATGAGACCTCTATAGTTGGGTTGCAGTACAATCAATCAATCAATCAAATGTATTTAAATTCAGCTGATGTCACAAAGTGCTGTACGGAATCCCAGCCTAAAACCCCAAACAGCAAGCAATGCAGGTGTAGAAGCACGGTGGCTAGGAAAAACTCCCTAGAAAGGCCAGAACCTAGGATGAAACCTAGAGAGGAACCAGGCTATGAGGGGTGGCCAGTACTCTTCTGGATGTGCCAGGTGGAGATTATAACAGAACATGGCCAAGATGTTCAAATGTTCATAGATGACCAGCAGGGTCAAATAATAATAATCACAGTGGTTGTCGAGGGTGCAACAGGTCAGCACCTCAGGAGTAAATATCAGTTGGCTTTTCACAGCCGATCATTCAGAGTCTCTCTACCGCTCCTGCTGTCTCTAGGTAGCACGTCCGGTGAACAGGTCAGGGTTCCATAGCCCCAAGCAGAACAGTTGAAACTGGAGCAGCAGCACGGCCAGGTGGACTGGAGACAGCAAGGAGTCATCAGGCCAGGTAGTCCTGAGGCATGGTCCTAGGGCTCAGGTCCTCTGAGAGAGAGAAAGAAAGAAAGGCGAGAAAGAGAGAAAGAAAGAGAGAGAATTAGAGAGCATACTTAAATTCACACAGGACACCGGGTAAGACAGGATAAATACTCCAGATATAACAGACTGACCCTAGCCCCCCGACACATAAACTACTGCAGCATAAACACTGGAGGCTAAGTCAGGAGGGGTCGGGAGACACTGTGGCCCCGTCCAGATAGGGCCAAACAGGCAGGATATAACCCCACCCACTTTGCCAAAACACAGCCCCCACACCACTAGAGAGATATCTTCAACCACCAACTTACCATCCTGAGACAAGGCAGAGAATAGCCCACGAAGATCTCCAGCACGGCACAACCCAAGGGTGGGCGCCAACCCAGACAGGAAGATCACGTCAGTGACTCAACCCATTCAAGTGACGCACCTCTCCTAGGGACAGCATGGAAGAGTACCAGTAAGCCAGTGACTCAGCTCCTGTAATAGGGTTTGAGGCAGAGAATCCCAGTGGAGAGAGGGGAACCGGCCAGGCAGAGACAGCAAGGGCGGTTCGTTACTCCAGTGCCTTTCCGTTCACCTTCACACTCCTGGGCCAGACTACACTCAATCATAGGACCTACTGAAGAGATGAGTCTTCAATAAAAGACTTAAAGTTTGAGACCGAGTCCGCGTCTCTCACATGGATAGACAGACCATTCCATAAAAATGGAGCTCTATAGAAGAAAGCCCTGCCTCCAGCTCCCTTAAGGAGGCCTGCGTCTTGGGACCGTAGCGTAAGTGTAGGTATGTACGGCAGGACCAAATCGGAAAGATAGGTAGGAGCAAGCCCATGTAATGTTAGCAGTAAAAACTTGAAATTCCTTAACAGGAAGCCAGTGTAGAGAGGCTAGCACTGGAGTAATATGATCGTTTTTTTTGGGGTTCTAGTCAAGATTCTAGCAGCCGTGTTAAGCATTAACTGAAATTTATTTAGTGCCGTATCTGGGTAGCCAGAAAGTAGAGCATTGCAGTAGTCTAACCTAGAAGTGACAAAAGCATGAATTAATTTTTCTGCATCGTTTTTGGACAGAAAGTTTCTGATTTTTGCAATGTTACGTAGATGGAAAAAAGCTGTCCTTGAAACAGTCTTGATATATTCGTCAAAAGAGAGATCAAGATCCAGAGTAACCCCGAGGTCCTTCACAGTTTTATTTGAGACGACTGTACAACCATCAAGAATAATTGTCAGATTCAACATAAGATCTCTTTGTTTCTTGGGACCTAGAACAAGCATCTCTGTTTTGCCCGAGTTTAAAAGTAGAACATTTGCCAACATCTACTTCCTGATGTTTGAAACACAGTCTTCCAGGGAGGGCAATTTTGGGGCTTAACCATGTTTCATCGAAATGTACAGCTTGTGTGTCATCCGCATAGCAGTGAAAGTTAACATTGTTTTCGAATGACATCACCAAGAGGTAAAATATATAGTGAAAACAATAGTGGTCCTAAAACGGAGCCTTGAGGAACACCAAAATTTACAGTTGATTTGTCAGAGGACAAATTATCCACAGAGAGAAACTGATATCTTTCTGACAGAAAGATACCAGGCCAGAACTTGTCCCTATAGACCAATTTGGGTTTCCAATCTCTCCAAAAGAATGTGGTGATCGATGGTATCAAAAGCAGCACGAAGGTCTAGGAGCATGAAGACAGATGCAGTGCCTTGGTCTGACGCCATTAAAAGGTAATTTATCACCTTCACAAGTGCAGTTAGTGCTAAAACCAGACTGAAGCGTTTTGTATACATTGTTTGTCTTCAGGAAGGCAGTGAGTTGCTGCGCTACAGCTTTTTCTAACATATTTGAGAGGAATGGGAGATTCGATATATAGGCTGATAGTTTTTTATATTTTTTGGGTCAAGGTTTGGCTTTTTCAAGAGAGGTTTTACTACTGCCACTTTTAGTGAGTTTGGTTCACATCCGGTGGATAGAGAGCCATTTATTATGTTCAACATAAGAGGGCCAAGCACAGGAAGTAGCTCTTTCAGTAGTTTAGTTGGAATAGGGTCCAGTATGCAGCTTGAAGGTTTAGAGGTCATGATTATTTTCATCATTGTGTCAAGAGATATAGTACTAAAAACTTGAGTGTCTCCCTTGATCCTATTTCCTAGCAGAGTTGTGCAGACTCAGGATAACTGAGCTGTGGAGGAATGTGCAGATTTAAAGAGGAGTCCGTAATTTGCTTTCTAATTATCTTTTTTTTTCCTCAAAAAAGTTCATGAATTTATCACTGCTGAAGATAAATCTATCCTCTCTTGGGGAATGCTGCTTTTTAGTTAGCTTTGTGACAGTATCAAAAATACATTTTGGATTGTTCTTATTTTCCTCAATTAAGTTGGAAAAATAGGACGATCGAGGAGCAGTGAGGGCTCTTCGATACTGCACGGTACTGTCTTTCCAAACTAGTCGGAAGACTTCCAGTTTGGTGTAGCGCCATTTCCGTTCCAATTTTTGGAAGCTTGCTTCAGAGCTCTGATATTTTCTGTATACCAGGGAGCTAGTTACTTATGACAAATGTTTTTTGGGGTGCGACTGCATCTAGGGTATTGCGCAAGGTTAAATTAAGTTCCTCAGTTAGGTGGTTAACCGATGTTTGTATTCTGACGTCCTTGGGTAGGTGGAGGGAGTCTGGAAGGGCATCTAGGAATCTTTGGGTTGTCCGAGAATTTATAGCATGACTTTTGATGATCCTTGGTTGGGGTCTGAGCAGATTATTTGTTGCAATTGCAAATGTAATAAAATGGTGGTTCGATAGTCCAGGATTATGAGGAAAAACATTAAGATCCACAACATTTATTCCACGGGACAAAACTAGGTACAGTGTTTGACTGTGGCAGTGAGTAGGTCCGGAGACATGTTGTCCAAAACCCACTGAGTCGATGATGGCTCCGAAAACCTTTTGGAGTGGGTCTGTGGACTTTTCCATGTGAATATTAAAGTCACCAAAAATTAGAATATTATCTGCAATGACTACAAGGTCCGATAGGAATTCAGGGAACTAAATGGTAATACAAAATAAAGAAACGTAAAGTTGGCAGGTAGCAAGTAAGGTAAGCAACCAACCGCACAGCAGCACGTAAACAAGTCTACAAGTTGTACAATGCAAATACAGAAATATTCAGGTCCAAACACTACAATCACTGTTTCTCTTGTCTCTCTCTCTTATCACTTTAACTTTCTGACTGTCCCATCCCAGGAGGTGGCAGATGCTGTGGGTGCGGGTGTGGATCCTAGCAGCAATTCCTCCACCTTCACCAGCCAATGGGACCTGGCCAGCGCCTTTTTCTTCTCTGGGACCATCGTCACCACCATCGGTAAATCAGCAGGCTGATCTCCCCAATGTTTAATCCATTGTTACACACTGACACTACCTATCCCAATCCTAAAGCTAAACAAACCATCATCCTCAGGTTTTGGGAACATCTCCCCAAAGACAGAAGGGGGGCAGCTGTTCTGTATCTTTTATGCCCTGGTGGGGATCCCTCTGTTTGGTATCCTGCTGGCTGGAGTTGGAGACCATCTGGGGACCGGGCTGAGGAAGGCCATCCTCAAAATTGAATTTCTCTTAGCGGTGAGACACTAAATATTTGGTTTAATGTGTTTCCTCTGTCTTTCTCGGCCAGTCAGTATTTCAGACCCTCCCTTTCCTTCTTTCCTCTTTTTAATGTTTTGCTGTCTCCCTCTCAGAAATGGAAGGTGAGTCCTACTATTGTTCGAGTCATCTCAGCCATACTCTCCATCCTGTTGGGGGTAGCACTCTTCGTTGCAGTGCCAACGCTGGTGTTTCAGGAGGTGGAGAAGTGGACTCTCCTGGAGGCGTCCTACTTTGTTGTCATCACCCTGACTACAGTGGGTTTTGGAGACTATGTTGCAGGTACTTCCGCCACTGCATTTAGGATTGGGTCAAGGAATCTGTCTCAAAAGGTCAAAACACACATTTCATTGTTGAAACTCTCTTTACATTGTTGAAACTCTCTTTACATTGTTGAAACTCTCTTTACATTGTTGAAACTCTCTTTACATAGTTGAAACTCTCTTTTCCTAGTTGAAATTCTCTTTTCCTAGTTGAAACTCTCTTTTCATTGTTGAAACTCTCTTTTCCTGGTTGAAACTCTCTTTTCCTAGTTGAAACTCTCTTTACATTGTTGAAACTCTCTTTACATTGTTGAAACTCTCTTTACATTGTTGAAACTCTCTTTACATAGTTGAAACTCTCTTTTCCTAGTTGAAATTCTCTTTTCCTAGTTGAAACTCTTTACATAGTTGAAACTCTCTTTACATAGTTGAAACTCTCTTTACATAGTTGAAACGATCTTTTCCTAGTTGAAACTCTCTTTACACAGTTGAAACTCTCTTTACATAGTTGAAACTCTCTTTACATAGTTGAAACGATCTTTTCCTAGTTGAAACTCTCTTTTCCTAGTTGAAACTCTCTTTTCATTGTTGAAACTCTCTTTTCCTAGTTGAAACTCTCTTTTCCTAGTTGAAACTCTTTTTTCCTAGTTGAAACTCTCTTTTCATTGTTGAAACTCTCTCCCTGTTGAAACTCTTTTCAGTTTTGAAACTCTCTCTTTCAGTGTTGAGACACATTAACAGACACAAACACCTGCTACTCCAGATTGATGTAGTTTAGGAGGCCTGAGTGATAAAATACAGTCACTCATTAAACTGGACATTTATTTTACTCTTTGTGAATAATTTAATCATTGAATGAAAGTTTAATTATTAACCCCATAGAGTTTTCCGGCAGCTCAGTCTGTAATGTTCACTAATGTGAGATTAATTTAATAAACCCCTAGAGTCGATGTCTGCGCCCCGCTGAAATCGAATTAGCATAATAAAACATATAAAATATGTTTTTAAAATGATATTTAACCAGGTAAGTCAATTAATAACACATTCAAACCCTACCCAGCCAAACCCTACCCCGGACAACGCTGGGCCATGTGTGCGCCGCCCTAATCACGGCTGGTTGTGGCACAGCCTGGGAACGAACCAGGGTCTGCAGTGACACCTCTAACACTGCAATGCCTTAGACCACTCTGCCACTCGGGAGAACTGTTTAATCTAGAGATATCTCTCTGCATGGGCTGCGTCTTAATTCACCTCATCCACCGATGTCGGCCTTCCGCATCTGTAGTGAAAGGTGGCAGAGCAGACCATGAGACATCCCGAAAATCGGTCTTCTCTCGAAAACGTCTTTAGCGGTTTTGGCCTACAAACAATTGACCCCGCTATGGAAAGATTAGACTGTTTTTCCATGTATAAATCTGTTATTCAATGTGTTTCTATGGGCTAATCACAGATTGGCCAAATTCAATGTTTCATCAAATATGTTTTTTTATACCTAAAGGGGTCCTAAAATTCTAAATCAAATAGCTAAATTATCCTTGGTATGATCATTTTAAAACATGATGCCACCAAAAAACAACAATAGGCTCGTCTGCTCCAGTGAGATGTGATTGGTTCATGCTAATTAGACTGTACACTCTTAGAAAAAAAGATGCTATCTAGAACCTTAAATGGTTATTTGGCTGTCCCCATAGAAGAACCCTTTGAAAACCCCTATTTGGTTCCCACCCAGGCTTAGATTCTAGGGGGTTTTAACAGCAGATCTGTCATGTGTAAACCAACCTTTAGACCTGTAAGGTTGCTGATTCTCCATTGTCTACACCTGTAAATCTATACCTATCCTATTGCTTATCTCTGTCAGGTGATAGTGGAGATGGTGGTAAAGACCACTGGTACAAGCCCCTGGTGTGGTTCTGGATCCTGCTGGGCCTGGCCTACTTTGCTTCCATCCTGTCCATGGTTGCAAACTGGCTTCGGGTCCTGTCCAAGAAGACCAGGGCTGAGGTGTGTAAAAACTGATCGGGCCCAAAATGGGAGAATACAACCTACAAGCAAATGGGCTGCACTCTACACTTTGTCACCTATAGCCACCTGTTCTATTTCTCAATGATCCTCCCTTCCTCTCTTATCAACTCTCAAGTGTGTTGTGACTTCATTAGATTCTCTTTAAATAGTGATTTGATCTCTTTCCGCTCTCTTCCCAGATGGAGGAGCTCAGAGCCCGTACCACTGACTGGGGTCAGAACATTCAGAACATGTCCGTGGACTTCCGCATGCCAGACGACCCCTTCAAACGACGACGACGAAAGCGTCGACATGGCCCTCGCAGCCGAGGCAATGGGGCAGGCCATGTGTCTGGGGCCCCTGGGAAGGGGGGCAGAGTGATGGAGAATGGCCAGCTGAACAGCCAATCAGAGACTGGATCGTCCTCATACTCTTACTCATCCAACGAGTCAGAGTCTGGATCTGCGTCAGGGTCAGAGGTCTCGCAGCATGAGCGAGTAGTAGAGGAAAAAGAGAAGGATGTCGATAAGGAGAATGCCTTCCCAGAATCCCTTTATTCCCAGCCTCTGGACTACTTTGGAGAGAACCTGGCATACATTGATGAGTCCTCAGATGCAGTTAGTGGAAAATTACATTTGGATCCCCTGTTGGATCCAACACAGCCCGTCTCTACACGCTCACGAAAGCCCAAGAGGAGACGGCCCAGAAGGCCACCCCCAGAGAAGAGCCCTAAAATTAGCCCTACCAAGCCTGAGAAGAAAGAGCCCAATGGAGACATAAAACCCCCTGAAAATCCACCGCCACCGAAGGATAGATGAACCAAATGCTCAAAGGTGAGTTTGTATGTTTTCAGAGCATGTTGAAAATGGATAAACATATGGAAAAAAAGACAAATTATGAAACTGTCAAACTAGAAAACCCCTGACTCTGCTCTTTTTAGGGGTGAAGGGAAGAAGAAGTTATGTGGGAAGAACTGAACCTGATTGATTATGTTTTATTCACTACACTGTTCATGTTTCATAAACATAGTTTGAGTGTGTGTATGCCTGATTCAAATAGGGAGTGAGCCTTGATGTAATAGCAGATTGACTTATTCAAATAATCCTAACAAAACTTAACCATGTCACTTCTTTAACCTGATGTTGCCTTCGTAGTGTTTTAATAAGGAACACAATCTTATGTGCCCCATTTATCCATGTTTGCTTATGGAGTGAGCGCTCCCTACTGGGCAATCATGAAACTGCAAAGCCCTGTTTTCTCTGGATATAATAAGCAGTGAAGCACACCAACATGCATTGTATTTTTTTTAATACTCTGAATCAATTTAGATTTTTTTGCCATTAGGGGAAAAAAGCCTTATGACAATAACTCTCCCATAATGAATTTGTCCCTGAATGTCTAGAGCCCAAACTTTAGAGAACAAAGCTTTGGTGTATATAATAGGAAAGTTCTAATTCAAGGCATGAGTAAATCCAGTCTCTGCCAATAACCATATCTGGTCTTGCATGACCTTAGCCTAAGTATTACACTAGTGACGTTATTACTGTGTGCACTGTGTACAGCATTACTGTGTGCACTGTGTACAGCATTACTGTGTGCACTGTGTACAGCATTACTGTGTGCACTGTGTACAGCATTACTGTGTGCACTGTGTACAGCATTACTGTGTGCACTGTGTACAGCATTACTGTGTGCACTGTGTACAGCATTACTGTGTGCACTGTGTACAGCATATGCCATTGTATATATTTTTGAGTATTATTCTTTGAATGTATTACACACAACTGTCCTGTAAAATAAACAACACATTTTTAAAATAATCAGAATATTTTGTGTGTGCATGCGTGTGAGAGATTTTCCAGCATTTGCATTGTTTTCCTGAGGAACGGAAAGATGACTGTCAGTAAATTAAGGACAATGAAGATACAGTGGCACACTGAGAATGAATAACACAGTCATTTAGAATTATATTGCATACAACCATCTTTTCTCAGTTTTTCAATTAACAAACTACATACCTGAAATGAGAAAAACAACATGTAATATGTCTTATCAACACATTTTGCAACCTTTTGCACTTAAGGAAATTAAAATTGGGAAATAAATTGTAAAAAAAGTTCATACTCACTGCACTGACACAGGTTGTTGATCATTTGGCAAATCTGACCATAACTCTATACTCATGATTCTTGCTTACAAGCAAATGCTCAAACAGGAAGTACCAGTGACACGCTCATTATGGAAGTAGTCAGACTGTTTCACCAGCACAGACTGGACTATGTTCCAGGATTCATCCGATTGCATAGAGTTTACCACATCAGTCATGATTTCATTTATCCATTATTTTACCAGGTAAGTTGACTGAGAACACATTCTCATTTACAGCAACAACCTGGGGAATAGTTACAGAGGAGAGGAGGGGGATGAAAGAGCCAATTTTAAACAGGGGTTTATTAGGTGGTTGTGATGGTTTGAGGGCCAGATTGGGAATTTAGCCAGGACACCAGGGTTAACACCCCTACTCTTACAATAAGTGCCATGGGATCTTTAATGACCTCAGAAAGTCAGGACACCCGTTTAACATCCCATCGGAAAGACGGCACCCTACACAGGGCAGTGTCCCCAACCACTACCCTGGGGCATTGGGATACTTTTTAGACCAGAGGAAAGAGTGCCTCCTACTGGCCCTCCAACACCACTTCCAGTAGCATCTGGTCTCCCATCCAGGGACTGACCAGGACCAACCCTGCTTAGCTTTAGAAGCAAGCCAGCAGTGGTATGCAGGGTGGTATTAATAAGTGCATCGATGGCATCATCCCCACAGTGACCGTACTTACATATCACAACCAGAAGCCAGGCAACATCCTCACTGAGCTAAAGGCTGCCGCTTTCAAGGAGTGGGACACTAATGCGGACGTTTATAAGAAATCCCACTATGCTCTCCGAACAGATAAAGAGTCAATAGAGTCAGTTAAGAACAAATTATTATTTACAATGACGACACCGGCCAAAACCAGACGACGTTGGGCCAATCGTGCACCTCCCTATGGGACTTCCAATCATGGCTGGTTGTAATACAGCCTGGATTCGAACCAGGGTGTTTGTAGTAACGCCTCTAGCACTGAGACGCAGTGCCTTAGACTGCTGCGCCATTCGGGGGCCTCTTGAAACATGTAGGTTGTGGCAGGACTTCCAAACTATCACAGATTACAAAGGGAAACCCAGCCGCAAGCTGCCCAGTTACACAAGACTATCAAACGAGCTAAATGCCTTCTCGCTTCGAGGCAAGCAACACTGAACCACGAGATCACCAGCTTTTCCAGATGGCTGTGAGATCACGCTATCTGTAGCCGAAGTGCGTAAGACCTTTAAGCAGTTTAACATTCACAAGGCGCAGGGCCAGACAGATTACCAGGATGCGTACTCAGAGCATGCGTCTGTGAAGTGTCTTCACTGACATTTTCAACCTCTCCCTGACCCAGTCTGTAAAACCTACATGTTTCAAGCAGACCACCATAGTCCCTGGCCCAAGAACGCCAAAGTAACCTGTCTAAATGACTATTGCCCCATATCACTCATATACAGTATGTAGCCATGAAATGCTTTTGAAAGGCTCACATCAACACCATCATCTCAAACACCCTGGACCCACTCCAATTTGCATACCACTCCAACAGATCCACAGACGACACAATCTCTATTGCACTCCACAATGTCCTTACCCACCTGGACAAAAGGAACACCAATGTGAAAATGCTGTTCATTGACTACAGCATCATAGTGCCCTCAAAACTCATCACTAAGCTATGGACCCTGGGACTGAACACCTCCCTCTGCAACTGAATCCTGGACTTCCTGACGGGCCTCCCCCAGGTGTTGAGGGTAGGCAACAACACATCCGCCACTGCTGACCCTCAACACGGTGGGCCCTCAGGGATGCTTAGTGCTTAGTCCCCTACTGTACTCCCTGTTCACCTACGACTGCCTGGCCATGCACGACTCCAACACCATCATTAAGTTTGCTGACAACACGACAGTGGTAGGCCTGATCACCGACGACGATGAGACAGCCTATAGGGAGGAGGTAAGAGACCTGGCAGTGTGGTTTCAGAACAACAACTTCTCCTTCAACATCAGCAAGACAAAGGAACTGATTGTGGGCTACAGGAAATGAAGGGCTGAGCACGCCCCCATTCACATCGGCAGGGCTATAGTGGAGTGGGTCGAAAGCTTCAAGTTCCTCGGTGTCCACATCACTAAGGATCTATCTTGGTCCACACACACCAACACAGTCATGAAGAGAGCACTACAATGCCTCTTCCCCCTCAGGATGCTGAAAGGATTTGGCATGGGCCCTCAGATCCTCAAAAAGTTCTACAGCTGCACCACTGACAGCATCTTGACTGGCTGCATCACCGCTTTGTATGACAACTGCTCGGCATAAGACCGCTTGGCGCTACAGAGGGTAGTGCGTACAGCCCAGTACATCACAGCTCCCTGCCATCCAGGACCTTTATTCCAGTCGGTGTCAGAGAAAAGCCCTAAACATTTTCAAAGACTCCAGCCACTCAAGTCATAGACTATTCTCTCTGCTAGCTCACGGCAAGCGGCACCGATGCACCAAGTCTATAACCAACAGGACCCCGAACAGCTTCTACCCCCAAGCCATAAGACTGCTAAATAGTTAAACAAATAGCTATGTAGACTATCTGCATTGACCCTTTTTGCACAAACTGTTTTGACTCATCACATACGCTGCCGCTACTGTTTATTATCTGTCCCTTTATTCCTAGTTATATGTACATATCTACCTCAATCACCTCGTTTCCCTGCACATCCACTCGTGACTGATACCACGTGTATATAGCTAAGTTATCATTACTCATTGTGTATTTATTATTACGTGTTTTACTTTTCTATTATTTCTCTCATTTCTTTCTCTCTGCATTGTTGGGAAGGGCCTGCAAGCAAGCATTTTACTGTTAGTCTACACTTGTTGTATATGAAGCATGTGATGAATTAAATGTGATTTGATCCTCTGAACATCAACATCCTATTTTCACAGACAGGTTAGGAATAGGAGTGATGGTGTCCTTCCCATTCTCAATTGAGAAGGCAGGTCCTAAAATGGAAGAGGGACACATTTTATGAGAAAATAACAGTATCAAAACAGTAGGCAGTTGACTCTTAAAAAGTGTGCCATCATGTCTTACAAAGCTTGAAATCCAAATTGGGTAATGCATAACAGATGAATTGTCATATGGCGTATTTGGATTGTTGGTGTCCTGTTTCTGGAAGTATAGATGGATATGAGTATATATAAAAGTGCTTCTGATACTTGTTGATTTTGTTGAGGTAAGATAGCACAAATTCTTAAAAGGTGTCAATGAATTTGATTTGATTTGATATATGGGCACTTGACCATGAGTGAGAGGATAGTTTTCCCCAATTGACCAATAGATCTTGACATACTGGTCTCCGTCACTCCTGTTGTGCTCATGGTAGATGCCCAGTGTGTGGACATGTGAGTAAAACTCATCCAGTTTTACTCTGAATGTCAATGTAGTCTGACTGGCCACTCCAGGGACCAAATCGAATGCAGGTTCTTGTGTGAAACGATTTCATGGACGTCTCAATCATAGCCTTTTCGGAGTCATCTGTGATGAAGACCAATAAGACTTCTGTCTCACTTGCGTTATCGCATCATAACATCAGATTATATGTGTTCATGGCTTAAGAATAAATAATGAATGTGCTATGTCAATTTATAAATAAAATAATTATTTTCACTTACAGAAGTAATTGTCTTATGATACAACACCTCCACCAGTCCAGAGGAGGATTTGGTCCATCTGCAGTAGTTACTGTTGCCCCAACACTTCATGGCGTTTCTGGTCCTGAGTACAGCTACATCTCCCTCCATCAGCATCTGGCTCATCCCTTAGTGCAGAGTCAAGTGGATGGCTCATCCCTTAGGGCAGAGTCAAGTGGATGGCTCATCCCTTAGTGCAGAGTCAAGTGGATGGCTTATCCCTAAGTGCAAAGAGTCAAGTGGATGGCTCATTCCTTAGTGCAGTCAAGTGGATGGCTCATCCCTTAGGGCAGAGTCAAGTGGATGGCTCATCCCTTAGTGCAGAGTCAAGTGGATGGCTCATCCCTTAGTGCAGAGTCAAGTGGATGGCTCATATCTAAGTGCAAAGAGTCAAGTGGATGGCTCATCCTTTAGTGCAAAGAGTCAAGTGGATGGCTCATCCCTTAGTGCAAAGAGTCAAGTGGATGGCTCATCCCTTAGTGCAAAGAGTCAAGTGGATGGCTCATTCCTTAGTGCAAAGAGTCAAGTGGATGGCTCATCCCTAAGTGCAAAGAGTCAAGTGGATGGCTCATTCCTTAGTGCAGTCAAGTGGATGGCTCATCCCTTAGTGCAGAGTCAAGTGGATCACATAACGAAGATATGGATTATAGATGTTATGTTAATCAGATACTGACTTGTGAGTTTATAAATCTATCTTATGTACCTTTGTTTCTTGCTAGTTCAGCATTGTGTTTCTAGCTAGTGTTGTAAATTGCACAAATAATATGTACCTTTTCAATATACAGTAGACTTGATTATTATATAGCACTGCACAGTATTGTGCATTTAAAGTGAAAACTTACCATCCTCAACAGGCCATTCTTGCAGAGGAGACAATCACTGCGTGAGTGATTCTGAACACTACAGTGAGTTGAGAGTTTAGATAGGAGCTCAGCCGTGCCGAGGGCTCCAGCTTTTACAAGCGGAGAGTGGGCCTGGGAGAGACCAAGCAGGAGCAAGGCGAATATGGCAAAGTTGAGGCTCTGGCTCGTGCTCCTTTAGCGGGTGGAGATGCTCAAGGTGGAAGCAGGTGTGTGAGTGAGTCAGAGCATAGTTTTTATACAGCCACACAGGGAGGGACCACCAGGCCATATGTCAACACGAGGAGCCTAAAACAAGTATTTAGAAGAGGGATTAGTACAGTAACCTCGCCCATCCATTCAGTCACTGACTCATGATACATCTACAAGGGCAGGTAGAGTTGTGATAGCTATGTTTTTCATGAATAATCTTAGCTCTAATTAATCTTCATCTGATTACAGATAGTAGGCCTAGGCATCTACAATGTATAAGTCAAGCTGGACATATGGGAGTATGGAGTTGGCAAAGCTCCCATACTAAGACATTAAAATATCACTCAAAGAGTAAATTTATAGAATCCATTAGAAAATTCATTAAGTGCTGTATATATTACAAAGATTCTTTGAATTTAACATATTAACATAAATCTGTATTGTAACGCAGACTGATTAAGGGCTCTATTCATTCCATACTGCTAAAATTCAGCATTACAACATGATTGAAATTTAAAGGCAATGTGCCTGTGTTAGCAGAGACTGCATTCATGGTAAATGCTGCAGATGTCGGCTTAATAGGAAATGACCTTTACATTTCTAGCGTGCTCTCTGTAACACTTCAGCGATACAGATTGAATAGAGCCCTTATGGTCCAAATGCTTCAGTTTTCAGCGAGGGAGTCCATTGTGGATGTTCTGTCACTAAATAAACCCCTACTTTTAACAGTAGGCTAACACTTTACATTAAGGTACCATTTAGGGCCTCCTGAGTGGCGCAGCGGTCTAAGGCATCACTACAGACCCAGATTCGATCCCAAGCTGTGTGACACCCAGCCATGACTGGGAGACCCTTGAGGCAGCGCACAGCGTTGTTTGGGGCCAGGGGAGGGTTTGACCGGTCGGGATGTCCTTGTCCCATCATGCTCTAGCCACTCCTTGAGGTGGGCGGGATGCCTGCAAGCTGACTTTGATTGCCAATTGTATTGTATTGGTGCCGCTGGCTTCCGGGTTAAGCGAGCAGTGTGGCAAGAAGCAGTGCGGCTTGGCAGGGTTGTGTTTCGGTGGAGGCATGGCTCTCGATCTTTGCCTCTCCCGAGTCCATACGGGAGTTGCAGCAATGGGACAAGGCTATAACACCAAATTGGGGAGAAAAAAGGGGTAAAAGTACAAAAAATATATACAGTACCTGTCAAAAATTTGGACACACCTACTCATTCAAGGGTTTTCTTTATTTTCTACATTGTAGATTAATAGTGAAGACATCAAAACTATGAAATAACACATATGGAATCATGTAGTGACCAAAAAAGTTTTAAACAAATCAAAATATATTTTAGATTCTTCAAAGTAGATTCCTCAAAGGTACCATTTATAAAGAGTCTACAGTTGTTTATAAATAGTAAATAATAAACTACAGATAATAGTTAGTTTACTATAGTTAAATTATAGTTTATTGTATTACATTGTTTAACATATATAGAAAATAGTTTTGATCCCATAACCATGTAATCTGACACACTGGGTGAGGTTGCTGCAGTAATCCCTCTGCTAAAAGGCATGTTGACCCAAAGTGATGATAAAAAGCAGAAGCCTGACTGGTAGCACCTCCCTATGTGGGTCTCTGACAGTCTCACACACCTGTTCCTATGCACCGGATGACGGTATCATAGGTCAGCCATTTAGATAAGGTAGAGAGGTTAATCAAACTCGACCAAAACAACGGAATTGCCATGGAATCGCATGGGAGAAAGGGCCGTGGGGGAATGTTCCTGAGTCTCCTCATTGCCCTCCAGAAAAATGTGCCTACATTTAGGCTATTGTTCATATGTGTATTTCACATGTTGCGGTAAAAAGCTGAGTATAATGCTTGTATAGATGTCAACCCCAACACATGTTCATCGTCCTCTGGGGTGGCAGGTAGCCTAGTGGTTAAGAGCGTTGGGCCAGTAACCAAAAGGTTGCTTGTTTGAATCCCTGAGCCGGCTAGGTGGAAAAATTGGCCATTGTGCCCTTGAGCAAGGCAGTTAACAACAACTGTGCCAATGATGTTGATTAAGGCCGCCCCCCACACCTCTCTGACTCAGAGCTTAAATGCGGAAGAAGCATTTAGGTTGAATGCATTCAGTTGTCCAACTGACTATCACCTTTCTCAATCAACTGCATTACAGTAAAAGGCGACTGACTACCACCACCGAGTTCTGTATACTAACCACTTTACATAAACAGGACTTTGCATTTAGCAGTCACTTCTAAACCTGAAAAGGGACAACTTGTACAGCCAAATATATCCAAATCAGACTTTAGTAACCGCATTGTGGGCCTGTTACAATACATCAATCATGACGGATTTGATGAATATCCAATATTTTTACATCAGATGTGTGGAATGTGCTCCAATCTGGTCAATGGAACAGTCTACACTCCTTTACCGCATCTATGGTTGCTATGTTCATACCATTCTGGAACTTTGAGGGGTCATGACATAGCCTCTCTAGTAATTCAATAGGATCTCAATGAGCTTATTCTACATTGCAGTGCAGGCGAGTTTGAGAGCATCAAACTGTGATATATCCAGTGCTTGACTTGGGCAGGAGCTCACCAGAGCTGAGTACCAGCACCTCAAATGTTCTTCTGCTTGAGCTCCTGTTCCTCTTATAGAATATTAGCTCAAAAGAATTGTGGTGTTCCTGCACCTAAATATAAACAGTAGGCATACCGGCACCCAAAATGAGTACTGGCAGCTATTCCAGTCCAAGTCAAGCACTGTATTGATAAATTGTGACTGACTGACTCATCTACAAATAATAATGAGTATTTATTTATGATGTAAGGTGATTTGTAGATCAGTCAATCGGCTGTCGCCTACACCTATGGCTCTGATAAACCATCAAGCCTGCATGCGCAGTTGACTCTGTGACCTTGTGCTCGAGGAGACGAAAGCAGACGTCACCACAGACAGGCAGGCACATACTGTAATTGGCAATGTAATAAAAACACCACTAGAGAGCGCTACAATACAACAACTAATGAAATGCGACAATTCAGATTCCCAACATTGAAAAGCTAAAAAAGAAATGTATATTGATCAAATATGTCTGTCCTCTTTCTAAATCTATACCATTTATGTATGCTAAAATATTGCCACTCAAAACCAGTGCTAACAGGTGACAGGTGTCCTATTCCACAATGACCCAGTAATAACTAACACAATAACTAACACGTCATGTGACATGCCATGCGGCCTAACAGTTATGTGTGTTTGGCTATTGGATGAGTAAAATTAAGATCCCACTATGCTTTCACCATTCAGACAGAATAGGGTTGTCTACTATATAGAGGGTGTTGGTTTTCAGAGATGCAATGCCACGGAAGAATGGCAGTACTAGAATGTAATGTTCGGCTGGCTGGTGGAACATTTCCTGATATGACAAGGCTTACTTTTTACTTCACTGAGGGTCTCTCTTTCACCCCTTCTCTCATTTCGACCATGTCCCGTTTCCCTATTTGTTCAGTTCACTCTTGGTTACTTAACCTTAGATGGACAAGAACAGGCTGAGGACACCCTAAATAATTAACTCCCTTTATATCCGTCTCTGCAACCATTTGGCAGCAGACCCCCAACGCCAGGATGAAAAAGCAGAATTCAATAAAAAGCCATCTCATTAAAAGTACGCAAAACAATTAGATGAGTGGGCTACAGTAGTAAGATATGCACAACAACTGGATCACAAAGAGAGTAGCCTAGCTTTGTGGAAGCTATAGTCGGCATACACTTTTCACTATACAAAGCATTATCTGTGTGGTTGCTTGTTTTAGTGCCTGTGTGTCTGTTGTTCACACCTGTCTCTGGTCATATGACCTGTCAGCATGCCACCATCCCAGGCCATGGCCTCCTTTGACATACAGCACATTCGTTCATACCTATTCTAAAGTCGTACAATGTTTCACGTGACTCCTAAAAAGAGGAGTGTTTAAAGGACTAGGCAAGGCATCTTATGCTCTAACAACTTAATTAACAATAATAAATAAAAACATTCACCTCAAGCTCCTAAACCTACCAATCACCCAGAATATAGTGTATGTGAAACGCCGTTTTTGCAATAGGGGATAATGCGTGTGGAGCTGGTGTGGAGGCTGACTGCAGCAACATGCAAACCGTTTGAAATGCAGCGCATGCGGAATCCGTGTATGACCTTCAATTCAAGGTCGATGTTTTTCTCAATGACACCGGGAACACTGCCATCAGTCTCCAATCTCTCTGCAGTGTCTCTGAAAATATTCTCAGACGTCATAGGTCTAACACATGAACATACAATACATTATTATAAGCTAATTATTTTATGATTGATAGGTTTGATTAAAGAATATTTCCTGTTATATATTTGTATTATAGGAGACTACCGCATGTGGTCTTCCTCATGCTAAGCTATTTTAACAAACACACTACTTAGATAATTCCAGTTGCCAACTGTTCTGTGTTTTAAAATGAATTTTCCGCGGACAGGGGAAATGGGTTGTCGGCTCTTTCCATGACTGCGATAGCACTGCATGCGCACCCCTCTCCCTTCCTCTATCGATGCCAGCTGTTATAGTCAAGTTAACAAGCGGATTCTATACTTCGGTTTTTTCTCTTCTCATCTCGTTGCAGTCGTCCACTGACCCCCACTTCCTTGGCATCGATCCAAAACTCCGCGTACCAGCTGACGAGTGTTGCCTACGTAGCGCAGTGAGCCGGGTCAGAGTCACAAGACCGAGTCGACTGAGCTCGGTTGCAAACATTTTCCATGCCATCTAAAGCTATGTTTACTATGGTGTCGTTTGATCCATTGGGGGACATGAATTCCGCTGCATTACAGACATGTACGAATAAAATGTATTTTGCAAATTGGCCCATAATTAACTGGTTATTGTTCATTAGAAACTCAGGTATGACAGGACTAGGAAATAGTGCAGCATTTATATTGTGAAGCTATTTGGGTTGCATAATCAAATGTGGATTGCATAATCATATAGCTGTTTCTGAAATGAAGTAGGCTAGGCCTAGACCAACAAATTATCAAACTGCAGAAGCAATCCAAAATGCAGCCTTTATGGAAGTTAGTAGGCCTAACTTAATTGGCCTTCCTGGTAAAATAAAACATTTAATAAAGATCACCTATTATTGGTCCAACTATTTATAATAGGCTGGGCCTACTGTAAATTATTGAAATCCATTAACCTGTAAAAGGAATTATGGCATATTACTGGTTGGCATTGGAGTTTAGAGGCAGCACATAGCCTATTCGATGCAATAATAAACCAGGCACTCTTACTGCGCTTTCTGTATGTTGGTAGTGAGCACGATCTAAATACCATAGGTAATGATCACGACAGGTTTTTTTTCTATATGCGATGTATAAACCCTAAAATAGTGAGGCTACAGGCTGACGCTAGACTACAGTAGGTCATTTTTTCATTGTTGCAACGCAGATGACGCTGATGGAAGGAGGCTGGATTGGAGGGCGCGCACGGACGTAACGGAGACACCGCAGACGCAAATTGAGAGAGGGAGGAGAATGGACAAGGGATAGGCTATACGTAACTAAAACCTCAGTTGTAGCAGCGAGGATAATCTACAACCTCCAGTAACATCAATATGCAGGACCAGGCCTGATAAGAGAATAGCCTATGGATTAAATACCACATTTGGTTGACCATTTTTTATCAGCTGCAATCAGTCTTTCGACGCTGTGTCCCTTGATACATTGTCGCAGCAGTTTCTATTTTCAAGCAATCATTTTAGAAACATTTTGCGCTACGACGACTGATCGCAGCTCAGATCCTACAATTTAAACATAAATAAACGTTATAGGCTATTATTTTGGCCACGAGCTGCATCCACTCTTGTGGCAATGTCGAAACCCCGGTGAGTATAACCGTGGCTTGTAGTGGAGTTCTCTGTGGCTTCCGTAGCGACAGTACTGCCTGGTCTGAGACCTCTTTCCTGCGATGTTCACACAAATACAAGTAAGTGCTTGATAATGGTCAACATTGTAAATCTGTCAAAATATAGGCCTACTGTAGTCTGTATTCCGTCTGAATCATTTGCACGCGCGGTTCCTCTCTACTCTGCAGCTGATTAACTTTGCATGACCACGTTATTGAAGTGGGACGCGCTAACGATAATTGTAACGGTGAGTTGCTGTAATAATAAGATACCGAATGCTTTGGCATGTGTGTTGTGTCACTGGGACATCATGACTGACCCAAAGAGTTCGGTCAATTCCTTCTAACCTACATCAAGCTATAGCTTTACCCTCACTCATCAGCGCAATGTAGTTACCTACACATTTTCATGTAGGCTTTTATTAATCCAAACAGATTGGTATGAAATAGATCCAAATAAATTATCCTTACTGTAGCATTTGGTCTGCAGTGGACTAGTTCTTGTTTCTGGACTTTGGCTACCACAGTTAAGTCATACATTGTACATATATAATATATATTTACCATTTAGCAGACAGACACTTATCCAGAGTGATTTACAGGAGCAATTAGGGTTAAATGTATTGCTCAAGGGCACATCAACAGATTTTTGACTAGTCGGCTCAGAGATTCAAACCAGCAACCACGAATAACTGGCCAGAAGTGTTTAACCGCTAGGCTACCTGCCACCCTTATCTCTCCAGGTAAAGGCCTGACCAATAGTCTTTGATGGCATACTGAGTGACAACCATAATTTAAAGATACTTTTATGCTTTATGAACTCAGTTTAAACACTCACACAGTCCAGTTTCTCAACTGCTGTTCGGTTAGTACATTTCATCATCAGAATGCAGGTGAATAGTCTCCCAAGGGAATAACCTGTGCAAACTATGACCCTCCAGGACCAGGATTGAGATTCCTGATCTTAAGAAGCCATAATCCAGTTTTGCAATTAACCTTTCACCGGTCTGAGATCAGTTGGCAAGGTCACCTCTGCTGCTCTCACTGTCTCTCCACAGTGCTGCATGCAAAGCTTTCAAATTGAACTTTAGATATCCTCAGTCCTTTACACAGAAACACCAATTGTGTTCTAACAGTTCTTAATCTGAGATAAGGAACATTTACAGAGATAGTTAACTAAAAACAAATACTGGTATCAGACAAAGGAAGGAGACAGAATTGGGTCTTTTGTTGATGCTGTTACTGTTGAGTTTAAAGTGTCAATTGTCAAGATAGATTTTCTTGGCTCAGAGCTCATCATGATGGTCATTCAAAGCCTTTTTTTATAATGTGCTAGTTGTTGTAGAAGATGGTGCCTATCATTGTGCAGAACTTGTGTTAGTAAAAAGATGACGCTATCTAGAAACAGTTTTAGACAAATTTGTCTGTCAGTTTTTGAGCTTCACTTCAGGTTAAACTATTTGTGATGCATGTGAACAATAGTTGTGGTGGTGTATTTTCAACTTAAAATAGGAAAATGTATATGAATAATTATGCACTATTTTATACATACATCTTTTCACTTTTCCCCTATAACATACCAATTTAGTCATCTTATCCCCTAACATTTCTTCCAATATTGTTTTGTCCCCCGGTCTTAAAACATTCATCCAACTTAAACATGTTCTGTGTGCTTGTGTCTGAGGGAGGCCGAATTGCAGTTACTCTATCTGTCCTTCAAGCTTTCCTGTGACTTTGACCTTTGGAATGTGTCACAGAGGGAGAGAGTTGGGGGAGGGGTGGTTGGGTGTAGTGTGCAGAAACGTGTATATGTGTGCTTGTGTGGGAATGGGAAAATTGACTGCAATGATCCAAATTGTGTCTGTGAGAAAGACAAAAATGGTTTCCCCCTTTGTCAGCAATTTCTACCAAATGGTGTTGATGAAGATAACAGGACACAGTGTATGATAGACAGTCACTCAGTCATTTGATGCAATTTGGTTTAGAGATAGGGAGTAGTTTAGTAGTTTTACAAAGCTTTGACAAATCTCTCTCTCATACACAAACACACACAGGTTTTGTTGGCTATACATTTCAATACCCTAATAAGCTTGAAAATCCTAGACAGAGTGCTTAAAATATGATTGAGCCTTATAACAAGAAAATATATCAACATCTTCGGGCTTATGTTGGTTAAAGCAACCATTATGTTTGGTGTACAGTACATACTGTATGTACACGTGTGTGTGTGTGTGTGGGGAGGGGTTAAGATTTAGATAAAGTAACAATTGGGAGACCAAGATGAAATGTGTTTTGTCCCTGTCCTATGACATAATCTTGAACATGCACATAAAAATACATGACCTGAGAAGAAATCAGAAATGTTTTGTCTTCCCTCTTAGGTTTCCTGATAATCAGACTGTTCTACCCAGACCATAGCCCCAATTCTAAACCAATAAATTAATAAGTGAGTGTGTTTACCAGGAGAAGAGACGAATACGGCTTTACAGCAGCACAGCAACACAGGTAATTGCTTTGTCTTCTATATCTTTCAATCAAATCTGAACCAACAGTAATTATGGATGTTCAATAGTGATCTGATCTATTAATGCGGTTGTGAAGTTTGCTGAAACTATTTTAAGATATGGTCAAACTGGTTGACTTTAAGCACTGACAAAGTGTAGGACTACATACACTCAGCCTGTGGAGGATATGCTTGATAAAAGTTTGAAGGGTTTAATGATTTCACAGATCAAAAAGTTGCCATTATTTGTCAAATTAAAGTTGTTATTTATGTTGTGTTTGCTTTTTATAAAGACTTTTAGCTATGCTACTAAGGCATACTGTAGTAGGCTGGGGTAGACAGTCACCCTCGTCTCAGTCTTTCATTGAATGACTTACATTGACTACTTCCTATTATGCATCAGACTTCCCATCTCCTCCTGTCTGAAAACCAACATTCGATTTCGACACGTTTGAGGATCATGACACGTTTTAGACGCGTTATAACATGTTAGCTACGTTGTGTAGCCTCTCAACAACACAAACCTGCGCGATAATATCGCCGAGGGAAAGCAAATACTTGGGGAACTCAAGCTACATTGAAGGAGAGCTTGCTGGCTAGAGGTAAGTTGATGTCACCTGATGAGGAAAGCCAACAATACACAGATTGCTAGCTAACGTTAGCTAGCTATAGTAACGTTACTAGTATATTTTCTTTAGACTTCAGTTTGGGATTACCTAGCTAGTTATCTAAATATACGTTTTCCATTCTGCTAGGTAACTGAACATCCAACATATATCTAGATAGGGAATATTAGCTGGAAGGCTAGCTCTTTATGTCTGAGAATGTGCAAACCCCACACATGGAACTTCACTTGCTATAACGGCTAACTGTGATACTGTTTAACGTTAGCTAGCTAGCTAAATTCCTCATAAAGCCAGGAAAAATAATAGGGACGTGGCATTCATGTTATTATTATCTACACTTTTTTCTTTACCTGACCAACCTGCCTCTCACCGTCCCACGAATGGCTTTGCCCGAATTAAAGTACACGAAAAAATAGTGTACTAGCTGTTAGCTAGCTAGCTAACTCACATGCACTGCACATTTTATTGAATCTTGCGGGGGCTTCTTCCGGTTGTCTCTCGAGTTTGAGTTCAGCGAGGGTGGCGGATTATATTGTTAAGGCTCATTCTGACAAATAGGCGTGAAGACCTCAGCATTTGTCAGATCATTGTCAGATCATTGAAATCTCTGTTTTACCACTTCATTTTATCACTCTTGAATATGTTAATTTCATAAAAATCAGGAGATTATTATTTACCTGTTGGGATCATCATTATCAGAACATTGTAATTATTGAATAGCTTCACAAATAATAAATGGTCACCTATGCCAAGGATGGGAGCTAGAACAGCGTGGGAAATTCTTGGCATGGATATATTTTACTAGAAAGCATCTGTGCCTGTGTCTCTCTCCCTCCTTTGCAGTTGGACTGTAACTCCTGTTACAAATAGAGAGGTGGGGTTGGGGTCAGGGTAGTAATGTCATAGTTGACGTGTTACGTAAAGGCGTAAAGATTACAGGCCATAGTGAATGGCGTGTGAGAAGCATTTGGCCACTGGACCAACCAAAGTACATTGGCCCACATTGCAACACCTCCTGCTGATCTGTGGAAAGGAGGAGAAGGGTAGGACCAGTGGCCTACAGTGTAGAGTTCAGAGACAGGATCCCCTTTTTACACAATCCCTGTCTGTGTGCTGTGTGCTGTCATGATCCCAGAATCTCTTTAAGTAACATTTTTGCATTGAATTTTGAAAGTGTTCTCTTTCTACAGTTGTTCAGATGATTAAGTGATAATCGGCCATGCACAACTGTCTCTAATGCTGTTTGTAGGTTCAGTGCGTCACAATGGAGAGTGTTGGGAGTGTCGTCCATCTCCTTACTGGGATTCCTTATGGGGTTAAGGGATTGCTGCTACTCTGCTCTGGATTAATGACCCTAATCTGGAGAGGTCAGAGTAGGTTGGAGCTGGGATTATGGTCTCTCTCACATCCCTTAGCATTTTAGCGCTCAAATACGGTACATACGGTACTCTCACACACATGCATGGTTGAACACGCTCTCCCTTCCCCTTCTCTGTCTCCATCTCGCTCGCCTATTTTTCTCTCTCTCTCTCGTAATTCAAAATATCCCATTATTATTATGTCAAATTATTCTCTGCTGGTGTGCAGCCATTTGTCTTATAGGCTACTGGTTGTTGCATATCTATGAGGCAATAGGTACCCACACTGCAGTAGGGCTGGGAAGCGCCAGGGAACCCACGATACAATATTATCACGATACTTAGGTGCCGATACGATATGTATTGCAATTTCCACGATTCTATATTTATTGCTGTTCAATATTGTGATTTCATGTTCCAAATATGTCTACTGCTGAGAGATGAGAGCATCAGAACATTAGTTTGATCAGTCATTTGAAATTAAAGTGCTGAAAACATGTTGGCTCACTATTTAAAAAGAGGATGGAGAACAAGCTAAATTAGGAAAAATACCAGAGTTTTGGTGCAGATGCAGCAGACAAGCTCTAGCTAACGTACTTTGACTCCAATGTAATATTGTCCAAAATAATATTACGATATGTAACTGTCGTTGTTTTTCCTCCCATCACCTAGCAAGAATGATTCAATATTTAGCGATAAGGAGGAGACTCCACCCAAAGTGGGGTATGAATACCACCACGGGGAAGCCATGCCTTTGTCTGAATTACAGCTGAATCAGCCCTTTGGGAAGAATTCAACTTGGTTAAGCTTTTCTAGTGTCCGTGAGTTATTTACTCTGAAAATTAGAACCTAATAGTTGGCGTTGTCGGCAGGATTCACCATGATTTTTTTTATCAAACCAAAGAGTCCAGATCAGTTGTAATTCAGACTCAGACATGGCTTCCCCCGTGGTGGTATTCATGCCCCACTTTGGGTGGAGTCTCCTCCTTATCGCTAAACATTGCATAATTATTGCTAAGCAGGGAACTAAGTGATATGAGCCTTTAACTGTTTCTCCCCTTATCAGTACTGTCACGTGCGATTGTTTTCCCTGCGCTCAGCCCCTCCCAAGCTTCGTTATGGCACCCCTCATGTCTCTTTTGTAACTAATGTTCCTATACTTCTGAGTATAAGTGTTCCAAGTTTAACCTCGAATCCAACACTGTGAAAGCCTACAGTTTTTTTGTTGCTTTTAATAAGGGAAAAGGAGGCATATTACAGTGTGTAATATGTTCAGTCTTTGCAGCTCTCTGTTGGTGCTTGACAGTCAAGCCAAAGGTGTCTTCGCCGTGACTTGTCAGATGTCAAGCGAGTGATATAATTCAGCATTGAGGCAACAGCTTTGATTATTTTAATGTTGTCTCCTTAGGATTGATGTTGGTCCTGGTTGTCTGGAGGGGTGTATTGATACTAACATGTAATGAAAAGGTGACTCAGAAATGGATGTGTAACAGTCTGATACCTCTGTCTCACCCCCCTATCTTTCTCCTCTCTGTCTGCAGTGATCATGTCTTCCAGGGAGCGTCGGTCAGACCTGTACATCAAGGCAGAGCCCAGCAGTCCAGAGGGAGGTGGTGGGGGCCGGGCCAGCCCAGGGGGAGCCTCCTCAGACTCCTCCCAGAGTGGTGGAGGTGGGACAAGAGGAGACGGGGTTGGGCGCTACTCACCCCCTCTGTACACACCGGCCCTGCGGTGCCACTTCAAGGAGGAGGGTGGTGATGGGGCGGAGGAGGGATCCACAGGTAGCGGAGGAGGGCGGTGCAAGTATGCCCTGAGCACACTACCCAAGAGACTGTGTTTAGTGTGTGGAGATGTAGGATCTGGCTACCACTACGGTGTAGCCTCGTGTGAAGCCTGCAAGGCCTTCTTCAAGAGAACCATCCAGGGTAAGGATGTGTGTGTGTGTGTGTGTGTGTGTGTGTGTGTGGAAGAAGTTGAGTGTGTGTCTTGTGCGTTTCTGCAATCCAGTATAGTGAATGAAATGGGATAGACCTTGATTGCTTTGACAGAAGTCTCATATCGCTATTGTTTGTTTATTCTCCTTCTCTCCGCCTTCTTTCCACCTCCTTGCCTTACCTAAGGTAACATCGAATATAGCTGTCCTGCGTCAAACGAATGTGAGATCACCAAGAGGCGCAGAAAGGCTTGCCAGGCGTGCCGCTTCACCAAGTGCCTTAAAGTAGGCATGCTGAAAGAGGGTGAGCGTATGACCCATAGCCCTTAACTAGTGGTCTGGTCTGGTCTGGAGACACTGTTTGATGCCGTGTGGAAAGTAGTTATTTGATTAAGATCTGCCTTTTTTTATCTCCATACTTCTCCAAACAAAGGGAATTTGTTTCTCTTTTTCTCTCTCACTCTCCTACTCTCCTTATCCCTTTCTATTCATTGTCGTGGTGTTGTGTGTTGCAGGAGTCCGTCTGGACCGGGTCAGAGGAGGGAGACAGAAGTATAAAAGGCGTCCAGAGGTGGAGAATGCGACCTACCAGAGTGCCCCTCTACCGCTTAGGAAGGAAGGGGAGAAAGGTAGGAGATTGTTCAGGAGACATTTTCAGAGTTTGTCAGTTAAGAAACACTCTTAACTGTGCAGTCTGTTTTTCCAGAGAGCCTTCATTTCTGAACAGAAGCATCAAGTAACATCATGGAACTATTTCCACATAAGGATGAGTTCAGACTAACATAGTGCCTTTGTCCTTTGTTTTATGGTAAATGTAACATGAGTTGTGCCATGACCTTTGCTTTCTGTTTGTGTGCGTGACTCAGGCTCCTCCAACATCATCGTGTCCCACCTCCTGGTGGCAGAGCCAGAGAAACTGTTTGCCATGCCTGACCCCCTGCAGCCTGATACGGCTCAGCGCACACTCACCACCCTCTGTGACCTCGCCGACCGTGAACTGGTCGTCATCATCGGTTGGGCCAAACACATCCCCGGTAAGGGGGACAGGGAAGAGGGATTGGTGGGGAGGGAGATCGGCATGAGAAGAGAATGGCGGAAAGTATGGAAAGTAAGGTGAAATAAGTTAGTGGGAACTAGCCCTCAACGCTTATCAGTAGCCCTGCAGTGGTTCATTATGCCTTGATCAGGAACTAGAATGCTGTCTAGTTGTATCAGCTTTTAGCCTAGTGATTGATCAGTCAGTCTACCCTGTCCCCCACTGTAGGCTTCCTGTCGCTGTCTCTGGCAGACCAGATGTCGGTGCTGCAGTCTGTGTGGTTGGAGGTGCTGGTGCTGGGTGTGGCCTTCCGCTCCCTGGGCTGTGAGGATGAGGTAGTGTTCGCTGAGGACTTTGTCCTTGACGAGGAGATGTCCCGCGTGGCTGGACTGACAGAGCTCAACGCAGCCATCAGCCAGCTGGCCCGACGCTTCCGCTCCCTGCAGCTGGACCGGGAGGAGTTTGTCATGCTCAAAGCCATCGCACTCACCAACTCCGGTAAACTAGCTATACAAAAGTATAATCCTAGAATACCTTTACAATCAGCATTATGTGGAGTGTCACAACATGAAAATGTGATGAAAGCAGTAGGTGAGACTGAAATACCGAACCCTCCATATGTACAATTAGTTGCTAATATGATGACATGCTTTATTTGAAGCACTATTCCACTTTCAGTTCCATTAAGCAACAGTTTATGTCCAACCGTTTCTTTAAAAGAAAATACAACTCAAGAAATCAGCGAAGACAGATTAGTAAAGATCGGTGTAGTCTCCATTTTTGAAGAGATTGTTGATGAAAATAACTCCAGCCCTGAGGGACTGACAGACAATTACTGTAAACAGAAGATTCACCCCCACGGTCTGCTTAACCCACAAAGGCACTATGTGTTATGCAAATACAAAGATGGTCATTAGTCTGGACTGGTGTGTCCTGTTCCTTAATCATCCACATTTTCTGCCAAACACAATCTTACAAAACCATCTCTCCAAAAGATAAAATAAATCATTTAGAAAAAATCACCCTCTTCCCCCACTGATATACAGTCTGACCATGCTCCCCCTCTCCTCTGCCAGACTCTGTGTACATAGAGGACATGGAGGCAGTGCAGAAGCTGAGGGACCTCCTCCACCAGACCCTGTTGGAGATGGAGTGCCAGCGACATCCCGAGGACCCCCAGCGGGTGGGGCGCCTCCTCCTCACCCTCCCCCTCCTCCGCCAGACAGCCGGTCGCGCCCTCACCACCTTCTACAGCATCAAGACCCGAGGTGGCGTGCCCATGCACAAACTCTTCCTAGAGATGCTGGAAGCCATGATGGACTCGCCCTAGAGAGAAGGGAGGGTGAGGAGAAGCCAAGGAGAGCGGATGCAAGGGCACGATGAGAGACGGGCAATCTGCAGAGTGAATGGCTGGCTGCTGTGAACAGAGAGGTTTGTCTTAGATTTTGACCATGAAGAATGTGGAGATAATCTCTGGCCTCTTCAGAGATTCAAAATGGTGTTAAAAAAATGGAGAAAACATGTATACATGTTGTAGATGCCCTCAGTGGAGGTTGATGGTGGAGTTTAACACCTTAATACTTGACTGCCAAACTTCATTGAAAGAGTCCAAGACATAGTCAGTTTGAATGTCAGAATCATATTAGATTTCCAGTATCACTAAGGTTTTTCATTTGTAGCACTGGGCTCAGACATCAATTCAATGACTATTCCATGTTGGTTCAACGTAATTTCAACCAGTGTGTGTGCCCAGTGGGTAAGCTTCACATCAGAAACTACTGAAGGACTGCAGTTAGATATCTAAGACCAGACTGTAACCTTGTGGCTGAGTCTTGATTGTGAAAAATGCAATATCTCCCTCCACACAAAAGCCATACTAAAATA
Source organism: Oncorhynchus mykiss (assembly GCF_013265735.2). Classification (NCBI taxonomy): domain Eukaryota; kingdom Metazoa; phylum Chordata; class Actinopteri; order Salmoniformes; family Salmonidae; genus Oncorhynchus; species Oncorhynchus mykiss. Next base: position 29,723,583 of record NC_048593.1, on the reverse strand, counting down.
CCAGGCAAAGAAACAACCATTTACAAAGACTGCAGTATAGGGTCAGACCAACCATGCACCCATAAGAGTAGTAGGTTAGTCTACATACACAGACGCACAGTCTTACAATTTACTCATAGGAATTACTTGCAATATTTTTAAAGCAATACAATACTTTACATACAAAATAAAATAATAGTGGTAACTGGTTAGGCAATGACTGGCTATACGTATAGGCCTATGTGGCAGGGTGGGTGTGGAAAAACAGCTTATAAAAGGCTGTGCAAATGGTTATTAGTCCAAGAAAAGGGAATATGATGATTGTCAACAAAGTGTTGAAGTGTCGCTGTACTTGGAAGTTGTTTGATTTTATTTATACTGTAAGTAGTCTCAATAGGCATACAAAAAAAATGAAATATGCGCAAGCCTTTGTGTGAGTGTATGTGAGCGAGAGAAGGTGCGCTGTCATTTTGCAGTGTTGGCACCACAATGAAGCGGCAAGATCCGGGGAAAAAGTAACTGTTCTACTTTCTTGGTCAGCCTGGCCATAACAGAGTGAATAAAGAAGATTGGGTCAGAGGGGAACTACAATGGCTCCTGAGCATGTTTTCATTGGATTCTTGATTCTCCAGATCTCTTCACTGGTCCTCTCCAACCCCTCTGATTCAGATGGAATGTGCTGTTCAAAACCATTAGTTTGATTAACTGACTGCCATTATTAGTGATCAAATCGATTTGGGGCTAAAATTAGGAATTTAAACTGTTTTTATATATATATATATATATATATATATATATATATATATATATATATATGAGGTGTTGTTTCAGCGGAACAGTTTGCTTCTCCTCTTGCAGCCGCTGAAAGACTGAAGAAAGGGACTTCTGTTGTTTTGACCTGGAGGTCTTCGTACTGTGTATGACCTTTGAACTGCAAGCCTAATAGTGCCCAAATGGGGTTTAGAGCAACATGAAATGCAACACATTCAGCCTCATATGGGAATCTACAGCCACTCTGACTGAGACCCTCCTTTTAATCCTTCTCATAGTTTCTATTTGTCTGTTTACTCTGTTTTATGGGCTTGATTTGTGATCTACATTTATCTATTCAGAGCTCTTACAGTTTCTGTAAGCTACAGTGTCTGTAAGCTACCAGAAATTGCAAAATGTAAAGGGCCTGGACTGTTGGTCCTTTGGCCACTTGCTGAGGAAGAATGTGATTGTAAATCAATCAGAGCAGCAAAATGCTAATTCAGTCTACAATGTCATAACATTTCTAGTAATACAGCACCCAACATGTATGATGTAGACTCTAAATCATACTTGTTGGGTGCTGTATTACTATAAATACGTTATGACTGTGTATTTTCATTGTTGAGAACTTTAAAGCATGGTAAAAAATGTGGTAGTCCCTGACATGAATGATGGGATAGATTCAACTAATTGCCACTGTTAATTGAAATTCATACTTGAGTATCTGTTTTTTCTACAGGATTTTAATCTTGAGTTTAGATTGTTAAACTTGGAAAGTTTGGTACTGAAATAAGACGGTTAAACTCTGAAAGTTTGGTACTGAAATACCTGAATAAGGCAATCCATTGTGAATGTTGTGAATGTTATGTTTCAAATTTATTACTGAAATAGATTTTTTTTTCTGATAATGCATTGAAGAAAACCCATGTTCTTTAGTATATTAATTCAACCATGTTGAATTAATATACTCTCCTCTCAATTACCCCACCTAGTTGTGAGAGGAGATTTTGCAGTCTGGAAACTCCCAAACAAATGTTCGAGATTTAGTTCTGTTCTTCGTGGCTGTGGATGTTTGCGTTTGATGACCATTTGTGGCTCCATTATTGTAATTCAGGTTTTTAAATTAAAAAGTAACACCAGGCGACAATTGTTTCAACTCTGTACTATATGTTGCTGTCTGATTTGTTATGTGTTCTATCATAATTTTTGTATTTTGTTTCTCAGACTGAATTTAAAAAAAAAAAGTGTACAGTTTAATAAAGTTAATGTTTGTGTCAATATTAACTCTAATATAATAATACAAAGGTAGTGTTTTCATAGGGATACGCAATATGTAATGCCACTTTGTCTGTCATATATAGGTACGGTTGGTGGGGGGGATTTAGACTATCACAATGTAGAGGATGTAAAGTCATTGCTAGTTGTTAGTATGTTTGTGTACATTGACGTAAATGAGCAATACAAGAAATTACCAAAACTCAGTTTCACATTTCCTTGTATAGTCACATAATGTAAATTAAACATCAACAGTAATAAAAATAATTAATAGTAGTACTAAAGCTTATAATGTGGAAAAATTCTAATCAATATTTGTATTTAAAAAAATACTGTATTTAAAATATTAAATTCTATTTTTCACTCAATTTGCTGATGTTTGTTAATACTCGTTTAATTTTTTGTGTGGGTTTAAGTCTAATGGCTGTGAATGTCTGTGTTTGTACTGTTTTTCAGTAAGCTACAATGGTTAATTTGATGTGACTGTCTAAACAAAATGTTCATAATTAAATCACTGTGAAGACAAATGCTACACTGCAGGAAACAAGGGGTCGATTTAAATATTGTAGGTGCTTTGTGTTTTGTAATAAATTAGCAGACACCATCACATATCATTGGTCTCGTACGTCTTCTGTCATGATCTGTTTGTTAGAATGTTTGTCTGTCTGCTGCTGTCCTGTTTCCCAATCATGTTAAACAATATTTCCTGTCCTGCTCACGAAAGGTTAATCAGTCAGATATAACCAAATATATCCTATTACATTAGTTATAATATGTAAGTCTATGGACATAACTGCATAATGCAGATTCTCAGCAAACATGTACCCCTCTGCAGAGGTACAGTATCATATCCGATTTCATTAAGAACCCCAATTTGAAAGACAGTCAGTTTGTGAACTTTTTGTATTTAGAACTATCTCCCATACCAACAGTTTTCCATCAACACATTAGACATGTATCCTGCACAGCCTCATGCACAGTGATCTCTATGACCTAGGGCTGGCTATAGCTCAGTCCATCACCATTTACAGCAGGAGGCACATTATCTATCTATATGGTCAATGGGCTTGAACCTGAGTCATCTGTGGAAGATTATATTAGCCCTCTTCAGCTAAAAACCTAGGCATTTTTTTAATTAAATAAAAACAGCACATTATCTGCCAAACGCTTCCTCTGTCACTGACACCAATGGAACCTAACGATGTGCTCTGGTCTCTCGGTTTTGATTGGTTGGATCAGAGAGGATCTTGCTAAGACTGTCTTCTCATTGGACACTGGAAAAAGTGCAACAGCTTTTGCTTCCCTTTTGCTGCGCTTTAATGACATTAGTTCCGCATTATACTTGGCAAGGCTGTTTGGGAAGGCTTTTTGTTTGCCGCTGTTTCCCTAAAATCAGTGGGAAAACTTTCCAAGGGCACACAGTTGTAGAACGATGGACACGTCGGAGGTGGAGGAATTGCTGTCTCCAACTAAAGAGTTTCTACTCACATACTTTTTGCCAGAGAAATGTTACAACTACTTTTTTGTCAACTTAAACTTTCTCCACGGTGAGGTTCGCTGTCCTGTTGGTCCGGAAAAGATGTGCTGCTGGCGTGATATTCATTTCAGATGTGTTATTTAGAGATGCTTACGTAGAGCAAAGCTGAGGAAATCGTTGCATGCGTGATTGTTAAAGTGTTACAATGTTTCAGCACCTTTTGTATACAGTGTTTTTATAAGCCTTGCCGAAGGTCTTGTAAAGCCTACAGTAGATATTTTCTAGTATTTTAACAAGTCCTCCACCCCAGATGTTCATCTGGAAATTTGGGTCACAGCTTCATACTGGTTTAGGTGGTCTGACGATACTTTTTTGTTGTTGTAATAATAGTGCCATGCTGGAAGATAGTTCTGAGCAAAACTGTGGGAGTGTGGATCATTCTTGGGACTGTGATGGGTGAGAAAAACCTCTCTCTGTCTTTTCGACTGCTCTCACACATTATGCAAGGATTAATAATCGGGAAACCTCTGTTACGCAGAGGTTCTATATCTACATATCGCTTTCTGTCTGTTGCTATGCCTTTTTGCTTTTCCCCCTCTCTCATATGCCCTTCCCTCTCCTCCACCTGTCGGTCTGCCAAACAGCGCAGCTCCCTCAGCTGTGGAAGGTACTGAGGGCCAGGAGTGCATCAGGGATTAGCTGGTGGTCTGTCCTACTGCAGGTCTATGCCATCACAGGTCCTGTGGTCTACTGCATCACCAACAACTTCCCCCTTGAGTATGATCAATTTGTTTTTTTATTACACACTCCTTTTTAACAAAAGTGGTTTACACTAATCCAGCCAACCGTGTGACGCTGATGAGCGAAAACCAGTGAATTGGACAAAGCCTGTTATTGACAACATTTGTGTGTCTGTCTGTCTGCACAGAGCTTGGTCAGAGAGGCTGTTCATGTTTATGCAGGGTTTGGCCATGGGCTTCCTAATTCAACACTACAGTGGTAACACCCTCAAAGGTTTGACCACTCCTCTCTGTGTATACTTGTGCTTCCAATGTGCCTGAGTCCCTGCCTATAGATTCATTTTACATCAATACTCACAATAGTGGCGAGATTAAATGTTTTAAACACGTTGATTAGCTACTGTTTGGTAAGTCACCACCCCCTTGGTAAAAGGAGCAAATTAGGCAATGTTATGACAAAGTAGTTCAACAGTTCACAGGAAAATGAGTGTATGGTCTGTACCAGGGCTTTGTCATAACTGTCCTTGTTTCCTGCAGGTATAGTATTCCTCTTGGTCTACGGTGGCGTTATGTTGCTCCTGACCTCTCCTCTGGTCCCTGAACACGTCATCCCTGCGATGCAGGCCTCCAGCATGCTGGCTGTTGTTGCTAGCCGGGTATGATACAATACTTTTATTTTCTATTTGCATGGAAATGTAATCAACTGCAAGGCTTATAGCAGTTAAGGTACAGATGGTGTAGAAGTGTTGTTTGTTTAGCAACAAAACCAACGCTTGTGAAACTATGGAGCAAAACAGACTGGGTTGGTTAATTAAACTTTTGACAGCATGTAAACTATCACTTGTCTCAATGTTTATTGAAAACAAATACATTTGCACAATGAGCACAGGTCTCAAATACATAGTTACAGTTGTTGGTTAGCTAGCCATATTAGCATAGACATGACATCAGTCAAAACACCTCAAAACAAGACATGGTCTCAATAACAAGATACAAAGAGGCTGAAAAAAGCTACCGAAGATTATTTTTACATTTCATCTTTAGGGGTGTCGGGGGCGCCGTGATAGTTATGTAAGATACTTTTCAAAGAGGTAGGGTTTAAGATGTTTTGGAAAGATGGGCAGGGAATCCATAGTCCTGACTTTAGGAGGAAGCTTGTCCTGACTTTAGGAGGAAGCTTGTTCCACCTTTGGGGTGCCAGGACAGAGAAGAGCTTTGAGTGGGAGCTGCCCTCCTGAACGGGTGGGAGGGCCAAGAGACCAGAGGTTGCGGAACGGAGTCCTCGGATGGGATGTAGGTTTTTGCATAGCTTGAAGGTAATGCTGTTCCCCTTGCTGCTCTGTAGGCAAGCACCAGGGTCTTGAAGATAATGTTTGCTTCGTCTGGAATCCGGTGGAATGTGCAGAAGAGCGGGGAGTACTTAGGAAGGTTGAACACCAGGCACGCTGCGGCATCCAGGATAAATTACAGGGGTTTGATGGCACAAGTGGGAAGCCCAGCCAACAGATTCCAGGAGTCTAGACGGGAGATGACAAGTGCCTGGATTAGGACCTGCACCTCTTCCTGTGTGAGGAAAGGTCATACTCTACAGATGTTGTAGAGCATGAACCTGCAGGAGCGAGTCACTGGTTTGATGTGTGCAGAGGACAGGGTGTTGTCACGCCAAAGTTCTTTGCACTCTGGGAGGGGACACCGTGGAGTTGTCAACCGTGATGGAGAGGTCTTTGAGTGGACAGGCCTTCCCCGGGAGGAAGAGCATCTCAGTTTTTCGAGCTTGAGGTGGTGAGCCGACATCCAAGCTGAGATGTAAGCCGGGTACACAGAGATATGTGTCGCCACCTGGGTGTCAGAAGGGGGGAAGGAGAAGAGTAGTTGAGTGTCATCCGCATAGCAGTTATTTATAGGAGAGACCATATGAGAATATGACTGAGCTGAGTGACTTGGTGTAAAAGGAAACGTAAAGGAGGGCCTAGAACCAAGCCCTGGGGGACACCAGTAGTGAGAGCAGACACAGATCCTCTCCAAGACAGCTGGTAGGAGCGACCTGTCAGGTAGGAATGCAATCCAGGAGTGTGCAGAGCCTGAGATGCCTAACCCTGAGAGGGTGGAGAGGAGGATCTGATGGTTCACGGTGTCGAAGGCAGCGGATAGATCTAGGAGGATGAGAACAAAGGAGAGAGAGTCAGCTTTGGCAGAGCCTCTGTGACACAGAGAAGAGCAGACTCGGTTAAGTGACTTGTCTTGAAGCCTGACTGGTTAGAGTCAAGAAGATTGTTCTGAGAGAGATAACGAGAGAATTGGTCAGAGACTGCACAAAGGTGTTTTAGAAAGAGAATAAAGAAGGAATACAGGTCTGTAGTTTGACGTCAGATGTGTCAAGTATTGGTTTCTTAGGGAGAGGAGCGACTCTGGCCATCTTGAAGTCAGTTGGAACGCGGTCAGTGATGAGGGAAGTGAGGAATGGGAGAAGGTCTCCAGAGATGGAGGAGGGGATGGGGTCAAGTGGGCAGCTTGTTGGGCGGCCAGAGATCACTAGGCAGCTTCTTGTCATTGTTGCCGTTCATTTCCGTGCCGCTGTCAGTCAACCCGTCTATAGGAGCAGAGGGGTATACTACAAAGCAGGATTAATGAGTTAGCCAGCTAACTTTGATAAACAAAGGTTGATTTTTCTGGTCCATTTTAAGAAAGCAACGCTTAGATATGCGTTTTTGGTTGTTGAGTCAATTAGACCGTGTCCATTTTATGCTCCTCTTTTAGAAAAAAAACATTATTTCAGAATAGTTCGCTGGCTCAGTCATTGATCTGGCTTTTTGTGTACGCCTCTGGCCGATGAGATAAGCATGCTTATCTCAAACTTCAGCAGGAGAAGTACAACATTGGATTTGTCTGCTGCTATCATTTAGGTCTTTGTCAATCGAGAGAAAAGAGAACTGCTTATGTTAGGTCATAATAAACATTTGCCTACATTGACTTGTACAGACTGACTGTTGATTGTTTTATGTTGGATGTTTATCCAGGTGATCCAGGCAGGGACTAACTACTACCATGGCAACACGGGCCAGCTGTCAGCTCTGTCTGTGTTCCTGGTCTTCACTGGCTCCCTGGCTCTTATCTTCACCTCTCTACAGGTATAAAAAAAATCTGTACCTTTTACATTCCCTTTCAATGCCTCTGCATTCTACCCTGCCTTCTCATTTGACTTCTACCATCTATTTTCCCTTGTCACTCCTCTGTTCCTCATCCTTCTCCTACATTATCCCCCTCTCATCCCTCCTCCCTTATCCCCCTCCCATCCCTCCTCCCTTATCCCTCTCTGTAGGAAACTGGAGACTGGAGCTCTGTCTCTACTGTGACCCATGTAGTGGCTGCCTGTCTCAGCTGCCTGCTCCTGACCCAGGTGGTTTGTTACAGGAATAGCCGTACTAAAGACAAGACAGAGTAGTGGTCAACCACAATTCAATCCAAGGACCCGCTGTTATAGTAAATGGGATACATTTTCTAGGTTATTTCAATCATTCTGTTGTGTGTGTGTGTAGTATGGCAAAGTTTGTTCAATTTCAGGTCACATAATAAAATATAATGCTCTATAAACTATATTACTATATAAATGGTATATATATTTGTACTTTCAGTAATTGCGTTGTTGCTCGGAGACCAAAGTGTACTGTGATTCTCATGCCTATCTTGAGGAAAGCTGCTGCAGAAGTGTAATATCTTCCCTTCTTTTACAGATACATTCTTGCGTCTCCATTGGCTCATATATGGGGATTGGGTTATTGAATTTGTTCAATTTTGTTATTAATAAAACTTTTGAATATATTGTCGTACAGCAGGGTCGTTCCACGAATAGAATGCCTTTTGAGTCCCTTTGATATTTTAAGTATAAATTGTGCACCAATATTACATTTGAATATGCCTGTTTTTATTAAATGAAGTGCCTAATATGAACCACAGAAAATTCAAGAAATCAGTTTAAAGAATAAAGACTTGTTAAAGTGCATGTTTTTCTGACTTCAAGGAGGATTTTATCCTACTCAACCCCTAAATGTATCTTAAGATCATTGCAAAGCAGTAGTTATTTTGTTGCTTTGACTATAATGTCTGAAGATTATTATTCATTTAATGTGATTCATTTACGTCTGTTCCTCATTTTAAGGTTAACCCTGTTAACATGAACTGAAATCTTGTTTTAATAATAAAATTGTTTCAAAAGGAGCATTGGACATATAGGGAAATCTGTGTAAATATAGGTGAACTGGTTCTACTCTTTGGCCATTTTTATGTGTTTTCATGGTATAAAAAAAACAAATTACAACACAACACATCAACCCTGTTACTCATAGATGGGCATGAAATGTTTGAACAATTAACACATTTTTGTGAAACTTGCATTCTATTGCCCCTCCCCTGTTGTACACAACAAGCTTTCATTCCTCCTGTCACAAGGGGGATTTATCGCTTAAGATGAAAATATCAACCCTGTTGCAGTCAACTCTGTTACTTTATCTGGTAGTTCATTGGCACTTTACAATAGTATTTTTTTTTATTAACCTCTTGAGATGGGAAAACCATGTTTTTAAATGCAGTTAAACCATGTTAAAATTAGGTAAACAATATTTTACCAAATTACACTGCCCAAAAGGCACAATTGGTGCATCCTTCATGAGAAAGGTAGTCTCACTGTGGGTGCAGCATGTAATGATCTTGTTTGTGTGGAAGGCTGTGGAGTTAAGCTTCATATCTGGACTGGCTCATATCTGCTTGAGGCCCAATGTGTTCTGTTCTTATCTACCTGTACAAGCTTATGCATCTCCAAATTCCCTGACGCATCGATACGTGTGGCAGGGTTCCTATGCCTTTGTCCTGCTTTTGGATGTTCTGTGGCACGGCCCAACCCTTCACAGCTCTGATCTAAGGATCTGCGTGTCCAATACTTGTCCACGTTTTGTTCAGTTAGGGCAGGGGTGGGGTGGGCAAATCTAAACTCATCATGAGGGGCTACAGTGGATGTGCGTCTGCTACCCACATCCATACACGCACGCGCAGTCAGAGCCAGCCCTAGCCTTATGTGGGCCCTAAGTTAAATGTTGTCCCTCCCTTGCAAGCAAAACATTACCTACAATTCTTCATTATTTGCCATGGGGCGTAAAGAAAATGTTGCCGTTTTAAAGCAAGTTTGCTGCAATTCTCCACATTTTGCCATGGATGCGGAGAGAAATATTTGCAGTTTTATTATGACATCTAGTGCTGAGTGTATCATGCTTTTTGAAGTCGTTTTTTTATCACGGTTTTTGATTTCGGTTTTGCACATTTTTCTTTACATTAAATGCTCTATGCATTACGAGGGTGTCGGAGACCATAGGCCCACCCACTTAGGAGCCAGGTCCACACACTGGGGAACCAGGCCCAGCCAATCAGGAGTTTTTCCCCACAGTAGGGCTTTATCACAGACAGAAATACTCAGCACCCGCCCTCCCCCCTCTGACAATCCAGCAGGTGAAGAAGCCAGATGTGGAGGTTATGGCCTGATGTGGTCTGCAGTTGTGTGGCCGGTTGGATGTACTGCCAAATTCTCTAAAACAACAGAGGCAGCTTATGGTAGAGAAATTAACATTGAATGACCTGGAAATCGCTCTGGTGCACATTCCTGCAGTCAGCATGCCAATTGCATGCTCCCTCAACTTGAGACATCTGTGGCATTATGTTGCGTGACAGAACTGCACATTTTAGAGTGGCCTTTTATTGTCCCCAGCACAAGGTGCACCTGTGTAATAATCAGTGTCAACCTGTCATTCAGAGCCTCACCTGTTTTGAGCCCCACCTGTTTAGCAAATAATAATAATACAAATTGCCTCAGTGTTCTGTCACTCATGGAGACACTACGTCACCGCAAAATATACGGGGAGAGCTCGGAAATTCAAGCCCCTTCGGTGCTGCCATAGAGTTACAGTCCATATTTTATGTTACAGCCTTATTCTAAAATGTATTAAATATTTTTCCCTCATCAATCCACACACAATACCCCATAATGCCAAAGCGAAAACAGGTTTTTAGAAAGTTTAGCAAAAAAAAAAGATACCTTAAGTATTCAGACCCTTTGCTATGAGACTCGAAATTGAGCTCAGGTGTATCCTGTTTCCATTGATCATCCTTGAGATGTTTCTAAAACTTGATTGGAGTCCACCTATGGTAAATTCTATTGATTGGACATGATTTGGAAAGACACACACCTGTCTATATAAGGTCCCACTGTTGACAGTGCATTTCAGAGCAAAAACCAAGCCTTGAGGTCGAAGGAGTTGTCCGTAGAGCTCCGAGACAGGATTGTGTCGAGGCACAGATCTGAGGAAAGGTACCAAAAAATGTATGCAGCATTGAAGGTCCCCAAGATCACGGTGGCCTCCATCATTCTTAAATGGAAGAAGTTTGTAACCACCAAGACTCTTCCTTAGAGCTGGCCGCCCGGCTAAACTGAGAAATCGGTGAGGGAGGTGACCAAGAACCCAATGGTCACTCTGACAGAGCTCCAGAGTTCCTCTGGGGAGATGGGAGAACCTTCCAGAAGGACAACCATCTCTGTAGCACTCCACCAATCAGGCCGTTATGGTAGAGTGGCCAAATGAAAGCCACTCCTCAGTAATGCACATGACAGCCCACTTGGAGTTTGCCAGAATGTACTTCAAGGACTCAGGTCTGATGAAACCAAGATTGAACTCTTTGGCCTGAATGCCAAGCGTCACATCTGGAGGAAACCTGGCACCATCCCTATGGTGAAGCATGATGGTGGCAGCATCATGCTGTGGGGATGCTTTTTAGCAGCAGGGACTGGGAGACTAGTCAGGATTGAGGGAAAGATATATGAAGCAAAGTACAGAGAGATCCTTGATGAAAACCTGCTCCAGAGCGCTCAGGACCTCAGACTGGGGCGAAGGTTCACCTTCCAACAGGACAACGACCCTAAGCACACAGCCAAGACAATGCAGGAGTAGCTTCGGGGCAAGTCTCAGTATGTCCTTGAGTGGCCCAGCTTGAGCCCAGACTTTAACCAGATCGAACATCTATGGAGACCTGAAAATAGCTGTGCAGTGACGCTCCCCATCCAACCTGACAGAGCTTGAGAGGATCTGCAGAGAAGAATGGAAGAAACTCCACAAATTCAGCAAGCTCTAGGAAGACTTCGTGGTTCCAAACTCCTTCCATTTAAGAATGATGGAGGCCACCGTGTTCTTGGAGACCTTCAATGCTGCAGACATTTTTTGGTACCCTTCCCCAGATCTGTACCTCGGAACAATCCTGTCTCTGAGCTCTACAGACAATTCCTTCGACCTCATGGCTTGGTTTTTGCTCTGACATTCACTGTCAACTGTGGAACCTTTATATAGACAGGTGTTTGCCTTTCCAAATCATGTCCAATCTATAGAATTTACCACAGGTAGACCAATCAAGATTTAGAAACATCTCAAGGATGATAAATGGAAACAGGATACACCTAATCCTCATAGCAAAGGTTCTGAATACTAAATAAGGTATTTCTGTTTTTATTTTTAAAACATTTTCAAAAATATCTAAACCTGTTTTGGCTTTGTCATTATGGAGTATTGTGTGTAGATTGATGAAGGGACAAAAATTATTGAATCTATTTTAGAATAAGGCTGTAACATAACAAAATGTGGAAAATGTCATGGGTTCTGACTACTTTCCGAATGCACTGTATAACAACCTATGTGTTGTGATAATTGCGTTAATTGCTCTATAACCTGTAAATTCATATGCCTTGCGACCGTGATATACACTACAGGTCAAACGTTTTAGAATACCTTCTCATTCAAGGATTTTCTACATTGTATAATAATAGTGAAGACATCTAACCTATGAAATAACACATATGGAATCATGTAGTAACCAAAAGTTTTAAACAAATCAAAATATATTTTGAGATTCTTCAAATAGCCACACTTTTTTGTGAAAATAAATTCTCACGGGAGGCCCAAAAATGTTTGCGGCCTACAAAAGGGGGGACGCAGTCCACCCACTACCACCAGTTACTCCTAAGGTGGTTACTGTGTTAGAGTTTACAAAATAAGTATTGCAGTAAACTAGTATTTTCTGGATTGTAAAATTCCGTTGCAAACGGACGCTTGGGGCGGGGGTGGGGTAACAGTTGTGTAAACATTTTTTTTGTGACATCCGCACTGAACGTCGTCTGCTACCAATGAACGGCGTCAAAGGGGCTCGCCTCAACATAGGCCAATGATTTCCAGCTCAGCGATTCTCAAAGGGACCGGTTTTGTCCAGTGCATCAGACCACTACACACCACGATCATTGTCAACATGCCTATCAAGGTAAGAAATGCTGTCAACAAAAATGTTTAAATCTAAAAATAACGATCCTTGTTGACCTTGACTGTAGACAATTCTGAGGTTTGTAAAAAGTGATTATTATACTTATTCTCGAGTCCATGACTCATACAGCCGCCATTCTCGAGTCCATGATGCAACTAGGCATTTGTCCTGATTGGGGTAAAAATGTGAATATGGTCGGCGGTTGCATTCAAGCGAAGTCTGTTTTTTATAGTCGGCAAGATTAGATAACCGGATTGGGAAGGTTTGTCCACTTCATTTGTAGGGAATCAGATCTGACGCATGAAGGAAGTATACATAAAGGATTTACAACATGAAATCCGTTTTCTATCAAATACATATTACTATACAGTTACCACCGTAGACCCCTATCCATAGATTTTCCTACATCCACTTATTTATTTATTATTTGTGGCTGTAGGTGGATAGCCTCGGAAGAAATATCCTCATCTCGCGAATTGACATTATTTTTCGCTATCCATGTAGCAAAATGTAATGTATGCTCGCGAGATCAGGATGGGTTTTTGAAAAACCTGTATTGCACGAAACACCAGTAAGCATAAAAGAAAAACAAACACTGAGTATACAAAACATTAGGAACGCCTGCGCTTTCCATTACATAGACTCGTGAATCCAGTAGAAAGCTATGATGCCTTATTGATGTCACCTGTTAAATCCACTTCAATCCGTGAAGATCAGTGGTTTCCAAACTTTTTATAGTCCCGTACCCCTTCAAACATTCAACCTCCAGCTGCGTAAACCCTCTAGCACCAGGGTCAGCGCACTCTAAAATGTTGTTTTTTGCCGTCATTGTAAGCCTGCCACACACACACTATACATTTGATTAAACATAAGAATTACTTTTTGTAACAACCCGGCTCATGGGAAGTGACAAAGAGCTTGTATAGGACCAGGGAACATATAATGATTAAAAATGTTGCTCTTTAATTAAACATTTTAAAACTGTATTTATTCATTGAAAATTGTGACTAACTCACCACAGGTTAATGAGAAGGGTGCATGTGCTTGAAAGGATGCACATAACTCTGCAATGTTGGGTTGTATTGGAGAGTCTCTGTCTTAAATCATCTTCCACACACAGTCTGTGCCTGTATTTCGTTTTCATGCTAGTGAGGGCCGCGAATCCACTCTCACATAGATATGTGGTTGCAAAGGGCATCAGTGTCTAACAGCGTGATTTGCAAAGGCAAGAAACTCTGAGCGCAGCCCTCTCTAGAAATCTGGCAGTGGCTTCTGATTTAAATTCAATTTTCACAGAACCGCTTGTTGCAATTTCGATGAGACTCTTTACGTCCGTCCCCTCGCCCCGACCTGGGCGCGAACCAGGGACGCTCTGCACACATCAACAGTCACCCTCGAAGCATCGTTACCCATCGCTCCACAAAAGCCGCGGCCTTTGCAGAGCAAGGGGAACCACTACTTCAAGGTCTCAGAGCAAGTGATGTCACCAATTGAAACGCCACTAGCGCGCACCACCGCTAACTAGCTAGCCATTTCACATTGGCTACACCTGCATAATTGCACACCCAACTCCCACAGGTGCTTCACTATTTGACATTGTCCGTAAGCTTGTTCATTTGCACACCAAAAATCATACAATGATGGAAAGACCGGTGTGTTGTCCCTGTTAATGCAGACAGAGAAGAGCTCCAACGTCTTAATCATAGCCTCAATTTTGTCCCGCACATTGAATATAGTTGAGGAGAGTCCCTGTAATCCTAGATTCAGTTCATTGAGGTGAGGAAAAAACATCACCCAGATAGGCCAGTCATGTGAGAAACTCGTCATCGTGCAAGCAGCCAGACAAGTGAAAATTATGGTGGGGAAAGAAAGCTTGTCTATCAGTTTTTTAAAAACGTGTCAATACTTTGCCCCTTGATAACAAGTGCACTTCTGTAAGTTGTAAAAGCGTTACATGGTCGCTGCCCATATCATTGCATAGTGCAGAAGATACATGAGCATTCAGGGGCCTTGCTTTAACAAAGTTAACCATTTTCACTGTAGTGTCCAAAACGTCTTTAAAGCTGTCAGGCATTCCCTTTGCCGCAAGAGTCTCTCAGCGGATGCTGCAGTGTACCCAAGTGGCATTGGGAGAAACTGCTTGCACGCGCATTACCACTCCACTATGTCTGCCTGTCATGGCTTTTGCGCCATCAGAACAGATAACAACACATCTTTACCACCAAAGTCCATTTGATGTCACAAAGTTGTCCAGTGCTTTAAAAATATCTTCTCATGCTGTCCTGGTTTGCAGAAGAGGATGTCTTCCTTAATTGACCCTCACCATAACTATAATGGACATATACCAGGAGCTGTGCCAGGTCCGCCACGTCTGTTGACTCCTCCAGCTGTAATGCATACAATTCACTGGCTTGTATGCGAAGCAGTAATTGTTTCAAAACATCTCCTGCCATGTCACTGATGCGTTGTGAAACAGTGTTGTTTGATGAAGCAATTGTCTGTATAGTTTTTTGGGCCTTTTCCCCCAGCATTGTTCCAGCCATATCCACATCAGCAGGAAGAATGAAGTCCTCCGCAATAGTATGGGGCTTGACTGTCTTAGCCACCCGGTAGCTCACTATATAAGACACTTCAAGACCCTTCTTATTAATGGTATCTGTTGCTTTTATACATGTCTTACTACTTGAAGGTCATCTTAATTCTTGCAAAAAAAACCTCCAGTGGCTTATTTTTCAAATTGGCATGTTTTGTTTCTAAATGTCTGTGCAAGAGTGAAGGTTTCATCGAGTTGTGAGATAGTACTTATGCACATAACACGCTGTGGAAAGGTACTACTCCCAATATAAGTGAGCCCCAAATCAATGTAGTTATCATATTTGCGCCTCTTCGATGGTCCAACATCCCTGTCTGTTCGGTGCTTTCCCGGGTAAGGGGGCAGTAGCTCTTCGGCTGCATCAGGTTTCAGGTTCACAACTGTCAGTGTCCATGCTAGCTGGGCTAACAACAATTACTGACGCTAGCATTGGATGTGCTCGTGGAAGCAGAACAACTTGTGTCGCCGATAGGTGCAGGTGTAGGTACTGCTGGTAGTAGCAGTACTACCAGTAGAGCTGGTATGTGTCTCTATGGACGCGGGCCTTACTTTTTTTTGCCATTTTATCCATTTTCGAGCAAACGGAATGAGTGGCAGCTACGTTTGGCTACATACGGACCGTTAGTGGAATTCCTGCGAGAGAGTAACGGTTAATTATTTGACTAGGCTACCTGTATTTGACATTGTGTTGTTATTTCGCTGAACACTAGATGGTTTAATTTGATTTTTGCCAATGAAAGGAGGCTACTCAGGCGAGAAAAAAACCTCACCCAAATGTATAGCCCCGTTGGAAAATATAAATGGACTGTTTGAAAATGTGAGGGAAAATAAATAAATAAATGGAAATCACATTTTTATTTGGCATACCCCCGACGGCATTGCGGGGTACGCGTAACCCTGTTTGGGAATACCCGGTGTAGATGAAGGGGAGGAGACTGGTTAAAGAATGATTTTTGAGCCTTGAGACAGTTGAATGGGCAAGACAAAATATTTAAGTGCCTTTGAACGGTAGTAGGTGCCATGCTCACCGGTTTGAGTTTGTCAAGAACTGCAATGCTGCAGGGTTTTTCACGCTCAACGGTTTCCCATGTGTATCAACAATGGTCCACCACCCAAAGGACATCCAGCCAACTTGATACAACTGTGGGAAGCACTGGAGTCAACATGGGCCAGCATCCCTGTGGAACGCCCCTGACGAATTGAGGCTGCCCTGAGGGCAAAAGGGGGTGCAACTCAATATTAGGAAGGTGTTCCTAACATTTTGTACATTCATTGTATACGCTATATGCTAGGGTTATAACAAATTAGAGATTATACAAAGACCTTAAAAGACACACAAATTGACTGCTTTTACAGCTTTCTTATTTCTAGAATGATCCTAATGTACTGCTCAAACTCCTTATTGAAATAAAGTTAGTGTTTTTACATTTTTTATTAGTGAATTGACATTTATGAACAGGAGGTTTTTCCATTGGCACAATTAATTTTCCGTAAAAGTTTTTCTTTATCCATATTGTAGTTAAGGAAACCGAGCCACACTTTTTCTCCCATAATAAACAAAAGTCATCAAGAATATTATCATTATCTACAAATATCTTGCCATAATCTCTTTACATGTAGACCATGACATAATACATCCACAACCGTTCATTGAGGCTCAACATAAAAAGTACAGTTCATGTTCATTTTTTTGTGTTTCTTCATGTAATTATTCACTGGGTAATAGTTATGGATAATTCTGAAAAAGACCTCTACTTTAACACACAGGTATTTGTGTGGTAATAATCAAACATTTTTCCAACTGATTTTATTGACAAATGTATTCCAGTAGTTATGAGAATGAATAGATAAAATCCCTTTGAAATAAAGCACACAATCGGAGAAACGCATGTTTCCTACTGGAGCGTGAACTGGACTAAGCGAGTATATCTCAAGAAGGTGAGGTCTGGTTACACCTCTGCGATCAAGATTGCTTGTACGAGGCTAGTCGGTAGATGCACCAACACTGCGCATGGCTAAACAAGGACTCTGCTCTAACATTAAGCAAAGTTTTCATGCTCCAGTAGTAACTTCAAGGCTGTTGTGGTGGCAGACTGTCCCTAACCACTGCCTGGGTCCAATACATTCTTCACCAAATTCTGCTGTACATGAGTACAGAATTAGTCAAGTGCATAATTATGTACCTCTAACTAAATAGGGGTTGCAATTTATGTTCAACAAAACCATGGTTTACTTTCAAATGATTTTCAGCTTTCATGTGATTCCATAGCATTTGATTGAACTATTGTCTCCCCTCTACACACACTAGGTTGGGGATAAGCTTCCTGCGGTGGAGGTTCAGGAGAATGAGCCAGGCAATAAGGTGTCTATGGACCAACTCTTCAAGGGGAAGAAGGGAGTTCTCTTTGCTGTGCCAGGGGCCTTTACTCCTGGGTGTTCCAAGGTAATGTCCCTTTAATCAAAGCTTGATGATGAGTTGGTTATTTGAATCAGCTGTGTAGTGGGCCTCAGGACAGAGTTTGGGAAACCATGATTTTGAATGGGATTTTGTCCCAACTAGGCACCACACTGAGCTAATTAATCAGGTCAGTGATTGCCTAAATTCAACACACCTGGCACTCCAGGACCAGGGTTGTCTACCCCTGATTTAGATCATCCTAGTTTTAATGAATGGACCTGGATGTGTGTTTCTCTTTAGCACTCTTTTTTTCACCATGGCTGCGTTTAGACAGGCAGCCCAATTATTATTTTCACTAATTGGTCTTTTGACCAATCAAATCGCCACTTGATGTGTAAAGATCTGATGTGATTTGGTCAAAAGATCAGAATTGGACTGCCTGTCTAAACGCAGCCCATGTACGTCCCTTATGCACCATCTGAAATCACTGTTTCACATCCCGCGTCCTTTCTTGCTCCTGTATCCCTCAGACTCACCTTCCAGGCTTTGTGGCGCAGGCAGCAGAGCTGAAGAGCAAGGGTGTACAGGAGGTCGCCTGCGTCTCCGTTAATGACGCATTCGTTATGGCTGCCTGGGGAAAGGAACAGGGAGCAGAAGGCAAGGTGCAGAATGCTGTTTGAAAATGACAAGCTGATACCTTGGCCTTCAGCCTTCTGAATAGTAATTGAAATGTAGTCTACACAGTGTATTCCTCAGGCTATGGCTGAAAAATTCTGTTCTGTTATGATGATTTCCAGCATTTTACTTGGTACAGGAAAACATTTTCATCTGGTTGCAGGTATCTGTCCTGAGAAATCAATATGAAGTTGCTACATACATTTTTAGACTTTTAAATGAATGATATCTATTGATTCTTGAACAATATAATTTACAAATGCCTCATGAGCTTAGGCTACGACAGTTGAACTATCAGAACCCCAAATGTAAGCATGTTTTTTTGTGAACAAACAGTGTACAGGTGGGAAACTTTAACTATACTTTTGATCTCATAGATGGTCAGGCCTTGCATCCATAGCTTTGTCTATGAGATTGAGTGGTTACATTTCCCAAGCCCAATTCCTCAGCTGTTTGCCAAAAAACAGTGGCAACCGGTGTCTGCTTTGTTGTTTGAACTGCAGATTGCACCGTTAAGTCATTGGACAGATCTTATCTCCCAAACAGAAACATGTACTACATCAAGACCATAACTCGTTGAATTATATTGAGAGATCCTTCAGACAGTGTGGCTCTTCAGTCTAGACCGGTCTGACCCAATGATTTATATATCTCTATATCATTGGTCGGACCCAGGGCTGTTGCTGTGTTCAAATTCCACTTGACCGTTTAGTCACGGTAATTAGGCTTCTCCAAGCTCTGATGCTGCTGATGGTCATTAGTAGCCTACCAAACTTTCTAACTGCCTGGTACTCCGCACTCTAATTACTCTGACATCAATGCAAATGTGATTGAAAATCTAATCAAAGACTTCATGGGAGCCCATGAGCTCATGTTGTCAACATTTCTTTAGGCTATGCAATTGCGCATGAAAACAGAGTGATGGCCTCTATTAAAAAGAGGATCCCATTAGCTTTCTATAGACTAGGCCTACTATATTTATTTCTCAACTTCCCTAATATTAAGAACATTGCTTCTCTTTACAACAGGAGTATAGCCTACCTGGCTGGCATGAAAACGAACCAAGGGAAAAGTGTCCTCCATTCTCTATTTAAATGCATAGATGAGATGTATTTTTTTCCTGCTGCCCCTGTTCCGAGACCGGTGCATGATAATGGTCCATTCTAAATCAAAACAAATTTCACACATATTATATAGTATATGTGAAGATAAAATTAAATCAAGAATCGTCTGATGGTTGACACTATTAGCCTATGACTTGTGAATGATGCCCAGCATAAGGCACGAGACAATGCCTTTCTTTGCGACTTTTTCTAATTATAGTCGCACACCTCATGTAGCCTAGCCCATGGGCCTATATGTTTTGATAAGGTATATATCACTATAGTGGCCAAATAACTTTTTAAAATGAAGCACATTAATCTGCTTTATAAGGGGTGTAGAGCCTGACTGTCATACAAAAGCAGTGCTTGGGTTTCAAGTTTGGGGAAGATAATTTTCACATAAAAATGCACCTTTTATAATAAAATTGCATTTGCGGTTACTTTTGATAATGGTGTTTTCCCGCTAATGGAGTGCACATTTCTGGCGCTTACAATGTGAAGAAATAGCCTAATGGTTTATCAACATTTAAAGCTAAATGTTCTGATCTGTTGCATCAGCCACATTGCTTAAAAAACATGTTTTGATGCTAGTGGTTGTATTAATTGGGGATCTATTCTATCTACTCTATCATCTGTCCCAGACTGTTTGGAATATTTATTTATCTCACAGAATAGGTCAACTTTGTACTATGGGGGATAGTAGATTGACATAGTATAGTGCTTTTGCTGTTTGTTAGGCCTACTCATCTTGTTGGCTGACGAAAAGTAAATGTGGGCAGATCTTCAATATGCACCTCAGAATTGGATAGGACCCTTGCAGTTGTGTCCCGGACTGTCTGTCTTCACTTGTATCCTGTGAGAAAGACCTGATCAAGTGATGGAGAGCCATGCGAGTGAATGGTGCTTCAGAGCACGCAGCACTCTGGGAGAAGGGCACAACGTCCTCTGGCCGCAAAAGGCAATCATTTTTTAGGGCACATTATAGCCCTAAAAAAATGCAGCCGTGAAATTCGAGGCATAATCAAGTGCTTGTCAAATTGTGAATGAGATGGTGTGTTCAGCCTGCGCAAAAAAACAAAGCAGAGCTCATGTTTTTTAAGCGACTTTTATCAAATCATCATTAGTCGCATCATGCAGCCTTGCAATGTATTAAAAATCAAAACATATAGTCCAACATTTGTAGAACAACTGAAGTTACATAACTCTAAATTAAGGATATAAAGGTACATATTTATTTGTTAACCGCTCAACACAGAATAGCTGCATGTGCTCACTTCCTCAAATCGTTTGGAGAAAATGTACCTTCTATTTTATTCAGCTTTGTTCAATTGTATTCTTCATACCATAACACGAACTAGTGTAGCCCACAGCCATTTGGCATAGCCAGTTCAGGATATAACACAAGGAACTCCGTATGCTATTCGGTTCTTCTGAAATGGACTACCTTTTCTTCCTATCATGCTTATTTAGACCTGTCTAAAATAATGAATTTGAAGGTGTAGGCTATATTACATGGATTTATTAGACTTTTTAAAATGTAGATGTTCCAAAGGTCTGCATCAGTGGCTAGTAAGCTGTATGGTAGCCAGGAGATGTTAATTACTGTGAGACCGACAGTTATTTGCCTGACAATCACAGGCTGACAATTTCGTGACTTCCACAGCCCTAGTCTGACCTGACATATGGTTGTGGCTTTGAGTGTTATCCCCGTCACTTACAGGACCTGTTCTTGAACATGTTGCATCTTAAGAGTGTTATGCCGGGATTCATCCAGTTGCGCTTCTAGACAATGCGTCTTTTAATGGCAGGTTTATCACATTCACGGCGATCGCATTCAAGGTAAACGCTGCAGATGTCAGCTCAAATGGAAATTACCTTTAAATGTCAAGCTTGCGGTTTCGGATTGAATGTATTCGCGGTACTCCTGTGCAGGAGGTAAAAACAGTTTCAGGTTGGATATTCGACAGATATTCGCCTGTAGTTTTCCTTACATTCACCAACAGCAGTTAGGGACCGTCAACATAGTGACAAATCAGCATTTTCTCTTTTCAATAGCTCTTTAACCATTACTCCTAAAACTTTCAAAACTGGTTGTAGCTAACCCGATGGCATAGACACACATTGCACACTTTTTTGTTGTTGTCGATTTTACATATCACATTTTAAATTATATATTTACATATTTGAATTTCAATAGCTCCATGGTCATATGACCTACTGACTTCAAACAAGGTTCAGAATGTCCACTGACTACCCTTCTATATTGCACATCCTTTAGTTTGTCCATTTTCATCTCAAGATTTTACATGAATTTTTACACATTTAAAATTTAAATAGCTCCTTGGTCATGTGACCTATTGACTTCAAACAAGGTGCAGAATGTCCATTCAGTGGGCCTACCCACTGCACATCCTTTAGTTTGTCCATTTTCATCTCACAAGAAAGTCCTATCACAAAGATCACAGATGGCCGTGCCCACCATATCTATGACAATGGAGAATGAATTGTAAGCACCAAAGTGTTTGTCAAAATAATATCTGAAAATGTCAGTTGAACATAATACTTCTATTTGCAAAATATGCAGTTGAGGAATATTCCATGTACCAACACTACATGTAGGACGGACATAAGACATTCCCACATACAGTACACACATGCAAAGAGGTGTTTTTCAGCTATGATTTTACCACTCAGAATCCAGAATGGATACGACAATGGGGCCAGCACAGGACGTAATACACCCTTACAACAATCTACTTTTTGATCTTGACTTATCTGGTAAACTGCTACTGTGTGTCAAGAAAAGAGGCCAAATTAAGGGTTAGTGTACTCCAGTTAAAAAAGGATGGTTTAGATTAAAAACTATTGCCCTGTGTCCCCATTCATAGGGGCATGAGAGACTAGTCCGTGGTAGAATTGAGTTGGCACTTTATTTTCCCAAACACCCACAAGGTTGAGGTTACTCATGGATAGTAATTTTTTTTGTTTGTTGCATCGATGCATTGTCTTCTAACTGTCCAAGAATAGGATCCAAAGTGTTTGGAAATATTTGTTCCCATAAATACAACGGAGGATGTCTCTCCTCATACCTCTGGCACTTTAGTCAGACTGCCAGACTGTGCACCACAGAGCCAATCAGGAGAATACATACAGGTCAAGAGTGCCAATTTAAAGTCAAGGGGTGTGTCTGTGCCTTTTTTGATTACTCTCTCTTTACAGAGAACCCCTGTGGTTCAAGTCAGGAGCTACCCTTTCAGTCTGCTCTGCGCATGTCTGAAAGTGACAGAGCCAGTAGCCAAGAGTTTTTCACAGTATGTCATAAATTCTTACGTGTATGTAAAATGCTAATATGTATTAGATCCAGTGCAATAGACTAAGACCTGAATTTGAAAGCAGCGTGTTCCGATTCCTCCTTTTTCTGTCCAGCAGGGTCAACCAAAAACACTTGTCCTGATGGTTCTTGCAGATACTGGGGAAGCAATATTGAAATGTATTATTTAATATTTAAATGATTTCACTATTAAATGACCCATATCACAACCCTCATACCTCTTCACAAAAATGTACCTAAATCGATTTTGGAAAAAGGATTTTACAAAAGACGTAGGAATTAATTTTCCAGTTAGAAATAGGCCGTGCATCAAAACTATTTATCAGAAAAACAAACCTTTCAAATGCACTATTGCATTTTGTAAGTTGTCTGCAGGTGCCTTGTTGTGAATGCACTCATATCCAGTCATTATCAGGTTATGTAAACTGGGTTCTAATACTCAACATAGGATTTGTCTTAATGTAAAGTATATGAAAGTGATGCTATGAAAAAGATTCACATTATCAAGTTGACTCTTACTGACAAATCACTGCGATTAAAAAAAGAGCACATGAAACATTGTTTTTCATGAGGCCTACAAGCACCTCTGTTCGAACACCTCTCCTGTCCTTGATCCATACCGCATACAGCCATTTGCGGATCTTTTCAGTGTCCAGGTGAAAGATAAGTTAAGTTCTCTCTCCCCTCCCCCTCTCTCTCTCCCCCTTCTCTCTCCCCCTCCCCCTTCTCCCCAGTCTCTCTCTCCCCCTCTCCTTCTCTCTCCATTTTCCAGCCTTATTGCAAATGGACAAACTAAAGGGTGTGGATTGTGGATGCAATGTGTATACATTCTGAACCTAGTTTGACGTCACTAGGTCACATGACCAAGGAGCTATTGAAATAATCATGTAAAATTTTGAGCTAAATGGACAAACTAAAGGGTGTGCAATATAGAAGGGTAGTCGGTGGACATTGAACCTTTTTTGAAGTCAGCAGGTCACATGACCAAGGAGCTATTGAAATTCGAATGTAAAAAAAAGAATTGTACTTTGTTTAGGCTCCCTAACTAATTCAACTAGGAATACAAAATGCTGCTCACATTTCCACATCTTTATTAGCTTTGGAAACTGAATTCATGTCCAAATCATGAAAATAAGACCTGTGCAATTTTTCCAACATGACACTTATTTGGAGTCTGTGGCTCAAGTGGTTTGAAAGCGCAATGATCCGTCAAATATCCGACTTGAAACGGTCTTTACCTCGGTTGCAGGAGTTTAAGAAATCTTGTGTGTATGAAAGTAATACCTTTTTAGTTTAATCAAATGTGTGCAACAGCATACAGATTTTATACTTGCATGTTAATGACTATTGCATGTGTTTTGCAGGTGCGAATGCTAGCTGATTCTACTGGAGAATTCACTAAGGTCGGATATGTCTTCAAAGCTTTGATTTTTATTTAAAGGCCCAGTGCAGTCAAACATGATATGCCTGTGTTTTATATTTCCACACAGAGGTTGGAATAATACTATGAAATTCTGAAAATTAGAATGCTCTTTTAGTTGCATTTCTCCCAGTAATGATTCGCAGGGTAAAAGACTGCCTGAAACTTCAGCTTGTTTTGGTGGGATGGAATTTTGCCCTGATGGGTGACACCACCAGGCTGTAAATTAGTTAACTAGCCATTATTGGTCTGTTTTCCCCTACCCACTCATACCACTGAGTCCTAGCAAAATTCTTGGTTGAGAAATTGTTATTTGAATTTACTATAAAATCACAGTAAGGTACTTAATAGTTACCCAGAAATGATTTGCTGAAAACTGCTGCGTTGGATCTTTAAGAGTTCTCGTGTGAATGTGACACCAATTTTATTTTCTTTGCAGGCAGTGGACCTATTGCTAGACAACGATCAGATTGTGGCTGCGCTTGGAAACAAGCGCTCCCAGAGGTGAGGTCTTCTCTATTAGTGTTGCTGCAACACACTGTAGAGTGGGTAACTCACTTCTCTCAACATTTGGATTTTACTTTGCAAAAAGCATCGTCACATTTCTTCTCTCTCAGGTACGCTATGGTGGTGGAGGATGGAGTTGTGAAGAAGATCAACGTGGAGCCTGACGGCACCGGCCTCAGCTGCAGCCTGGCTTCCAACATGCTCTCTGAGCTGGTGTAGGCCTGTTGGGCCCAGAGCACTCCAACCACAGAAGTCTAACTTTATTTACTACACACTATCATTCTAGTTTACCTGATCCTTCTTTTCACGTCTGTGCAACCATGATCTTAGGCAGCGGCAGGAAATAGATGTGGTTTTAATGTACAGCCATTGTATGCTTCGTAAACTGGAGTACAAAACCGATTTTAAAAAAATAGATGTGCTCAAGACTGCAAAGAGGTGTGCTGTTTTTTTACACCGGGCTTTATGGATGATGGCAGGGCAGTCCTACTTGACGTCATTACTGGCTGCTCAGGGAGATCATTTTTAGACAGAGGCAAGAGAGAAGCCGAATTTAAACGCACAATTAAGCTGAATGGCACTTAAATCCTTTCTGTATACTTTCAAATCTGTTACCTAATAAAATTTCCTGCAAGAGCAATAACCATGTCTGAATCGTTTACATTATTTGATCCTGATATGCTGTTAAGTAAAAGGCATGGCAGTTCTTTTGAATCCTTGTAAATTCATAAAAATGTTTGCAATCAACGTAACGCAAAACTACTTGCATTCAAAACATTAGGAACACCCGCTCTTCTGAGGTTGATCATAGCTTTCACTTGTTAAATCCACTTCAGTGTAGACCAGTTCAAACATTTGTAAGCCTTGAGACAGCTGTGTGTGCCATTCTGAGTAAATGGGCAGGACAAAAGTGCCTTCACACTCCGTTTCCCACCACCCAAAGGAAATCCAGCCAACATGGGCTAGCATAGCCCATGCTGTTCTGAGAGCAAAATGGGGGCTGCCACTCAATATTAGGAAGATGTTCGGTGTGATGAAATAACAAGCCTATTTGAACACGTTAAATCATGTTTAATTATACAAATAATGAAGTATATGTTATCTTGTAATCCAGGAGGATAACTGCATAAGAATCAACAGAAATAAGACCAATGACAATAATTAAAAAGCTTCACAGCCATTCCTGTTCACTTTATGAAAGCGACATCTGGGATCTTTCCATGAGCCTGAGGAGAAACAGTAGAAGTTGTTTTTACTATCTGAAGCCTAAAAGGGTCCATAACATTCGAGGTAAAACAAAATTCTGTCAACTAAAGCAACACACATTGCTCCCTTAGATAATTTACTAGGATAAAGATTTGAATCTAGGAATGTTTAGAGTAAAATAAGGAGTTATTTACCTTGAGGTCTGTGAAGACCTGCCCTGCTCGGTTGAAATCCCACTCATTGTCCTGTAGGCACCTGATATACATTGATAAAGTAGGTTAGAACCAATATGAATGCAACATTACACCCACAAAACCCTGTACATAAAAAAACAAAGCAACGCGACAATAGGGGACAGTGTTAAAATCGAATGCAAAGTAAGTGTTTCCCACTTACTTCTGGGACCATTCAAGATTCATGCCGGACTTGAGTGAGAAGGCAGAGAGCATCTCTTGCTGGGGGGCTGAGAGGGTGGGGACAGGACTGCTGGATGGGGTGGGGGCAGGTGCCACAAAGGCCCGGCGGATCTCCTCAGTCGTAGCATTGCGCACAAACAGCTCGTCATTCACTATGCAAAGACTTTTGAAACGAGAGGAATACATGAGGTATTTTTTTCCCCATTAGTATCAACATTTTTATCGAGATCAAGACAAAGTACATATCTGGCTGAGTTTTGGCTAGCTGTAGGGCCTACCTTGTCCCTCCAGCTGGCACTGTGACAAACACCCGACAGAAAGCTCTCACAGAGTCGCGGGATTTACCTTCAACTGGCGTGACAGAAGGAGAACGCAACATACATGGTTCATGACTTTTTGGGGAATGAAAATGTGGGAAACAAAACAAACTACATACGTTAACCAAGTTAGAAAAGTTGAACAAACATACCTTCCTTGAACACTCCAGTGACCGTGAACGACAGTAATGTGTTCTACAGGAGTAGGAGAGGGACAGGAGATCAAGGATGGTCATGGGCTTTGAATGTGAATTGATGGTTATAAAAGTATTCCACTCACGGTGAAGGTGTTGACGTCCACAATTAGAGATGCAGTGTCATGCTGCGTTTTGGGCAGTTCGCTCAGGAAAGCCACCACATTCAGACGAGTGTGCTTCAGTAAGCGGAATCGTGTGGCTGAAAGAACAAAGGTTTTCAAATAATTTAGTTTGTGTATATAAGCGAACACAATCATGGTGACTTTCACTACCAACAGGTTTACTACATTTGCAAGAGATGACATCATGACAACCATCACTTCTGAAAACTGAAGTAGCGATTCAGAAGCACGAGACTCACTGGGATCCTTGAGCTTTTTCAGGTTGCGACTGTCTTTATGGTAATCGCCAAGACTGCACCTAGACACAAAGGGAGACAGTGACCAACTGACTACCTTAGAAACAGGTGACAAATCGGTGATACTGAGTGACTCAAATCAAATGTTATTTGTCACATGCGCCGAATTCAACAGGTGAAACCTTAGTGAAATGCTTACTTACCTTAACCAACAATGCAGTTAACACTTATTTAATAGTATTTACTAAAATAAACCAAAATAAATAAATAGAAAAATAAATCATTAAGGAGCAACAATAAAACAGTAGCGTGGCGAAATACAGGGCCTACCGGTACAGTCAATGTGCGGGGGGCACCG
This sequence comes from Oncorhynchus mykiss, assembly GCF_013265735.2. Lineage (NCBI taxonomy): Eukaryota > Metazoa > Chordata > Actinopteri > Salmoniformes > Salmonidae > Oncorhynchus > Oncorhynchus mykiss. The sequence goes on along the minus strand of NC_048593.1, from coordinate 29,696,137 downwards.
GTTTGTGAAGGTAATATCTACATGTAGGTAGAGGTCAAGTGACTGCATGGATAATAAACAGAGTAGCAGCAGTGTAAAAATGGGGGTGGGGTTGGGACAAAGAAAAATGCCTGGGTAGTCATTTGACTTGCTGTTCAGGAGTCTTATGGCTTGGGGGTAGAAGCTGTTAAGAAGCCTTTTGGACCAAGAATTGGTACCGCTTGCCGTGCGGTAGCAGAGAGAACCGTATGACTAGGGAGGCTGCAGTCTTCTGCAATTTTTTGTGGCCTTCCTCTGACACCACCTGGTATAGAGGTCCTGGATGGCAGCAAGCTTGGCCCCAGTGATGTATTGGGCCGTACACACTACCCTCTGTAGTGCCTTGCAGTCAGAGGCCGAGCAGTTGCCATACCAGGCAGTGATGCAACCAGTCAGGATGCTCTCGATGGTGCAGCTGTAGAACTTTTTGAGAATCTGAGGACCCATGCCAAATCTTTTCAGTCTCCTGAAGGGGAATAGGCGTTGTCGTGCCCTCTTTACGACTGTCTTGGTGTGTTTGGACCATGATAGTTTGTTGGTGATGTGGACACAGAGGAACTTGAAGCTATCAATCTGCTCCACTGCAGCCCCATTGATGAGAATGGGGACGTGCGCGGTTCCCCTTTTTCTGTAGTTCACAATCATCCCCTTTGTCTTGATCCCGGTGAAGGAGTTTGTTATCCTGGCACTGACCTCCCTATAGGCTGTTTCATCGTTGTCGGTGATCAGGCCTACCTTGTGTCGTCAGCAAACTTAATGGTGTTGGAGTCGTGCTTGGCCATGCAGTCATGGGTGAACAGGGAGTACAGGAGGGGACTGAGCACACACCCCTGAGGGGCCCCTGTGTTGAGGATCAGCGTGGCAGATGTGTTGTTACCTACCCTTACCACCTGGGGGCAGCCCATCAGGAAGTCCAGGATACAGTTGCAGAGGGAGTGGTTTAGTCCCATAGTTCTTAGCTAATTGATGAGCTTTGAGGGCACTATGGTGTTGAACCCTGAGCTGCAGTCAATGAGCATTCTCACATAGGTGTTCCTTTTGTTCAGGTGAGAAAGGGCAGTGTGAAGTGCAAGAGAGATTGCATAATCTGTGGATCTGTTGGGGCGGTATACAAATTGGGGTGGGTCTAGGGTTTCTGGGATAATGGTGTTTATGTGAGCCATGACCAGCCTTTCCAAGCACTTCATGGCTACATACGTGAATGCTACGGGTCGGTAGTCATTTAAGCAGGTTACCTTGGTGTTCTTGGGCACAGGGACAATGGTGGTCTTCTTGAAACATGTTGGTATTACAGACTCGGTCAGGGACAGGTTGAAAATGTCAGTGAAGACACTTGCCAGTTGGTCAGCGCCTGCTCTGAGTACACGTCCTGGTAATCCGTCTGGCCCTGCGGCCTCGTGAATGTTTAAAGGTCTTACTCACATCGGCTACGAAGAGCGTGATCACACAGTCGTCCTGAACAGCTAATGCTCTCATGCATGCTTCAGTGTTGCTTGCATCAAAGTTCTTTAGCTCACCTGGTAGGCTCGTGTCATTGGGCAGCTCATGGCTGTGCTTCCCTTGGTAGTCCGTAATAGTTTGCAAGCCCTGCCACATCCAACAAGCATCTGAGCCAGTGTAGTACAATTCAATCTTAGTTCTGTATTGATGCTTTAACCGTTTGATGGTTCGTCGGAGGGCATAGTGGGATACGAAAAAGCTACGAAAAATATAGATGGAAACACTTTCGGTAAATAGTGTGGTTTACAGCTTATCATGAGATACTTTTCATCAGGCGTGCAAAACCTTGACATTTTCTTAAAATTAGATTTTGTGCACCAGCTGTTATTTATAAATAGACACAGACTGCCACACTTGGTCTTAATGGAGGCAGCTGTTCTATCTTGCCGATGGACCGAAAACCCCGCCAGCTGTATGTTATCCATGTCGTCTTTCATGCATGACTCTGTGAAACATAAGATATTACAGTTTTTAATGTCCCGTTGGTAGGATAGTTTAGATCGGAGCTCATCCATTTTGTTACCCGATGATTGCACGTTGGCTAATAGGACTGATGGTAGAGGGGGATTACTCACTCACCCCGACCTACATCCCCGATATCTCTGTCTCTTCTTCATGTGAATGATGTGGATTTGGGCCTTGTCGGGGTGTCTTGAAGTAAACCCTTCTCGTCCAACTCGTTAAAGAAAAAAATCATGGTCCAGTACAAGGTGAGTAATCACTGTCCTGATATCCAGATGCTCTTTTCAGTCATAAGTGACGGTGGCAGAAACATTATGTACAAAATAAGTTCAAATTAACGCAAAAACCCCCCACACAATAGCACATTGGTTAGGAGCCAGTAAAACGCTAGCCATCTCCCCCGGCGCCATCTTTAATTTTTTTTGTTGACACTTTATTTTAAACCGTTTATGCATGCGGCTGGAGACAGGGAACATTAATAACTAGCCAAGGGGTACCTGGAGGGGTTCTGCATGGTGAAGGGCATGCTCAAGGAGAAGGTTGCTCCATCGTGGTAGGCATCTAACAAAGGCTGTCTGTCTCCGGAGTCATACACACTGTAGTATCTGGGGGAAAAAGTTGTTCTTTAAAAACTTACATCATAAGAAACACACAACAACTTACATTTCCAATCAGTACAGATATTGATCTGCTTTGATAGATACTGTGTCTTATTTTAAAAAAAAGAAGAAGTTTTTTAAAATCATGCTGCATTTTTGTTTTAAACAAAAACAAAGGTGTGTTGTAGTGCATCAGAGCATTTTGGGTTCCGGCTTAGTTGAGATTTGCAAAGGATACATGCGGTAAAGAGGTTAATGGAACGCCGGATTGGCTCACATTTAACAAATCTGATCTAACAAAGTGGATATTTGTCAAATCTGTCATGATTGATGTATTGTAACAGGCCCACAATGTGGTTACTACAGTCTGATTTGGATATATTTGGCTGTTTTCACTGCATAACATTTAGAAGTTGTCCCTTTTCAGGGTTTAGAAATTACTGCTAAAATGTTAACTTCCATTTGTATAAGCTGGTAGCATAGCTAGTGTAAGAATATTTTGAAGATAAATACACAACGCAGAGGACGATAGGTCAATAGAGGACTAAAAGTCAATATAGTACTAACGATCAATGGAAATAACGTTTTTTTCTGTAATAGGGGATTAATGATCAATGGGTTAGAGACATGGGAGGGATTTCAGTCCGGGACTCATAGCTACATGCAAGTTCTCATTGGTCCAACTTGTTTATACATTGAGCCTGAAATAGGATGCTTTGGGGTCTGTGCTATTGAATAGTAACATCAACTGCTAACACTAGCATACATAAATCAGTGGTGATGTTCAAAGTAGTCTTTAACTGTAATGCAGTTGATTGGTGACGATGACATGAACATGTATAGGGGTTGGCATCCATACAAGCATTATATGATGATTTCTATATCAACATTGTGTGAAATACACATAAACAATAGCCTAAATGTAGGATAATTTTGCTGGGGGGCAATGAGGTCATTCGTAATCTTTACACCAAGAGTCTCCTTGGCATTTCCATTGTTTTGGTTGAGTTCCATTGACCTCTTTACCGCATCTATAACAGTGTGTAGTGTTTGTATGTATTTGTTCAGTAATGTGTATGCATTTGTGTCCGTGGATTCAACATAAAACTCACTGTTGTAGGAAGCCAACGATGGGAGTCTTGATCTCTTCAGAGCAGAAGTAGCTGGGCTGTGACAGCAGTCGAAGGGTGAGAATTTAAAAGAAAACACTCCTGTTTTGACACACGGTTACATGCAAAGCCCCTAAATGAGAACCAATGGTGTGCATGTATTACCTTGCAAGGTGGAAGGGCGGCAGGAGTCACCTCCACATCAAAGACTATGGGCGGGGGGAGATCCTGACCGTCCTAGTGAGAGTTAGAGAGGTCAGGAAGAGAAGACAAAGATGACCAATTGAAGAGATGTAAATTCTTCACAAATACAATAATAATAATATCCAAAACGAGTTGAATAAACAATTGTTGAAATCCTAAAAGCGTTTGATTGAATCCTTACCAGTTTGAGAAGCCTGGGGAACCTCTCTCTCACCTCGCTGTCCGACATTCACAAAAACACAGAAGATAAGAGACAGAAGTTAGTGCTGATTATAAATAGACAGAGTCATCCCCCTAAACACTATTTCAACCACAAACACATATACAGTGGCGAGAACAAGTATTTGATAACCTGCAAAATTGGCAGTGTTTCCTACTTACAAAGCATATAGAGGTCTGTAATTTTTATCATAGGTACACTTCAACTGTGAGAGACGGAATCTAAAACAAAACCCAGAAAATCACATTGTATGATTTTTAAGTAATTAATTTGCATTTTATCACATGACATAAGTATTTGATACATCAGAAAAGCAGAACTTAATATTTGGTACAGAAACATTTGTTTGCAATTAGAGATCATACGTTTCCTGTAGTTCTTGACCAGGTTTGCACACACTGCAGCAGGGATTTTGGCCCACTCCTCCATACAGACCTTCTACAGATCCTTCAGGTTTCGGGGCTGTCGCTGGGCAATACGGACTTTCAGCTCCCTCCAAAGATTTTCGATTGGGTTCAGGTCTGGAGACTGGCTAGGCCACTCCAGGACCTTGAGATGCTTCTTACGGAGCCACTCCTTAGTTTCCCTGGCTGTGTGTTTCGGGTCGTTGTCATGCTGGAAGACCCAGCCATGACCCATCTTCAATGCTCTTACTGAGGGAAGGAGGTTGTTGGCCAAGATCTCGCGATACATGGCCCCATCCATCCTCCCCTCAATACGGTGCAGTCGTCCTGTCCCCTTTGCAGAAAAGCATCCCCAAAGAATTATGTTTCCACCTCCATGCTTCACGGTTGGGATGGTGTTCTTGGGGTTGTACTCATGCTCATCTTCTTCCTCCTAACACGGCGAGTGGAGTTTAGACCAACAAGCTCTATTTTTGTCTCATCAGACCACATGACCTTCTCCCATTTCTCCACTGGATCATCCAGATGGTCATTGGCAAACTTCAGACGGGCCTGGACATGCGCTGGCTTGAGCAGGGGGACCTTGCGTGTGCTGCAGGATTTTAATCCATGACGGCGTAGTGTATTACCAATGGTTTTCTTTGAGACTGTGGTCCCAGCTCTCTTCAGGTCATTGACCAGGTCCTGCCGTGTAGTTCTGGGCTGATCCCTCACCTTCCTCATGATCACTGATGCCCCACGAGGTGAGATCTTGCATGGAGTCCCAGACCGAGGGTGATTGACCGCCATCTTGAACTTCTTCCATTTTCTAATAATTGCACCAACAGTTGTTGCCTTCTCACCAAGCTGCTTGCCTATTGTCCTGTAGCCCATCCCAGCCTTGTGCAGGTCTACAATTTTATCCCTGATGTCCTTACACAGCTCCCTAGTCTTGGCCATTGTGGAGAGGTTGGAGTCTGTTTGATTGAGTGTGTGGACAGGTGTATTTTATACAGGTTCAGAGTTCAAACAGGTGCAGTTAATACAGGTAATGAGTGGAGAACAGGATAGCTTCTTAAAGAAAAACTAACAGGTCTGTGAGAGACGGAATTCTTACTGGTTGGTAGGTGATCAAATACTTATGTCATGCAATAAAATGCAAATTAATTACTTAAAAATCATACAATGTGATTTTCTGGATTTTTGTTTTAGATTCCATCTCTCACAGTTGAAGTGTACTTATGATAAAAATCACAGACCTCTACATGCTTTGTAAGTAGGAAAACCTGCAAAAATCGGCAGTGTATCAAATACTTGTTCTCTCCACTGGGCGGCAGGGTAGCCTAGTGGTTAGAGCGTTGGACTAGTAACTGGAAGGTTGCAAGTTCAAATCCCCGAGCTGACAAGGTACAAATCTGTCGTTCTGCCCCTGAACAGGCAGTTAACCCACTGTTCCTAGGCCGTCATTGAAAATAAGAATTTGTTCTTAACTGACTTGCCTAGTTAAATAAAGGTAAAAATATATATTTTTAAAAGTATATGCTCATGCACTCACAGCCTCACCCATGGATAAGGATCTCTCATAGCCACCCAAATGTTTATATAATCCCTGTCCATACAGTTAACTGAAATGAGGGGCGGAACTAGGCAGTAAACACCAACATGGACTTGATTCATCATTATAACCGCATATATTGGTTTGAACTGATTGTTCAGAATAGAACACACCCATTCCTGAACATGACATTGTCAGCTCTGCATATCAGTGGAGAGGTTCTCAATGTTACAACGACACATCCTCTTGAACTAATATGAACGGTACAATACAGATAAACCAATACCAAATCAATCTATGACGACAGCCCCTTTATTTATGTATTTTTTTGTGTACTTTTTACCCCAATTTCGTGATATCCAATTGGTAGTTACAGTCTTGTCCCATCACTTCAACTCCCATGCGGACTCGGGAGAGGCGAAGGTCGAGAGCCATGAGTCCTCCGAAACACAACCCTGCCAAGCCACACTGCTTCTTGACACACTGCTCGCTTAACCCGGAAGCCAGCCGCACCAATGTGTTGGAGGAAACACTGTACACCTGGCGACCGTGTCAGCATGCATGCGCCCAGAAGCCACAAGGAGTCGCTAGAGCGCGATGGGACAAGGACATCCCAGCCGGCCAAACCCTCCCCTAACCCGGACGATGCTTGGCCAATTGTGTGCCGCCTCATGGGTCTCCCGGTCGCGGCCGGCAGCGACACAGCCCGGGATCGAACCTGGATCTGTAGTGACGCATCTAGCACTGATCAGTGCCTTAAACCGCTGTGCCACTCGGTGGGCCTCGGCCCCCTTTCCTGTGGCAATGTACTCACCCCTTTGTGATGATACTCACCGTCCCCCCCTACACGCCGAAACACACGTTGTCTTGGAAGGGGTGTGAACGTTGGTTGTGAGCGCCCCATACCAACAAGAGACAAATCAGTGCTTTTCACACGTATAGGGGAGTGGCCTGGTGATTGGGAGGGGCCCGTGGTGTGACCAATGTACTTGGTAGAGACCACAAGAGTGAGATTATGGTCAAACCACTCAAATGTTGCATGTTTGAGGTGTCTGACACACACATGTCACAGGACCAAGAGACAGTGAAATGGAATCTAAAGACTGTAGAGGAGGTGATGGAGACTGTTGGAGATGAAAGATTGACATGAATCATGGGTATACACGAGGGGGTTAATCCATTACATTAAGGCTAGTTAAAGTTACACCATGTCGTTTCAGGTAGAAAGGGAAGAGGGAAAACTTATGGTAACATAGAAAAGACAGGCATGCTCGATCAAACCAAAACAGCAAAGAGGAGTTCACAAAAAGCTTTGATAGAAGATGCAATTCCACTAGGGTGATTGAGTGGTATGTTAGCCAGCCTTAAGGAATAGAAAATGTGTTATTTGAAGAGACCATGCAAAGCATCCCCTTCAGATGAAGAAAAGACAAATAGAAAAGAAAAGAAACAGAAAGAGCTGGGCCCTGAGCGCCACTACAGATCACTACAGGAGGAACCTCTGTTGCTAGCATTGATTAATGCAAGAATGATACTGCATATATCTTACACAACATTTTTGGTGCCACAAATAAATACAATTTTGGACCCCACTTCAACTTTAACATTTTGGGGGTGGTTAAACAAATAGGGCATCCAAGCCCTATTAAACAAACATTTTTCTTTTTAGGGAAACATGTTGAGAGGGATATCTGAGGAAGGACCAAACGAGTCATAAACTTTATCAGTGACCATTCTGAGGTGACTGCATGTGTTTATGACCACAGAATAAACATTAAGTGTTGTATCCTTAACCGGAAATCAACTTAATATTAGAAATCCCACTAATTGAGGGTCTCTTGATACATCTTTGTGTCCCTCGTTCTCAAAGCCTCTCCTTCACTCCAGCTGTTACATTCTGAGATGTGTCTACCAACTTGTGGCACAAACAAGCCTTGAAGGCATGTTAGATTTAAGGGAATTATGAGAAAGCTTGTATTTGGGGACTCTGCATGGCTTTTTGGAAACCTCTCTCCCGCACCAACCCCAGGCCTGTAGCGCAAATCTTTGTTCTTTACTTCAATGTCTTCTTCGTTCAGCATATACTGTACGTATCAAAGTGCATACGTACGTAGGTATGATGTGGCCAGATGCACGACTGTGCCTGTCTTAGGTTGTCCCGGTATCAAAGGTGGGATCTTACCCGTCATTGGCTAACCAGCCCTCTTCACTGGCCACATTTCATGACCCATATAGGGGAGGATGAGAGGATGTACCAACACCATGTTCCCATATGAATCTTAAATATATAAACACACACACTATATGCCATTTGGTAGATGCTTTGATCCAAAGCGACTTACAGGCTTGCATTCATACATTTTACGTATGGGTGGTCCCGGGAATCAAACTCACTACCCTGGAGTTACAAGCGTCATGCTCTATCACCTGAGCTACAAAAGGATTCCTTTCCAAAATGCCATTTTAGTGATCCAAGTTCTTCCCAAAGTATGAGTCTCATTCACAATGCTGTGGTCAGTATTATCCATGCCAAGTTATGTATGCTAGAGGTAGTGGCTCTTGAAATTTAAATTGTCAGGATTTTGTTAAAAACATTAATACAGGGGTGCCTGTAGGGGGCACAGGTCCATCTTCACGGTAGAAAACAAATGGAGGAAAGATCAGCTGCTGAGTTTCAGAGAGGGAAAGCGTGAGATCAGTTGAGACAGACAACAAAAAGAGAGTACCCAGACAGACAGTTAAACCTGCATCTAGAAGGGGGCAGGGGTGTAGAAATAATTGAAATGATAGCCATTTTCCTCAACTAAAACCATCAAATCAAAATGTATTTGTCACATACACATGGTTAGCAGATGTTAATGCGAGTGTAGTGAAATGCTTGTGCATGCGTTTGTTGGCTGGTTAATATTGAGCTATATAGTATGAAGAGGTTCATGGTTTGATCATGTCAACATGGCATGCACCTAAAATAAAAAGAATCATAAACGTGGCTTTACATTTGAACTGAGGTGCAGCCCCACAAGCATCGAGTAGGCTATTTGTGCGATTTCAACACTTGCCCAAGAACAGATAATGTCAAGTCTTAACAACTTAATCACCACCTATGTTATTGTAGTAATGTGAGAGGGCTCAGTGAGACTCTCTGATAGCATGGTGATCAACTAGTCACTCCGGTTCCTTCGAAGTTGAGCGTTGTGCTGCTATTCAGTAGTACCAGACCAAACATGTCCTTCCTGGCTCATATAATCCATAAACAACATGTGATATCCCACAGAGTAGGGCTTTCCTGAATACAGTCAAGTTACCCCCTGAAATACAGGGAATAGAATGAACTATCCCCCCTCCCAGCCATCTCACAATACACTGTCAACAGCCTACCATTACCCACCCAGCCAACGATCTCACAACACACTGTCAACAGCCTACCATTACCCACCCAGTCATCCTGAGCACATCACACCGTCAACAGCCTACCATTACCCACCCAGTCATCCTGAGCACATCACACCGTCAACAGCCTACCATTACCCACCCAGCCATCCTGAGCACATCACACCGTCAACAGCCTACCATTACCCACCCAGCCATCCTGAGCACATCACACCGTCAACAGCCTACCATTACCCACCCAGCAGTCCTGAGCACAGACTGACCTGATGTATGAAGCCTGGTCCTTGAAATAGTCACAAAGGGGGTTCCTCTCCAGCCATAACTCCACCAGCTTAAGACCCTTGATCCTGTCCAGCTCGCGCTCTGTCTTTAACTGGAATGATGGCAGGAAAAGAACATCCAATAAAACACCCAGGTGTTACTCACAAGAACAGACACCGAGAGAAAACTCCTAGTCCCAGTCAATTGACTAAATGAATTATGTGGATAACTGAAAAGTAAGAGGAGACTTTGTGCAGTCCCAGTAAAGGTCAGTGCTGGGGTTAGGTCCCGTTGAGCCACAACCAGACCCAGTCTCCTCACCTCGTTATGAGAAAGGTTGAGTGTCTTCAGGTTGGGAACCTTGTTGACCAGCTCTGACAGGTCATCCAGCCTAAATAGCTTGTTGTTGCTAAGGTTCAGACAAACAAGCTGTGGAAGGAAAGGAGAAGGGATAAGTGGAGAGGAAGGCATCCATATTCTTTCATTATTCAGCTACAAGGACTGACCACATCCATACCTCTGGAATATTCTCCTCAATTATCTTAATAACAGCACGCATGGAGTTCTTTCTGTTCAAAGTCACATCAATGTTCTGGGACACCAGGTCTGTGGAAATCAGGGAAGTATAGGAGTGTTGGATGGCACTACCAGAATACAGGTCGTATAACGCAAATACAACATTGAAAAACGTTTGATGTGACTAATTGCTCTTGCCGTGTACCTGGGTCTATCCGGATGTTGTTCAAGTCCAGCGCTTGTTGAGAGCCATCAAAACGTTTAGCCATGCATTGCTAATGATGGAAAGACAGTTTTACGCATTCAGCCCTTACACCTCTCTATACATGAAACTAAATAATGAATGTTGCACTATTATCATTAGCGGGTACTTGAAAGAATAGGAGGCATTACTACGTAGAGTTGAAGGAAAGAAAAAAGTAATAACCTTGCTGATGGCTCTAATATCAATACAATAATGTTATTTAAACAATCACTCCTCCTATTCAAGAGCTGGTCTCCTCATCTTACCTTCAGGTGCTCCAGATCAGCTGGCTTTAGTTCAGACTGAAGAAAGGAGGGTGGAGGACAGGGATTCATCAGTACAGTCACCTGGACAAGATGGAGGATGGAGGAGTGAATGACATGTTTTTTAATGACTATCCCCAGGGGGAAATGGTTATGTCCTAGAATTTCTATTGAAAGCCCTTTACGAGGCCCTAATCATTAACCACAGCCTTACCGTGACCCCTTCTCAAGGTCCTATTTATTGATGGTCCTATCCTTATTGATTGCCATCAAACTTAACTACTTCTGCTGGCGTTATTAATGTGTTCATGTCTGGTGTCCAGTCTGCCAGAAATATCCCGCCTAACACCATTTGATAAAACCACCAGAGGTCGGTTTTGTGGAGAAAAAAAAAATAGTACCTTGTAGCCCTCTTTGTCTGTGATCTTCCGTGATACCTTAAACAAGGCATTCGCAGTCGTGGAATCATCAATAAAGAACTCTGCTCGGTTTCCCTCTACGTGGTACTTTAGAAAACAGAGGTGAAAAAAGAGAATGCCAATAAAATGAAGCTATTTCAGGGGAATGAAACTAAGCCCAGTGTTTCCCCTATAATTTATTTCAGCAGTGGTGGCAGAGGTAAATAAAACATTTATTTTGTATATATTTTTTTAGTTGCAGTGGAGTCACAGCTGCTAAATGTATAAAGGGGAAACACTGCTCAGTCTATTTCTGGATTAGATTGACTAACAAAAAGAGCCCCTAGACAGCAGTCACTTACATGTACTGGGGTGAAGGGCATGGAGCAGATATTCTGCAGTGCTGTTATCAGCCAGTCTTTGTCGTATTTCTTTCCATAGGGGACCTGCAAGAGACACAATTTAGCATTGACTAAGTACAATCCAATCAATGACAGTTTAGTGAATCTGTAAAGCTACCCTATTATTTTACAATGTGGACTCACAGACATCTTGAACCAGTTCTTGCGGCCACCTCCACCTCCATCCCCTCCTTTGTTATTCCCACGACCCCTGTGACCTCCACCACCACCTCTGCGGCCCCGGTCAAATCGGTCGTCCCCACGCCGATTTGGTCTTCCATAAGGGTTACTAGCAGGGGAAAAAACACGAGGGTGGATAAAGGATAACTTCTAAGATCAAACCTAAAAACATGTTCAGTGAAATAGTCTGTCTTCAGCCTGACTCACAATCTGTGTTGGGAGGATCCATCTTGGGAGTTGCTGTCCGCCATTGCCACATCTCCATCCTCATCGTCGAATCGCGCTCTGGGTCCCGGGCCGCCGCCGCCTCTTTGGCTACCACGATGTCTTGGTCTTGGCCCTACTGGCCCCTGGTCACTATACATAGGGGCCCTGAAAGGCCCTCTGCCTTTACGGTTGCGAACCTTTTGTCCTCCAACTCGGTCATCGTGATCTGATGGACAAAGAGTCACTATAGTAAGCTATAGTAAAATAACATCAAATGCATTTAAAAATGTAAGCTGTGAATTCCTGAAATATATTATCTTGTTGTAGTTCACCAAGTTATGTTGCTACTGTGTGACTGACATGCAGGCACACACACACGATTGATAGCATGAGAAACCCATATTTTCAATTGGCATTAGACGGTAATTCATGTCCATGAAATAAGCCATCATGTGCATATATCAGCAAATTAATTCCTTCATTTTACCTAAAGTATGATCACTTATCTGAGAAGCTACAAAAAATATCTGAAAATCTGTTCGAGGGTCTCCTCCACACCAAAGTTTTTTGTTGCTTTGAAAATTGACCACCAGTGGGAATTTACATAAAACTATCAATATCATAAAACAATAACATAAAACATTGATTAGCTTAGAATAAAAACATATGGCCATAACAACCAGATTAATTGGTTAAAACATTAAACAGTAGAACATAAAGTTTTTTATTGTAATTCAAAGATGGAAGGGGGCGTAATGGGTATGTGGGCTTAAAGGGTACACTACCCTAATCTGCACAGCCGGTAATACACGTCACCTAGCAACCGTTTTTTATACATAAAATAATTCCCTTGCGCAACAAGAAGTTGCCCCCATTCCTCCTTCTAATTGGGTAAGTATTGCAACATTTTGGTTGTCTGAGCGAGGGAAATGCTGTAAATTAAGAGGACTATGTATTTAGAAAGATGAGATGTTGAGGATTATAATAAATACTGCTTTGATCTCATACAAGCAAGCCAAACACCTGCGAGTCCAAATGTGCACTTCACATTTCCATATCATAAATAGTGACAACATTTATAATTACTATGTTTGATGTACAGTTACAAGATGACATGGTGTCATACCCTGGGTTGATCTGAACAAAATGAGCCTGTGTGTTTGTCTATTGTGAAGACAATTTGCCATGGCACACGCAACTGAATGCACTCAAGACCACTTTCTATGTGCACCAAAATCATGATCCGTTTCCCTGAATTGTATTGTGAAAACCTAACACTGTAATATAGTATTTTATAACTTACAGTTGAAGTCGGAAGTTTACATAAACTTAGGTTGGAGTCATTAAAACTTGTTTTTCAACCACTCCACAAATTTCTTGTTAACAAACTATAGTTTTGGCAAGTCGGTTAGGACTAGAGGTTATGATTATGATTTTTCAACGCCGATACCGATTATTGGAGGACCAAAAAAAGCCGATACCGATTAAATCGTACAATTTATTTATTTATTTGTAATATTTATTTGTTATTTGTAATGACAATTACAACAATACTGAATTAACACTTATTTTAACATAATATAATAATACATCAATAAAATCAATTTAGCCTCAAATAAATAATGAATCATGTTCAATTTGGTTTAAATAATGCAAAACAAAGTGTCGGAGAAGAAAGTAAGATGTGCCATGTAAAAAAACTAACGTTTCAGTTCCTTGCTCAGAACATGAGAACATATGAAAGCTGGTGGTTCCTTTTAACATGAGTCTTCAATATTCCCAGGTAAGAAGTTTTAGGTTGTAGTTATTATAGGACTATTTCTCTCTATACCATTTGTATTTCATATACCTTTGACTATTGGATGTTCTTATAGGCACTATAGTACTGCCAGTGTAACAGTATAGCTTCCGTCCTTTTCCTCGCCCCTACCTGTGCTCGAACCAGGGACACATCGACAACAGCCACCCTCGAAGCACCGTTACCCATAGCTCCACAAAAGCAGAGCAAGGGGAACTACTTCAAGGTCTCAGAGCGAGTGACGTCACCGATTGAAACGTTATTAGCGCGCACCCCGCTAACTAGCTAGCCATTTCACATCAGTTACACCAGCCTAATCTCGGGTGTTGATAGGCTTGAAGTCATAAACAGCTCAATGTTTGAAGCACAGCGAAGAGCTGCTGGCAAATGCACAAAAGTGCTATTTGAATGAATGCTTAGGAGCCTGCTGCTGCATACCACCGCACAGTCTGACTGCTCTATTAAATATCAAATCAGACTTAATTATAACATAATAACACAAAGAAATACGAGCCTTAGGTGATTAATATGGTCAAATCCAGAAACTATCATTTCAAAAACAAAATGTTGATACTTTCAGTGAAATACGGAACCGTTCTGTATTTTATCTAACTGGTGGCATCCCTAAGTCTAAATATTGCTGTTACATTGCACAACCGTCAATGTTATGTCATAATTATGTACAATTCTGGCAAATTAATTACGGTCTTTGTTCGGAAGAAATGGTCTTCACATAGTTCGCAACGAGCCAGGCAGCCCAAACTGCCTCATATACCCTGACTTTGCTTGCACGGAACGCTAGAGAAGTGACACAGTTTCCCTAGTTAAAAGAAATTAATGTCAGCAGGCAAAATTAACTAAATATGCAGGTTTAAAAATACATACTTGTGTATTGATTTTAAAGAAAGGCGATGTTTATGGTTAGGTACACATTGGTGCAACGACAGTGCTTTTTCGCAAATGCGCTTGTTAAATCATCAAGTAGGCTGTGATTTGATGAGAAATTAACTGGCACCGTACCAATTATATGCAACGCAGGACAAGCTAGATAAACTAGTAATATCATCCACCATGTGTAGTTAACTAGTGATTATGTAAGATTAATTGTTTTTTATAAGATAAGTTTAATGGTAGCTAGCAACTTATTTTGGCTTATTGCTGCACTCGCGTAACAGGTAGTCAGCCTGCCACGCAGGCTCCTCGTGCGATGTAATCGGCCACAATCGGTGTCCAAAAATGCAGATTACCAATTGTTATGAAAACTTGAAATCGGCCCTAATTAATCGGCCATTCGGATTAATCGGTCGACCTCTAGTTAGGACATCTACATGACAATTAATTTTTCCAACTGTTTACAGACAGATATCACTTATAATTCACTGTATCACAATTCAAGTGGGTCAGAAGTTTACATATACTAAGTTGACTGTGCCTTTAAAACAGCTTGGAAAATTTCAGAAAATTATGTCATGGCTTTAGAAGCTTCCGATAGGCTAATTGACATCATTTGAGTCAATTGGAGGTGTACCTGTGGATGTAGTTCAAGGCCTACCTTCAAACTCAGTGCTTGACATGGGAAAATCAAAAGAAATCAGCCAAGACTTCAGAAAAACAATTGTAGACCTCCACAAGTCTGGTTCATCATTGGGATCAATTTCCAAACGCCTGAAGGTACCACGTTCATCTGTACAAACAATAGTACGCAAGTATAAACACCATGGGATCACGCAGCCGTCATACCGCTCAGGAAGGAGACGCGTTCTGTCTCCTAGAGATGAATGTACTTTTGTGTGAAAAGTGCAAATCAATCTCAGAACAACAGCAACAGGGTCTTGTGAAGATACTTGAGGAAACACATATAAAAGTATCTATATCCACAGTAAAACGAGTCCTATATCGACATAACCTGAAAGGCCACTCAGCAAGGAAGAAGCCACTGCTCCAAAACCACCATAAAAAAGCCAGACTACGGTTTGCAACTGCACGTGGGGACAAATATCATACTTTTTGGAGAAATGTCCTCTGGTCTGATGAAACAAAAATATAACGGTTTGGCTATAATGATCATCGTTATGTTTGGAGTAAAAATGGGGAGGCTTGCAAGCCGAAGAACACCATTCCAACCGTGAAGCACGGGGGTGGCAGCATCATGCAGGAGGGACTGGTGCACTACACAAAATAAATGGCTCATGAGGAAGCAAAATTATGTGGATTTATTGACGCAACGTCTCAAGACATCAGTCAGGAAGTTAAAGCTTGGTCGCAAATGGGTCTTCCAAATGGACAATGACCCCAAGCATACTTCCAAAGTTGTGGCAAAATGGCTTAAGGACAACAAAGTCAAGGTATTGGAGTGGCCATCACAAAGCCCTGACCTCAATCCTGTAGAAAATTTGTGGGCATAACTGAAAAAGTGTGTGCGAGCAAGGACGCCAAGAAACATGACTCAGTAACACCAGCTCTGTCAGGAGGAATGGGCCAAAATTCACCCAACTTACTGTGGGAAGCTTGTGGAAAGCTACCCGAAATGTTTGACCCAAGTTCAACAATTTAAAGCCAATGCTACAAAATACTAATTTAGTGTATGTACACTTCTGACCCACTGGGAATGTGATGAAAGAAATAAGCTCAAATAAATCACTCTTTACTATTATTCTGACATTTCACATTCTTAAAATAAAGTTGTGATCCTAACTGACCTAAGACAGGGAATTTTAACTAGGATTAAATGTCAGGAATTGTGAAAAACTGACTTTAAATGTATTTGGCTAAGGTGTATGTAAACTTCCGACTTCAACTGTAGCTAATCATGGTGCCAATAGAACAAGCTTTCAAATGAAGAAGCTTTCATAACACCGAGATTGCGATTTATAACAGACCGTTTTTGGATTGCGCAAACAGTAATTGTGGGGGGGGGGGGGGGGGGGGGGAGTACATACTTGAAGACATGAGCCAGTTAGTGCTCTCACTCAAACCCTTGTCACTTTGTTGTCTTTTGTTGCAACTACCCCACATTTTCCAGGAATATTCTAATGTTACTGAATGTATCCAGAATATTTTCAGATTTATCGATCAACAAATGTGGCAAAAAGTACAGTAACTGTGAAACACAAATGCAACAGTGTAATGTCTGGATTCAGTCATGTCAGGTGAACTGTTGTGTCCTCCCTCACCTTTAGTCTAATAATTTTCTAATAATCTCCAAACGGTTCCCTTTCAATTGCTACCATGGTCATTCATTTCATATTTCTTCTGTAAGAAACATTTCAATTTAGCCTTATCCATATATGCCAATTCCCATGTGCGTAAAGGGTTAATAAAACACAATTTTCCACCACCACTTTCAGACAATTCCTGGATGTTGCGCACTGCGTTAAGCCAATCAGGTTGCAGCAGTCTGTTATTTACCCCTGGCTGAACATAGTATGCAATATCAGGAAGTACTATATCATTAGTCCCTCTTTCATGGTGGTGGGAAAATTGTGTTTTATTAAAGGGGCAATCTGCAGTTGTTTCTGAATTAATTAAATGTACCCATTAAATCTTGAAAAATATGACATACATGCCCCATTGGCCTAGTGGTTAGAGCGTTGGACTAGTAACCAAAAGGTTTTAAGATCGAATCCCCGAGCTGACGAGGTATAAATCTGTCGTTCTGCCCCTACAAGGCAGTTAACCCACCGTTCCTAGGCCGTCAATGAAAATAAGAATCTGTTCTTCACCGACTTGTCTAGTTAAATAAAAGGGTAAATCAATTTTTAAAACTGTCGTACCCCATCACAATAAGCTTTTTTCACTCCAATGTAAACAAACACTATATAGCCTCAAAACGTGGTTAAAACCATCAACTTGACGCTTGATCATTCCTTGTCTATGAATTTAAGAGTAGTTACATTTCTCCAGCCCTATCCCTCAGGTGTTTATTAATTTATTTATGGGCCTTCGTGGTGTGGAATCGCCCAATTCTCGCTGTACTACGCAGACACGTTTTCGGCCAAATTTCAATGTTGTGATGTAGCTAGAGCGCTAGTTGTGAAATTACTCAACATTGATGTTGGCTACAGTAACTAGTTACCTACGTCTATAACACAGGTGATGTTAGCCAACTAGGTGTGTTGTCATATAAAAATGTATCTGCACACGCACCATGGTCCTGAGTAAAACAATGCGCTAACGTTACATATAAAGGTTCTAGCTAACTAGCTTCTAAAGTTTAACCACAGCTAGCTAATTACTTTATATTGCTAGCTACCTACCAAGCTAAATCATTTATAGGTAGTGTCAACTCCTAGTTATCCAATTCAGAACACATGTCGTATTACGAAAGAAAAATAGCTGGCAAAGAATAAAATTGTTGTTTACAGGTAGCTAGTTAGCTACGTTCGTTAACGATAGCTAGCTAACATCAACGTACCGTTATAACGTGAATCGTCGGCTGTTGACATAGTCAGGAACCGAACACCCACGTAACTCCAATAATAGTGGGTATTGTTAGTTCTATATGTACAGCAAATGTGCGTTTATCGTCCGTGAATAGTTAGCAAAGACATTCGCTTTGTTCGTAACATGCAATGTAGCTTTACGGCCCCGCCGTCTGAGCATGTGCAATGGTTTCGAACTCGCTTTGCTCACGACCCTCTGGTAATGACCTCATGGACACTTATTTCTCAAACGTGAAAAAACAGTTCTCACACATTATGATATATTTCTTAAATGTACGTATTATTTGTTTGTGTGTGGTCCTCTGATGTTGGATCTCAACATCTCAAAAAAAAGTGTTTTGTTCCATAGTAGGCCAACAAATCAACGTGTAATAAAGCGTCCCAGAGTATGAATGCTGACCTAGGATCAGTTTGGCATTTTAGATGATAGTGAATTGACAATGGGTACCTGGTCCTAGATCAGCACCCCTACTCTGAGACGCTTTATAAGTGCGGACCCTGGTCCCAGATCTGTTTGTGCTCTTGACAACTCCATCGTTCATCGTAAAGCCAACATTTTTTTGAAAAGAGTAGTCAACAGTTTACATTATGACCAATCGATAAGTTACATCAAATCAAATGTTATTGGTCACATACACATGGTTAGCAGATGTTAATGTGAGTGTAGCGAAATGCTTGTGCTTCTAGTTCAGACAGTGCAGTAATATCTAACAAGTAATCTAACAATTCCACAACAACTACCTAATACACACAAATCTAAATAAGAATATATACATATAAATATATGGATGAGCAATGACCGAGTGGCATAGGGAAGATGCAATAGATGGTATAAAATACAGTATATACATACAAGATGAGTAATGCAAGATATGTAAACATTATTAAAATGGAATTATTTAAAGTTACTAGTGATCCATTTATTAAAGTGGCCAATGATTTGAGTCTGTATGTAGGCAGCAGCCTCTCTGAGTTAGTGATGGCTGTATAACAGTCTGATGGCCTTGAGATAGAAGCTGTTTTTCAGTCTTTCGGGTTCCAGCTTTGATGCACCTGTACTGACCTCACCTTCTGGATGGTAGAGGGGGGAACAGGCAGTGGCTCAGGTGGCTGTTGTCCTTGATGATCTCTTTGGCCTTCCTATGACATTGGGTGCTGTAGGTGTCCTGGAGGGCAGGTAGTTTGCCCCTGGTGATGTGTTGTGCAGACCGCACCACCCTCTGGAGAGCCTTGTGGTTGAGGGTGGTGATACAGCCCGACAGGATGCTCTCAATTGTGCATCTGTAAAAGTTTGTGAGGGTTTTAGGTGACAAGCCAAATTTATTCAGCCTCCTGAGGTTGAAGAGGCGCTGTTGCGCTTGGTGGACCATTTCAGTTTGTCCATGATGTGTATGCCGAGAAACAAAACTTTCCACATGAAATATAGTTAACAAAAATATAAACGCAACATGCAACAATTTCAAACATTTTACTGAGTTACAGTTCATATGAGGATATCAGTCAATTGAAATAAATTCATTAGGCCCACATGACGGAATAGATATGCATCTGTTGGTCAAAGATACCTTACCAAAAATGGGCCTCAGGATCTGGTCATGTTATTTCTGTGCATTCAAATTGCCATCAATAAAATGCAATTGTTTTTGTTGTCCGTAGCATATGCCTGCCCATACCATAACCCCATCACTACCATGGAGCACTCTGTTCACAACGTTGACATCAGCAAAACGCTCCCCCACACAACGCAATACATGTGGTCTGCGGTTGTGAGGCCGGTTAGACATACTGCCAAATTCTCTAAAACGACATTGGAGGCGGCTCAGGGTTGAGAAATGAACATTAAAATATCTGGCAATATCTCTGGTGGACATTCCTGCAGTCAGCATGCCAATTGCTTCCTCCCTAAAAACTTGAGACATCTGTGGCATTGTGTTGTGTGACAAAACTGCACATTTTATGGTGGCCTTTTATTGATCCCCAGCACAAGGTTCACCTGTGTAATGATCCTGCTGTTTAATCAGCTTCTTGATATGCCACACCTCTCAGGTGGATGCATTATCTTGGCAACAGAGAAATAACTCCATAGCTCAATAACACGGATGTAAACAAATTTCTATACATTTTAGAGAAATAAGCTTTTCGTGCATATGAAACATTTCTGGGATATTTTATTTCAGAAACATTGGACCAACACGTTGCGTCTATATTTTTGTTCAGTGTAGAATAGGGCTGTTGTGATACTGTAAGTCAGAGGCTGCTTATTCCAACATTGGTGTGAACTGGGCACAAAGAAAACCCTGTCATAAACACATTTCACATCAAAAGCCAGGACGTTACAGTGCACGGTCACTGCATTGTTATATTTCAGTGTGAAAAACTGTCTACCTACTGCTAGGACACTACTAACTCTTAAAGAACCACTTCACCGGAAAATAACCTCAGATGTTATCATCAGCATACAACCATTTACCTGATTACCAACAAAATATTGAATGTATTCATATTTTGTGCACAGCATTTTTTTAAACTCAGGCAGTAAAGCTTAAATATTATAAAAACAATCATTGCTTGACAGTCATTGCATGTACACAATTGCAGGTAAAGAAAAACAATGCACATGCACTGTAATGAGTCAAACAAAACTATGACTGATTTGATATCAAAGTCAATAAAACTAAAAGTTGTAAAGAACCAGAGCATTCATCAGTTGCGTCAAACATCTTTTTAGTTTGAAATTTGTATGAATTGACTTAACTATTTCTGATCATTCATATACTGATACAATTCTCATGATCTTGAATAGTTCTCAAATAACATTTTAATGATACTTAAGTCAAATCACCTTCCATTCATTACCCTCATTCACATTTGAATGAACCTCACAAATGACATTTGACTATATCACAGACCATATCTTATTTATTTTCTACAACACTTTTTTCATATGAGTACATTTCAACAAAACTTCCAATTGTAACTTAACATATCCTTCATTGCTCCTTGAAACATTTAGTTATCTAAAACAGAAAAAATACATATTAATTTAAAAACAAAGTAACATTAAGGACCACTTTGGAAACAAGTGCTTTAATAAATACTTTTAAGTGCTATCCTTTGGGAATAGAATGTACACCTTGCTGTATATGTTTCAGCCCAATTAAATTAAATTCAACATGTGATGGTCCCTGTAATAGCTCTAAAAGGCATATTTCCTCAAGGAAAATTATACAATAACCTTCTACAGAGGCGTAAACATAATGCATGTTCCTTGCATTTAAGATGAATAACTTTAAATGTGTAACAGTGTAATCTGCAGGGTCATCATTCTGCTGCTCAGGGCACTCTGATTCTTATGGTAACCGTAGGCTTCAATCACAGGCACAAAAGGCATTCTCAACTATGCTTGTGTACCTGCTCAATCACATTCCTTAAAGACTCATTCGTAAAACAAAAAGGCTGAACAACCGTCTCTGCTACAATGATGCAGGCTAGGGAATTAAATAAGTGCTTAAAGACCGGAGTGATTATTTTCATTGCTCTGAAGGACATGCAAGAGTCAGGATTGAGCTTAATCCTACAAATATTTGCCTAACTAAAGAAGGCTTATAACCTTGACACTGGTTGATCTTTGAAAAATCAAAGAGCATAGCTATTATGCCACAGTCCAAAGTCATTTTTTAGATAAAAGCCTCTACTAAATGGCATATATTATTATATTATATGATTATTATTAAATTACGGTACATGCTAAGTAAAGTGATAGGCTATAGGGAATATTTGTGCAGGGTGTTTGTGGGAGTCAGTCTGTCAATCTATCTGCTTCAATCCATACATCAATCTCTCTCTCTTTGCCTGTCGGTGAAAGGCACATTGAGGGACCTGTGAGCGTTTGAATGTCTGAGCGATGATCCATGGTTCAGAGACTCATCCAGGGTCCCTGTCTCTGACGCAGCGTAGATTCCCCTGGCTGAGGTACCTGGGGTCCCTCCAACAGGACTGCTCCTGCACCTCTATCCTCCGGATCAGCAGGCTCCTCCTGACTTGCATCGGTCTTGTTAATCTGAGGAGCCTCCAGGGGCACATCTGATGATGACTCTAGAGCTAACACAGAGAGGCAGATAGAGAGACAGGTTGAGTTACACTAAGGAAATTATTATAACAGTGAAAGGTTATTACAAATGACTCAAGTAGTTCAGGAAAAAGACAGAGCGTCAACAATCTTCGTCTGAAATGGTCTTACCTGTTTGATTCTCTGGCAAACCAGAGGGCTTGTTCAGGGAACCAATCACATCTGGTGTTTCCAGCTCCACTACAAAAACAAACAGCCGTTACAACTGTAGTAGAGACAGAATGCAAGAATATAATGTAAACAGCAAATATGCTGAACAAAAAACTGTACGTAGCATGATGTTACACAAAACATAAAAATAACCTGTCCTCATAATCCACAACTACTCAAGTAGGCCAACAAATCCACAATGTGTTTTTTTTTTTATCATACCTTTATTTAACTAGTTAGTTAAGAACAAATTCTTATTTTCAATGACGACCTATGAAAAATGGATTAACTGCCTTGTTCAGGGGCAGAACGACAGATTTTTTTTTTACCTTGTCAGCTCGGGGATTCGATCTTGCAACCTTTCGGTTACTAGTCCAACGCTCTAACCACTAGGCTACCTGCAGCCCCAAAGTAGGAGTCCGTATAAATTCAATCAAGATCAGTTGATTTAATATATTGTTGTGTATATCTTGTGTATACACCAATTCACACATTCTCATGGATCTTTCTATAAACTAGGGTACCAGTTTCCTACACTGGACAACTTTTTACAGCTGTTGATAAGTCATTGATAATAGTCTGACATTTTTTTTCTTCATGTTATTACGTTAAGATATAAGGGGGGATCCTAACTATATTCAATAAAAATCACAAATTGATTTAAAACTTAACATTAAACACACATTATCATTGTTGGTGTCTTGACGGACTTGTCCAAAATCGTGTGACATAAAATATAACTTTTCTGTCCTTGCATTTATGCCAGTGTAAGTTGTCATTATATCATATATTAAGCATTAATCAGTTAAATTAGACATTGAACTTGAACCCTGTAAGAATCCTGGATCTAGCTGTTTTTTGTATAGAGATATCAGAAATGCAGTGTAACTACGTAACATCTTGTCTCTTTATGTTACGGGGTGAAAACAGTTTTCATGAACACACAAATCCAAAATGATCTACGCGATTGCAAAATCGATTGCTTCTAAATAGATACGGTCATTAACGTGGTTCTTCAATAATTATGCACAATACTTGTTGGATGCATGTTTGGTGTCCAGCTGATTAGTTAAACCATTACATTTTCACACATCATCATCTGATCCAGGAAGGAATTTTTCAAATGACAGTCAAGTGATGAACGGCTGTCGTGATAGAGCATGTGACACAACAACAGCTCAAGTGCTGGAAAAAAAGGTGTTGCAAGGCATGTACAGAATATTTTGGTGTCTCATGCATTACGCTGGTGAAGACAGTTGCCTGGATCCACTTTGGATTTAATATCCCTAGCGAATTGATGTTGATCATCTGTTGTGGTCTGCTTGATTTACAGCAGGGTCTCATTAGATTTAACAGAAAAAGCATCAAGATAATGAGTTAATGTTTTCATACAGAATGTATTGGACACCGAGTCTACTGCGGTCAACTGTATAGAATAGACTATTGAGCAACACCCAATGCTATTCCTATTAATTATTCTGGATATAATGAAAACAAATTACATCGCCTAGTGGACTTATTCACAACATGATCTGGTAATAAAATAACATGAAAAGTACATTTTGTTTTCCATGTTACACCTGCAATGTTAAACAATAAAAGGGGCTTGAAGTAGCTTACTAGAATTTAGAGCTCAGAGAATCAAGTACTGGTAAAGGCCTACCTTGAGCATCAGACATTTCCTCAATTTGGTGCTTGACAAGTCCTTGTAATTACTGTAGCCAATTTATAATTTCTCCTGCTCCCTTATAATTTTCCGCAATTTAATTTTTGATCCGTTTTTGTGAGAGATGTGCCCACTTTCATTTGTTTCCCGCCATTTCAATTGAAGGGAGCTGCGCTACTCTTTTTCCGGTAAAACCACTTGCGGGTATTATGAGGACGACAACATCTAATGTTGGCTTTCCAAAGGGAACCTTGTTTTTGTTCACTTGTTCATTATAAAACAACGATGGTGAGATTCAAATTGTTAAATTAATGCTACCCTTATTCATGGATTTATAATGTGTACCTGTGTAACAGAGTTATATTGGTGATTCCCCTTGCCACTTTATTGTTAAGCACGGCTTTGCACGGCTTGCTTACGAAGGAGGATGTTTCAGTTAGAATCGTCCCAGTAAACTAGCGTTAAGTTGTTGGTTGCAAAGCTTTTTAAATGTACAATTTATATCAATTTGTTTGTAAATGTTATTCGAACATTACATAAGATGCAGTGTTTTTTGGTGAATATTTGTTGTACATTTTGTTGTAGAGAATTCCCTCTAATACTAGCTAGCAACTTACTGTGTGGTGGGGGAGGTTCATATATTTTGTACAGTGTGTGAGTGCAGAGTTGGATGGTGAGCAGTGCATTGCATGACGTGCAATTTTGTGCCGTTCCTATCAGGTACATTGTTAAAGATATTATATATTGTAATATTTTGGTAACTACAGTCCCAGTGAACAAGCACCAAACCAGCGTGCGTGAGTGCAGAGTTGGATGGTGAGCCGTGCATTGCATGACGTGCAATTTTGTGCTGTTCCTATCAGAATAAATGTTCATGACTGGTGCTACAAGTTGGATTTCTTGTCGATGATTGATTGTACACAATGCAAGAAGAGTACTGTTACACCTGCGCATAGCCGCAGAAAGTAGCACCCCCTGAGAAAATCGGAAAAGTAAATATCTATATATTTTAGAAAACATTTTTTTCCCACAAAAGTAGTGCACTGGGCCTTTAATAGTCCTGATTTAGCGGACCAATAGCAGCGTGGGGAATCCCCCCCCCTCACCCCCAAACTACTTCCCGTGGCTGCGTTAGCCACATAAACTACAAAGAAATCGCCATGCATTCAATCTATTTAGTCAGGCAATTTCCACATAATTCTCACATATTTTAGAATGTAATAATAAATTAAATATCTACGTTGTTGTATAGGTGGAGTTATGGGCCAATTTCCATATATTCACTTTTATTCCTCTAAGCACATGTGGAACTGCATGAAAATCCTTTTTATTTTTAGTTTCAAACCAATTTAAAATTTCGATCCCAATGTCATACATTGGCCCCATTATTTATAGAAAGACCCTAATACCCTCACCTTTCTTTATTTCTGATGCTTGTTGTCTAGGTTCTTCCAACTGCTCAGCCACACGATCATTATCTTTCTGAGGCATTTGAGCTAAAACACATTCAGATTAACCATGTTATGTCTGTTTTACACAATGGGTTTGATGCGTGTTGTAGAGTAGAACTAACTCACTCTGTGAGAAGGACATGCGCTTCCGAGCCTCTTCTCTTCTACGCTGCAGGCGAGTCGTGTCTCCCATCATAACCTACAGACATATTAAACAAAACAAAACACAGCTTAAGTTGAGGATCAGTTCCAAACAGATATTTTAATGTAAGATTAGATGTACTGTATGGATGGGGAACATCATATTACAGTGGAGAAAATGAGACAGCATCTTACCCTGACCTGCTCAGGAGGCCAAAGTCCCCCCCATATAAACTGTAGGTATCCGAAGAGCACAACGACACTGAGGAAGGCAAAGTTGCTGGCCACGCCAATCACTGCAGACGTCAATGGGAAATTGTACAGGAGGTATCTATTAAGACAAAGGGTTCAGCGAAAGAGACGGATGGATGGACAATAGGATGAAAACAAAAGAACAATAGACAACAGTCAAAAAACGAATGGCATTCTATGTATTCGGCTTATTGGCATCAAATAATCTGGATTTGAAACCGAAATAATTGATACGATCGGGAGGTCTATACCTGATACCAGTGAAGAAAGCATGGATCCTGAGCTGAGCTGAATAGATTTGCACACGCCGAGACTGGATCTCAATGACCGCACCAACAGTGGGTTGATACTGCAGTGAGAAAAATATTTGGACCTTATTACCTAAAAAAGATTAGTCTGACTTGGCCAGTCTTGCAGAACTGAACAAATGCGAGACTAGGTGGTCTGGCTTGCAAGATTATTAAAACTCATTCTCACTTTGAAAGAGGACATTTTACTCAGGTTGTATTTGTTTGGACTGCTTCTAAATAAATTAGTTCTGTCCAAGTACTTTTAATTGAAAGCACATGAACATCAAATGCTGCTGAAAGGGAAGTGTGCTTGGTAAATCGAATTACATCAGATAAAAATTAAATGATTCAGATAACATGCTAATAATGATGATCACAAGATCACGACAATCTGACTCATTGAGCAGGCCCAGTGCAGAGAGCGTGACAGGAACTAAGTGCACGCTCTGTGGGAGAGGAAAATGGATTTGATAAGTACAGGCAACCACAAATAGCACTTACAGAATTGGCCTTGTAGTCTGAGAAGAGCTCAACCTCAACAAGCTGCTTCTGCTCCGTCATCCCAGTCAGCAGGAGAGGAGAGAACAGTAGAGTATTCAATGTCTGGAGGAGACCAGATCGGTAGTGCAGCATAGCCTGTTAGAGAAAATAAAACAGTCACCGTCAGAGGGCCACACAATCATCAAATAACAAAAATATCCTTGTTTATTTCTAACATTGTGAAGTAATAGAGGTAATATTATGTTGGAGGAAACTCAAGGAATCAAATCAAAGTGTATTCGTCGCGTACACAGTTTAGCAGACGTAATAGCGGGTGCAGGGAAATACTTGTGTTACTAGCTCCTAACAGTGCAGTCAAAATGTCAAACACGTACACAAATAATAATCAAAAACTAGAAACAAGAAATATGAAACGTCAGAACAAATCCAATTAACAACCCAAATAACACTCAGTAATCCAAATGCAATCTATGCGTATATATACCAAAACGATATACTAAGAATGGTATGCACAGCAGTAGATGTATTACAGTGAGCTATGTCGAGAATCCAGTTATGTGCCACATGGCACAAACTGGCACTGAAATGTTTGGAGAGGCTCAGAAGAGAAATTGGTGTAGTAGGAGGCCAAACAGAATCAACATAGCACTGTATCACTCACAGAGCGCGCCACAGCTGCAACTGTCTGGCCGTCCTTGGTGTAGCAAGACATCTTAATCATGAACATGCCAAGATGTTTGTTGACTGGCGACTCAGGCATTTCCAACTCTAAAGAGATTCGATATGGCTGACCATAAATCATAACCTAGGAAAGACAATGAGGGGTAGAATACTGTAAGAGAGACAGTGAGCATACCTGCCTACAGCGATAATGTCTTTGCATATTAAAATTATATTAGCATCTAGCTCAGGATAGAGGGGGTGAGAAAAATAATGGTTAATATGTGAAGAGCATACCTGGTCTTTGCCATTCTTTAGCAGCGAGATGTTAGCCATGGGGAAAGAGCAGAGGACTGAATTGGAAGCATCACAATCGGTACTAGAACAAATAGTGGTCAGGAAAAAAAGTGTGACATGTTATAGGCCTCCACTTTTTACCATGTCATGGTACTAATAGCTCAAAACAAAAATCAGGTGCAACAGCATATGAGTATTTTGTTAAGTGTAGCTAAATGCTCATGCAAAAGCAATTATATATTTTTTAAATAAACCATTCAAAAGGTGAGTGAAAGGAGAGTAAAGAGTGGATTTAACTTCAGTTTGAAGACAAAAAGGCACAAAACAAACTTTCAATGTCTCTTGGTACCTGTAGTGGTAGTGCACTGGTGTAGAAAAGCTGACGGTGGGCATATAGGAGTAGTAGAAGCTGCCATGGAGGAAGATGGCCACCCAGACCAGCAGCACTAGAACGCAGGAGAGGATGGCAGCCTGCAGTAGAGTCCTGCGGGCTCTGAGGAGAGTTACCCCTAACACATCCTGTAGCCACAGGAAAACTGGTCCCGTTACACCACCCATGGTGACTGACCTAGCACTGACTCTTCCTGACTCTGGTCCTGACGTTCCACACCACTCCCTGAAATTTCACTGCCCTATTCCTGTGGCTCCTGCCAAATGCCCCTCTCTCTGCTTCCTTGGAAAAAAATATATTTTCTTTTGAGGGTTATGGCTCCCTGTTAATTGGAGGAAGCCCACTTAACAAATCCCACATTGGCCTGCTCATCCTGAAGAAAACCCCTTGTGACAAATATATATATATTATTCCACATGCCCTTAATATGACATTAATTACTTAGCTAATTAACGTTTTCTTTGTCTACTGCGGGTCCTATCTGATAATGAGCTGTTGACTGGGCCTTTAATATTTCTGTAGCAAGCTGTAAAATAGAAGAGAAAAGCATTGAGACTTTAATGCAGATGAATACTGAATTCAAAGGCACCATTCAAATCTACATAATTCACAATAAACTATTTCTAGTGTCTCAAACAATGTGTTTTACGAGTTTTTTTCTTTACTGCCAACGGAAACGTAAGATAACAATTAGAGATACGTATGTCAGAGTAATCTGTAAAAGCTTCAAGGACTTAATATATCAATGACACAAATAAATAGTACAGCCAGCCTCCTCACGTTAGTTAGCTATGCTGCTGGCCTGAGCCATTTTACCTTTTTAATAACATTAATAGAAGGCTCATCTGCTGCTAGCTAGCTAAGAGGATGACAACGACATTTCAAAATGACGATGAATGCCATTGCTAGTTACCCATATATTTCAACAGAATGTCATTTGAGCTGAGATTCAGTTGACATATAACTAACTACCTTTATAGTAAAACACCTGCAAAGGTAGTAAGCTAACGTTAGCTGACTAGCTAGCTACATGCTAACAACTGGCTAACTTGCCCAAGACAAGCGGTGCAAGTGCTTGGCTAGAATGCACCCAAAATTGCAACACTCCTCATACTCACATTTTCGTCTATAGTAAAGCTGCAGCACTATATATTAACAATTAACATGCACGTAATTGTGATCATTAAAATTAAAAAGTCTTACAATAGTTATGGACATACACAATTATATTTACTCTCTCTAGCTAGCTACTTCCTAAAGGAAAAAAACTACAGGAAACCTGTAACTACGATACGGACGACAGGACAAACTTCAAGAGCAAAGCAACCCGTTCATAAGTAAATGGTGCACATAGAGGTTGACATTGAGAAGAACATGATGTCAAACCTCCATCTGTAACCATGAAAGGTTTTATACATGGAGATTGGTGTAGACATTTCAAACAAGATAGATAGCATAGATTAGAACAGGGGAAATTATGTGGTCAAAACCATAGTCTATGCTACAATCTCATTGCTTCATATTGTAGAAATAAATTATTATTAATTTGTTCATAATTACTCAAAATGATTCAACTGAATTTCCCATTATGATAAGAAATTTTATCCATGTTATTATCATGTCATTGTCTTTTTTCACTTATTCTATTCTCTCCAGTTTAAATCAAGATGTCTGGAGAGAGAGAAGAGCGAGAGAGACTGTAACATTAGAGGGCATGATGGGGGAAGGGAGAGAGAGTGGAGACGAGAGGGGGCAAGTGATGGGCAGTAATGGTTTGCGGGACTACAAAGATACTGTATCTTGCCAAGGTGGGAGAAACCATTGAGGGCAGTATGACAGAATGTAAAAGACAAGGAGCTAGAGACTGCAGCAGTTCCCATGGCAACAGAGGAGAGGGGGGGGGGGGGGGGGGGGGGGGGGGGGGGGTAACTGATGTAAATAACAAACATAATTTAAATTCCAACAGTGCATATCAAAGATAGTGAACATTGTATCTTCCCTTTGGACACACAACATAAAACTGCATGCTCATATTTTCTTATGACATGGAATTATTTTGTGAGATTCCATATCTGCCTAATTACCCTCTATTTTCATGTAAAGATGGTATGATCCAGCTCTCAGAAGAAAAACGATTCCAATGGAGCCTTCCTCCCTTTGCCTGGAAGGTTCCACTCACTGCAGAGGGGGTTCTTATGCATGTACCAGGAGTCTGATGTTCATTGTAGCAGAATTGCAGTGCACTGGACTGTACAGAACAGTGTAGCATACACTGTCTATGAGGGGTGGGGTTCAGCTACACTAAAATCACAAACACAGGCAGATAGAGGGTGAGAGAGCGAGAGGGAGAGAAGAGGAGGGAGAGAAAGCACCTGAAGAGGAATACAACAAGGGTAAGGGAGAAGATGAGAAGGAGCTGATGAAGGAAAGGAATATTAAGAGGGGAGAGAGAGGACCAGAATGGTAGAAATAGACTCCTATATGGACTGGTCTTGTTGCTTCTCTCTCTTTCTCCGGTTATCCATTTCTCCTCACACTTCTTGTCCATTCATTATTTATTTTCTGTTGAACCTTCTCTGTATGCTGTCAGTTCAACTGAATTTGTATTAAGCAGGCAGTGGTTTGCTTTATATCCCTTGCATATTTGATGTGATTTGATGATATTCACTCACATTGGGTGTATCTGTGTGTGCTGAGGCAAGTGTATATATCTGTGCATTTCTCCCAGTTTTTTGGTTGCTTCAGCCATTCAAATAGTGTGCTCCCATCAAACGAGGTCCCATAAAAAGCTGACCATATCCAATAGATTTACAAAATGTGTCTTTATCATACTATTAGCCTGACCTAAAACTATTCGTTTTCAGCAAGTTTTTTTCCCCTGTACCTTCTACAAGCGCTAGAGATTTATGTCTGTCATTGAAGATCATAATGCGGTCTGCTTGAACACGTAGGAGACATACTGATGATGGAATTTATTAGAATGTAACCACTTTTATGTTATTCATAGATTACAGTTAGAGTGGCATGGTATGGTAAAGAAAATCATACCTGGCCTCTGGACATAAGTGTATTGTACTTCTCTTCTAGCCAGTGCATAAAAATTGTCCATATAATCAAATTGTCCATATAATCAATGTATACAGTATAAATGGTTCTATAGCTTAAATATGTTTTTATATCAAGGCGAGATATAGTTTTTCTTGGGCAGAGAGCTTTTAACAAGTAAGTAGTAAATTACACCATTGGTCCCTAGAGATAGACAGACAGAGGAGAGGAAGGAGGAGAGCAGAGGAAGATTGAAGTGAATGAGCTGAAAAAAAATAAGTGTGTCAAATTTAGGAGGGGGTGAAATTGGATGAAGTCAGTGATTCATAAAAATGTACACTGAGTATACCAAACATTAGGAACACCTTCCTAATATTGAGTTGTTGGCCCCATGTTGACGCCAATGCTTTCCAGAGTTGTGCCAAGTTGGCTCGATTAGCTTTGAGTGGTGGACCATTCTTGATACACACAGGAAACTGTTGAGCATGAAAAACTCAGCAGCGTTGCAGTTCTTGTCACAAACTGGTGCACCTGGCACTCACTACCATACCTCATTGAAATGCACTTAGATTTTGTCTCGTGCCCATTCATCCTCTGAATGGCACACATACAGTCTATGTTGCAATTGTCTCAAGGCTTAAAAATCCTTCTTTAACATGTCTTTTCCCGTTCATCTACACTGATTGAAGTGGATTCAACAAGTGACATCAATAACAGATCATATACTGTAGCTTTCACTTGGATTCACCTGGTCAGTTTGTTATGGAAAGAGCAGGTGTTCTTAATGTTTATATACTCAGTGTATATTTTCATTAATAAGAATCCATACAAATGTAAGTTACCTAGAACGAATACAGTGAAATTGTTTAATGTCATGCAATACAGCATGCTGTACATCTGCCTTTCCAGCTGTCAGTGGTGTCTTTTTTCTAAAATAAAATGATTGAATGTGTTAGTGTGACTCATGCGCCATATGTTTCATTGGCTCTCTTGACAGGATGAAAGGAGACACCCCAGTGAACAGCACCATGAGTGTCGGCCAAGCCAGGAAGCTGGTGGAGCAATTGAAGATTGAAGCCAGTTTCTGCAGGATCAAGGTAAGCATTGCCAGAGGCATCACGTCCATTGAAACATTGTACGCGCCTTGGTAAGTCTCCGCTAAATATCCACACCCTCATTTCCAGTCTTGATTCCCACTACTTGCCATCCTCAGGTATCAAAGGCAGCTGCAGACCTGATGGCATACTGTGATGCCCACGCTATTGAGGACCCCCTCATCACCCCTGTGCCCACCTCAGAGAACCCATTCAGGGAGAAGAAGTTCTTCTGTGCACTCCTTTGAGACAAACCACAGGATGGTTGGGAAAAATACTGTCCAGATAGAACATAACGTGCACTGAGTATACCAAACATTAGGAACATCTTCCTAATATTGAGTTGCACGCACCCACCCCCTGCACTCAGAACAGCCTTAATTCGTCAGGGCATGGACTCTACAAGGTGTCAAAAGCATTCTCCCCAGATGCTGGCCCATGTTGACTACAATGCTTTCCAGAGTTGTGTCAAGTTGGTTTGATGTCCTTCGGATAGTGGACCACTCTTAATACACACGCGAAACTGTTGAGCGTGAAAAACCCAACAGCGTTGCAGTTCTTGACACAAACTGGTGTGCATTGCACCTACTACCATATCCAGTTCAAAGGCACTTTTTGTCTTGCCCTTTGACCTTCTAAATGGCATACATACACAATCTGTGTCTCAATTATCTCTTTAACCAGTCTCGCCCCCTTCATCTACACACGGATTTAACAAGTGACATCAACATGGGATCATAGCTTTCACCTGGTCAGTCTGTCATGGAAAGAGCAGGTGTTCTTAATGTTTTGTATACTCAGTGTATGTACATGCATTCACCACATACACAAAGCTAAATATAACTTATTCATGTAGCCTGCTTTATCTTATGAAAGGCTGCAGATGTACATATCCTCCTAAGTAAAATCAAGACTAATTCAACCAAAATTTACATTTAGATCTACATAAACCATTAAAACATATTTGGAGTTATGCGTATACATACCTAAAACACATCGAAGCTTATAGAATCATGAACTGTAGCACAACATAAAAGTGGATATACATACAATATGTAAAACATCTCATAGTCCTAGCTCATTTTTCAAATCGATGGAGGGGTGACAACTACACATGCATTGTAATTATTTTAATACACACTAGTCATTGCCTAATCTGAGTTTGTTAAAAAATAAAATAATTGTGTGTGATGTCTTGAAAGTCCTGTATGTCACTTTAAGATGTTGCAGAAATGTGCATGAGGTGTAGGCGCCACTGTGGACCAGTATGAGGACAAGTCAATACACACTAATCCAAATAATTCCACTGGTGCTGTATGTACAAGAAGTTGTCAGCCACCTTAAGATCAGCGGTCTATAATGGCGGGTTTCCAAATACAATGATCAATGTTGTTTTGATAAATAAGTGGTTTAAATTTGTCAAGTGGATGTCTAAGGCTATATGACATTAACAAAAATAAGCAGTACATTTAATAAATACATAACAGCAATTTGTATGGTATTCTTTTCGAGACCAGTTTTTTTGGTTGCTTATCTGATCAAGTTCAGAAATGTTATTACTATTTTTAGATCAGTGTTACTGAAACTTTTACTGTCAATATTTCTTACCAAAACAAATTAAGAGCTTTGAATAAAAGGGGACTTGGGAATCAAAGACAACATTAAACACTCCTATCACCAAAAATATTTGTGCATGTAATTTAATTTATTTTTTCTTCAAAAAACAAAACAAAGTCAGAATTGTCCAGATCTTGCCGTTGCTTATTTCAAAAGAAAAGAAAAAAACTAACATGCTTTCACTGTCAATATGCAAAAACATGAACCAGTGTTTCAGTCAAACCATCCTTCAACGATTAAACAGAGAGCAACACAAGTATGCTCATAAATGAATTCCTGAAAAAGTGCTACTTACTGTGGTTTTACTTCAGGCTTTCATTTGTGTGAAGTTTGAAAATGAGGTGATTTGTAGTAGCTAGCTTCTTAATCCGCATGCACTGCTCCACAACTCAAGGTACATTGCAGATAAATGTTGCTTTAGCATTACAACGTTAAGGCATCGCTTCAACAACTCTTAAAACAAACACAAGATAACATGGGGCAATCACAAATGTAAATCTTAAAACCGTTTCCTGTAAACTCAGATGTAAAAATAACAGTGCAACATCTTATAGATGTCAAAGCCATGTGGTGTCAAATGGTTTAAAATGGTATTCATTAATTTAGCGACAAGTTCATTTAACTAAATGCAGGGGCAAACTGTCAGAGAGTTGGAGATAAGTACAAGCATTAGTTATACATTTATGAAGGGATAGTAATTATAAAAAGTGGTTATTTGACAGAGCAAAATTGAAATATAAAGTGCAGGAAAACAAAGTAACTCATCCCCAAGGCTTCTGTACAGCCAAAGATATTAATCATAGGAAAGGTCAGGATTACGGATCTACACAGTTGGGTGAAACAACCCCATGGATGACTGCAGCAAAGTATGTCTTACTAATTGTTAAGCATCCATAGGTCTCTGAATTGTGACTCGTATAAAATAACCAGGTGTTTCAATGTATGACTTTGCTTAACTGCCTCATGTGCAGTGTTCCCATATGAAGTGAAATTTAATGTGAGACCAGAAGTAAATAGATGTTTGGGAAAACGTTATAAAATGGAAAAAACAAAACCTTATCTACAGGAAAGAATCGCACCATTCACGCAGACAGCCATAGCAATCACCCTGCTGTTTGACATTGGCCCCGCATGAGTCTTTCAGCCAGTCCCGGAATAGTTCCTCATCCTTCTTCAGCACCAGGAACTGACCCAGGACCACGTAAGCCTGTAGATGTATACAAATGAGAACGGAGTAGGAAAAGTGAAAAAGAACATGAATGACAATACACCAACTTAAAACACTAGGTAAAAGTTGCACAACTGCATTGTCCTCTTCACTTTGCTGTAGTTACTATGACATGACTAAAATGTAGAAATTCACAAAACAAAGTTCCATTATGAAAGTTCTAACAAAGTTAAGTAAACTCTGCATCACCTTGTCGAAGCCCTTCTCCTCCAGTCTCTTGCCAAGCACCTCTCCAATGCCAGCAAGTGCATTGACTGGCTTCTCTCCCATGGGTTCTGCCACAAACTCTTTGTGTTTCTGGGATGTTGACGACATGGCTGCTTTCAGTCAGTGAACACCTTAAGTACCTTCACACAGGACACTGAATAGAAAATGAAGCAATTTACTAAAATGTTTGGTTATTATTTCACGTTTTTTTATTTGAAAACGTTGGAGGCAGAGGCACACAATTTATCTACACCAATATGGTGTAACCATAGAAAGAGGAAACAATCATATTTGGTGTAGCTGTATCCAACAGGATACATCAGGTAAACATGATTCACAGTAGTGTCACAATTTGTTTAGAACACACAGTATTTGGGACTGGAGTGCCCTATGACCAAAGTGACATTATCAACTAAAAAAAACTGAAACCAAAATATTTAGATATAGATAAGATGTTTTATTTACTTTCATAATATGCGTATGTGAGATACTTGTCATTAGGATGTCTTTTTTTGGACTATACTGTGAGCAGTTTTCCTTTCTTCTCTAGGGAAAAGTCACTTGGGGCCCAGAGAGGGGAGAGGTCAGGCTTGTCTTTTACATGTCTGTTAATATGCAGATTATCAGAAAAGGAGAAGTCAGAATTGAACTTTTTCTTCATATGTGAATATATCTGTAAACCATGTGATGGGGAGATGTCGTGGAAAATTGCAAGATTATGTTATAGTGCTTGTAAGATTATTTTATAATCTTTGTATTGCATTAGAATGGTTGTTTTAGTCGACAGAATATAATCGGTTGACTATTGTGTGTTCAGTGTTCCACTGAGGATGGGTCTCTATGAGATAGCACTGATAGAGGAGATTTAAGATGTCTTCGGCCAATAAAGCCTAAAGAGCATTCCAGATAGTGAGGTAATGTTTTGGTACTATGAAGTACTATGAGACCAAACTGAACGATAATTTATAGCTAATGCTATCTGGCTATGGGATACTCCTTTCTTAAGTAAAAGGCCCTTTGTGAAGAGTTCCTGAGATCTGTGGTTTGTCATGTAAGTTGAGAGGGGTGGATCTTTGCTATAAAAGATCAGTTGCCATTATGTTGGGACTCTCAAAATTAATTTAGACACACTGAATTGATCTGAGAGTCAAAAGGGCTATGGTGTAGCTCATTTGATTAAAGATTAAGTTTAAAATATAACTCTTGACTTGTGTGGTTTGTAAACTCTCCTCATTTAGTAATACAGGAAATTACCACGACACACCACCCAGAGAGAACGATCTCTACGTGTTTTGTTGGAGCATGTGTCGTTAATGATAGGATCGAAAGAAAGGGAGTGCTGCTCTTGGATCAACCTTCTCCATTCAAATCTTACCTTAACATTATTTCATAATACTGATGACAGATCAGCTCCTAGAGGGTTATCTACCACCTACCGTTGTAAATATTGAAGCGGCTTATTTAAATGCTTACCCAATGCACCGAATCGGCACATCTTTTTATACGCCGCTTGTTTGTATCAATTGCAAAGACATTGGCAACTTAGTGTTTGTGGTCAACTTTGTTTAAGTTATCTATCGCTGTCAGAGATACAAATAAACCATGTAATTATATGTTCAGTTCCACCACCACATCAAAACATTTGTTTGAGTTTATTTTTGTGCAGTATTAAAGCTAATTTCCTGCAATTTTATACATTTTACCATGACATATTAATATGATAGTGAGAATGACTAACATCAAGATGGGTGGGGGGGGCCTGGAGGTCCGGACCCCTGGGCATGTGCCCGGTCAGTACTTGGCAATGATTACTACAAGTTTAGATAGCTGGCTAGACTAACTGCTAATCCAACAATTGTTAGCTGACATGGATAATTGAGTGACTGTCAGTGACTGACATGAGAGAAACTGGTGATGCACAACCAAATTTTGAGACCCAGACAGAGTTCCTAGCAGGATCTCATAGCGGCCGGGGGCCCTAAATGCATCAGCATGCTTCAGTTCGACTGGCGGCTAGGCAAACTGAAAGAGTAAACTCACATGCTACCTAAAAAGATATTTGCTTGAAAAATAAAAACAATTGTCAATATTACTCCAGGACAGTAGAGGGCGAAGAGCTGGTAATAGCCATATATGGCCAAACAAGAAAGACGTGTGGGAGAATTTTTAAAAAAGTGTACAGAGACGCTTGACTGGTGACAAAATTAAACATGTGTGAATTGCCCGGGATCTACTAGATTTATGTACCTAGCAATACATATGAATAGGTGAGATACGGAGACAGAAGATGCCTGCTACAGGTTCACAGTGGTGGATGTAGGGGCATAAGGCCTAGAGAGCTATGGTGGAGTGTTTCAAGAGTTCTTTTTGGGTACAAATTGCCACCGAAGACCCTCAATTTACCACCAGCTGTCTTGTCAGGTACCACAATGCCAAGTCCTTGTTTTCCTTTGTAGACGCAGCTTTCCCCCTACATGAGAACCTCATGCACCCTTAAAATGTTGGAATCCATTTAACTTAGTTTATGGTTCCTGGAAATGTGTATTTTTTTTCTATACTGAACAAAAATGAACGCAACAATTAACAATTTTACTGACTTTACTGTTAAAAAAAAAATCAGTTAATTGAAAAACTACAGGCGGAAATACTCCTGTTCCATCAGCTGTCCAGGTGGCTGGCCTCAGACGATGTGTCAAGGGGCTGCAGCTCTTTTCTCCCTTCTCACACCCCTGCTGCTGCTCTGAGGCATCAGTGAGGAGCAAGCCAGTGGAATAGGTATTGGAGGTGAGCCCAGGATAGAGCTTCCCGGGTCCTGCATGGAGATGGCTTCTAATTTTACACTGCAGCTTAGTGCAGGGGCCAATGAAAAGTCTGTCCCCAGTACTGAGGTAGTGCTTGGGCGCAGAGAACAAAACCAGGTGCTGTCTCCATTCACTGATGTTTGAGCCTTGTCAAAGAAAGAAAAAATTCAGTACATAAACCAAACCAAAATTAACAATGAACCTAATATCATTAACAGAGACTACAATTGATCATATGTTGCAAAGGTTTGAGCTAAGTAGGCCTGGCCTAGCTACTCAACTCTGCTCAAACATAAGAAACATGGACTTGCTGGACCTTGCTAACTTTAACTTGTGTTACCAATGTGGGAAGCGTATGATTTTTTTTAATGACAAATTGTTTGATCAAAAGTAGTAAATATCTTTAGTTTAGTTGGTTGGCTTGCTTTCTCTGCACACGTACAGTATGCAGCTAAGCTAGCTAGCCACTAGCCAGCCAAGTAGCTAGCTATTGTTAGCTACTTTTTCATCGACTACAATATAAAATACAACATACCTCATTCTTTGGTGAAGACGGCATGTTGCTTTCAGTCTTCTCATGCTCCACGTGCCAAACAAGCCAACAGCAACATTTCTGGAGTAGCCTTTCTTCTGGAATCTCCACTGCAGCCCTTTCTTTTCTTTGTCTTGACGAATTTGTCGCGGACCCTACCCCACTTTTTCAAACTAGTGGTTGGGTCGGACTCCAGCGTCTCCGCAATCTCCCAACACGAATAGGCATTTATATAATGCGTGGCTAGAATCGCAATGTGAGGTACAGAAGTACCTTCCTCGGTCGAATCGATGCTCGAAGTTGTCATTCACCATGTTGAATTCACAGAGTTTCATCTACACACAATACCCATAATGGCAAAACTTTTTTCTTGCTTTAGGAATGCTTGCAAATTTATAAAAATAAAAACAGAAATACCTTAAGTATTTACACCCTTTGCTATGACACTCAAAGTGAGCTCAGGTGCACCCTGTTTCCATTGATCATCCTTGATCGTTTCTACAACTTGAGGCACCTGTTGTTTGGACATGATTTGCAAAGGCACACACGTCTATATAAGGTCCCACAGTTGACAGTGTACATCAGAGCAAAAACCAAGCCATGAAGTCGAAGGAATTGTCTGTAGAGCTCCGAGACAGGATTGTGCAGAGGCACAGATCTGGAGAAGGGTATCAAAAACAATTCTGCAGCATTGAAGGTCCCCAAGAACACAGTGGCCTCCTTTCTTACATGGAAGAAATCTAGAACCGCCAAGACTCTTCCTAGAGCTGGCCACCCAGCCAAACTGATCAATCGGGGAACGTCACCTACCTGACCAAGGCCAAAGAACCCGATGGTCACTGGCAGAGCTCCAGAGTTCCTCTGTGGAGATGGAACCTTCCAGAAGGACAACATCTGCAGCACCCCACCAATCAGGCCTTTATGGTAGAGTGGCCAGACGGAAGCCACTCCTCAGGGAAACGCACATGACAGCCCACGTAGAGTTTGCCAAAAGGCACTTAAAGGACTCTCAGACCATGAAGAATAAGGTTCTCTGGTCTGACGAAACCAAGATTGAATTATTTGGCCTGAATGCTAACTGTCACATCTGGAGGAAACCTGGCACCATCCCTACGTTGTAGCTTTCGTGACAGCATCATGCTGTGGGAATGTTTTTCAGCGGCAGGGACTGGGAGACTAGTCAGGATCAGGTAAAAGATGAACGGAGCAAAGTACAGAGAGAACCTTGATGAAAACCTGCCCCAGAGTGCTCAGGACCTCAGACTGTAGCAAAGGTTCACCTTCCAACAGGACAATGACCCTAAGCACACAGCCAAGACAATGCAGGAGTAGCTCCGGGACAAGTGTCAATGTCCTCAAGTGGCCTAGCCAGAGCCCGGACTTGAACATCTCTGGAGACACTTGAAAATAGCTGTGCAGCGACATTCCCCATCCAACCTGACAGAGCTTGAGAGGCTCTGCAGAGAAGAATGGGAGAAACTCACCAAATACATACCCAATGCGGCTCAAGGCTGTAATTGCTGCCAAATGTGCTTCAAAGTGCTGAGTAAAGGGTCTGAATACTTATGTAAACGTTGTTTTATTTAACTTCTTTGGAAGTTTGGATGAATGAGGTGCCGAAAGTAAACTGCCTGTTACTCAGGCCCAGAAGCTAGGATATGCATATAATTGGTAGTATTGGATAGAAAACACTAAGAGTTTCCAAAACTGTTAAAATAATGTCTGAGTATAACAGAACTGATATGGCTGGCGAAAAGCAAGGACAATCCATCCAGAAAAAATAAAAATTCAGTCTTGAATGCTATGGCTATCAATGGGAATATAAAAAGGAAGACCTCCAAGATTGCAGTTCCTAGGGCTTCCACTAGATGTCAAGTCTTTAGAAAGAGTTTCAGGCATTTTTTTTTTTAAATGAAGAATTTAGAATTTGTAGTTTTAGTAAGTGGCTCCCATTTTGGCTGTAGTGTTTGTTGCGTGTTCCGGTGAGTGCGAGTACTTCGTTATTTATCTCCGGTATTATCCGTCTTAAATTTGATTGTTTATTTACATATTAGGGTACCTGAGGATTGATTAGGAAAGTTGTTTGATATGTTTGGAAGAAGTTTATTGGTAACTTACGGGATTCATTTGTTTGCATTTTGAACGAGGGAAACTGGTGGAGTACTGAGTCTAGCGCACCAATGAAACTGACTTTTTTGGGATATAAAGGACTTGATCGAACAAAATGACCATTTGTTATGTAGCTGGGACCCTTGTGATTGCAAACAGATTTAGATCTTCAAAGGTAAGTGATTTATTTTATCACTATTTCTGACTTTCGAGGCACCTCTGCTTGGTTGAAAAATGTATAATGCTTGTGTGTGCGGGGATCGCTGTCCTCAGATAATCGCATGGTGTGCTTTTGCCGTAAAACCATTTTGAAATCTGACAAGGTGGCTGGATTAACAAGAAGTTAAACTTTTAAATGATGTATGACACTTGTATTTTCATGAATGTTTAATATTATGATTTCTGTCATTTGAATTTCTCGCTCTGCAATTTCACAGGATGTTGTCGAGGTGAGACGCTAGCGTCCCAATGATCCGTAAATTAAGAAATTAGCACACAAAAAATAACCTGTTTTTGCTGTGCCATTATGGGATATTGTGTGGAGGTTGAGGCGTCAGCATGTTTCAGCTGAACTGAACGAGTGTGCTCGCATACTCCCATAAAACCTTCAATTGAAAAACTAGGGGGAAAAGCAGCAATAGTACCGTTTATTCATTGAAATCCTGTAGCCAGTATACACTAACTCAAAAGTTACAATTAATCTAAGATACTTCAAAATTAATGACATGAGTTTTTTTTTGCAGAGGATCTTTTTCATGCAATTTTACATCTAAGATGGAGTATTTCTCCCAAAAAAGTCATGAAGAGTCAACTCTCATTGAATGACTGACTTAAGAATCCCTACTGTTGACTAATCCCTGATGAAGAGGTGTAGGCTTAAGCTTACCCCAAGAAAAGTGCCCGAACACAATATATGCACAAACTCCTCCGAACTGTTTTGGCTAGAAGACGTTGATCGTGGAGAAGATAGGAACTGATTTAGTTTGAAACGGCAAGTGAGTCGGGTGTAGCTAATAGTACCGAAAGTGAGAATGAATGGCGAACAAAAAAGGAACACAAGAAGTAAATCTGTGGTGGAAAATTGGAAACCATTCGACTAGTTTAGTCTGAGTAATGGTTTTGGATCAATGCTACTTGGGAAATCTGGAATGTGTTGGAGGAAAGTGTAGTCGGTGAGAGTCACAAGTGGTATTTTTTTTATGTGTGTCCGCAGAGCAGAAGTGTTAAGACTCAAAGATATCGGAGTGGAATGTTTCCTGTATGGATCTTTCGTAGCTGGGCACCTATCAAGGGGGCTATTTGGGGTGGCACAAGGAAACAAGGCAGAGGATATTGCTAAAGACATTGATGGAGTGGTTGGTGCACGTCAACTGACCTGTATGGTGGATGGAGAAAAGACATTCACCTCTTCCATGCTAATGGACTTTGATGAAGAGTCTCTCCCTTCTCATATAATGTTAGGATTCATGAGATACGCTGTAAGAGCTTTTGTGCACAAGCCCCTTCAGCAACATAATTGTAGAATATTTGGTCATGTGTTGAGTGTGTGCAGAAGGGAAGAGTATTGTATGCCAGATGAAGTGAAACGCTGCAACTGTGAAGGTGAACATGCACCTAAATTCCTGGAGTGCCCTATTAGGGTGAAGGAGAACGAGGTGGCAAGGGTAAGGAGTATCCAACATGTTTCTTATCTGGAGACAGTGAAAAGATTGGAAGGAACAAGTGACAGGGAAGAAACAATGATAGTAGAGCCACCACAACCAGTGAAGGGATCTCACCAACGGAGGGATAGTGAAATACTACGTTAAAAATGTTAAGTTCATTATTTATCGCAATGGTCATAAACTGTACAGCCCAAGCGGAGAATAAGACATTTGGAATCATTGAATGATGCATGAGGTTTTTGGGGCCTTCGTGATTTCACAGCCGAGGCTGTGCAAAAGATCCTGTTGGTGAATGTGCTGCCGTAGGGATGTATTTGGGAGTGGACTGTGATTGAATAAGTGGGATGGGGTTTTGTATGATGTCGTTGTCCCCCTTTCCCGCAATGTTTTTTTGAGTTGGTGGCGGTAATGCACTATTAACATTGAATGCCAACCGCCTTTAAACCCGACTGTTCTGACTCGGAAACATGAGGACGCTTTTAAGCAACAGCTTATGCCTGGAACCGGCCCTGCTCCTTCAATCCAATATTGTGCTGTTTAGCGGAGATCTGTACATAATGTGGCGCAGGAAGGCAACAAAAAATCTAATGACAGCTGTTCTACGAGTGGTCTGAAACAAGCGTTAGATTCCGAGCGTTTAAGTGCAACGTTAAAAACACCGGGCCCAGGATCAATATCTAATTAAACGCATGCACAGCTATATTGCTAGTTTGCTAAATAGTCAGCATGGGCACATTTTTTAAAGTCTGAAACTGCGCGCCAAACAAAAAGAGTTAGCTAGCTAACATTAGCTAAATAGCAAGAACAACACAGGCAGCTAGCACAGCTAGCTAACAAATGGGTGTGATAAAAACAGTCCGAAATAACTAGCTTCGCAAATGTTTGGATCACAATTTAGATCGAAACTCGCATGGCTATTACATGTTTACTCACGTAAAACGGATTGTGTGCCAACTAGCTACCTAACGTTAACCTGCACCGCGGTCTCCTCCTGTGCCACCAATTTGAGATTTAGATCAAGCGTAGACGTTTACAACATTAAAACAATAGCATACTTGTTTTTTATCGTTTCTCTTGAACAAAGCAAGATCAAGGTTGATGTATTACCTTGTTTCTGAAGGTATACGGGTTGTGCCCGTTTCCAACCACGAAGACGGTGGCTACCTCACTGGTTGTGTATGAGATCAATGTACGTTTTCACAAATTCCAATATCACTTCCTTATCCGTCCGTTGTGCTATTTCCGCTTCCGTTACTTCTTGTTATAGTTCATGAAGTTTAATTTAAAAAATATTTCATAAATGTTCATTTTCCACTTTCCCATATTGTATAATGTAAATATACTTATAATAATCATTTAGAAAATAAATCTCAACCTTTTGCCTTTTGGGGAGCATACTTGGTAATTCACAAACGTCCTCCAGCGGGCTATTTTTCGAGGTTTTCTCCATTTTCACGGATGTTCCTACTTTTTTTTTTTTTCCTCTTTCTTTTAATTAAAAAAAAAAAAACATGTTTTTTTTTTATTAACAACAAATCAATACATAAATCACATGAGGGAACACAAGCATACATAGATTACAAACAATAGACAATCGAGCTAGGGGGTACAATATCACATTACAATTACACAAGGACTTTAAGGGACATGCATATACTTACAATTCTAACAGCTTTTTTGTCAGTAGAGCATTTAACCGTCTTAAAATACAGTTCAATTTCTTTTTGTAGGGTACGAAAATGTGGTTTTCTGTTTGTGAATTTACATTTGTGTATATGAAATTTGGCCAAAAGAATAATGAAATTAATTACATAAAAAAAATTCCGCTTATTTCTCTTGTATGTAAAGAATCCAAACAGTATATCTCTCCACAATAGTGTAAAATCTTCATAAATGTGTTCAATTATAAACCTACTGATGTCTTGCCACAGTTTTCTTACATGCATACAATGCCAAAAAAGATGCAAAACTGTTTCTGGGTGGTCATTACAAAAGGAGCAATTTGAGTTGATGTTTTCCTTAAACTTCTTCATATAGTGGTTGGCAGGATAATATTTATGAATAATTTTAAAGGAAACTTCCTTAATTTTGTTAACAAGTAGGTATGTGTGTGGCAACATCCAAACTTTTTTCCAACAGATATTATCAATAAATCCATTCCAATAAGGCATGACATACAACATCCTGCTGAAACAAGGATCGTATCGCTCTGTTGTTGAATGGACCAAAAGAGAAACAAATCTTTCCTACTGATGAGTCAACAGGGTCAACAGAAGGT
This sequence comes from Oncorhynchus mykiss, assembly GCF_013265735.2. NCBI lineage: Eukaryota > Metazoa > Chordata > Actinopteri > Salmoniformes > Salmonidae > Oncorhynchus > Oncorhynchus mykiss. Next base: position 29,651,484 of record NC_048593.1, on the reverse strand, counting down.
AGGCTCTGAGGGTCAGGTCTTGACACGTTCCTGAATAACAGAGCAACACCTGAGGGAATGGCATCTAAAACAATTGCAAAATCTTTAGGTGTTACAGGGACCTTGTAAAGTGATAAGAATTCTTTATAACTGAGTAAAAGACCCTCTGCATTTACCAGTTGGCTCACCAATAGGATATTATTTCGGAACCAATATTCTAAAAACAGAGAGGTATTTTTATACAATATATCCCGATTATTCCATATATAATATCTGTGTGGAGAAAAATTGTGTTTATAAATTAAGGACCATGACAAGAAAACCTGCCGATGAAAAGCAGAAAGTTTCACTGGAACTTTGTCAATATTATAATTGCAAAACAACATGAAGTTAAGGCCACCAAAAGTAGAGAAGACATGATGAGGAATAAAATTCCAGATAGAAGTGGGTCTTCTTAGGAATTGTTTTATACAATTGATCTTGAAAGTATTATTTAAAGTAGTAAAGTCCAGAAAATTCAGTCCACCATTCTCATAAGTGTTCATTACAACAGTTTTCCTAATGTAATGTGTACGGTTTCTCCAAGAAAGTCGAAAAGCATCTGGTCTATCTCCTTGCTTATTTTACTGTCAAGATATAAAGATAGAGCACCATATGTTAGTCTAGAGATACCTTCAGCCTTGGTTATTAGGACTCTACCTTTTAAAGATAAGTCCCTCTGTAGCCATTTAATTAGTTTCTTCTGTGTTTTTTTAATAAGAGGGTTAAAATGTAGTAAGCCTCTAGACTTCTGATCCTTTGTAATGGTTATGCCTAAATATGTAAGTTCTTCTTTTACTGGAATATCATAATATGAAGGTGTCACACAATCTTTGACAGCTATGAGTTCACATTTCTTAATGTTAAGATATAGACCAGACGCTTTGGAAAAGGATTGTATCACATTGATCGATATGGGAATTTGGTTAGCGTCTTTCAGAAAAAGTGTAGTATCGTCAGCCAGCTGGCTTATAATCATTTCTTTACCAGCTATGGAAATACCTTGTACAGGACTATTATTTAAAGAATTTGCAAGAAGTTGGGTGATTAATAAAAACAGGTACGGAGAGATAGGACAACCTTGTCTAATTCCTCTCTTTAACTCAAATCTAGGTGAGGTGCCATATTTCAATTTGATAGAGCTGTTACCATTTGCATAGAGAGTCTTAATAGCCTTACAGAAAAAATCCCCAAAGCCAAGTCTCTCAAGGGAGTGGAAGAGAAACTGATGCTCTACTGTGTCAAATGCTTTATAAAAATCTAAAAATAATATGAAGCTATCCTCAGTTATTAGGTCTGAGTAGTCAAGTACGTCTAATACTAGTCTGACATTGTTAGAAATACGTCTGTTCCTCATGAAGCCAGACTGTGTTTCATCAATGATTGCATCCAGGACTTCTTTAATTATTTTTGCAAGTAGTAAGGCTAATATCTTATAGTCATTATTAAGAAGACAAATTGGACGCCAGTTATCGATGAGCAGCACTTCTTTTTTAGGCTTAGGTATCAGTGTTATTAACCCCTGACTCATTGTAGGAGGGAGAACATTGTTTTTAATACTCTCTAAAAAGACTTCAAATAGGAAGGGAGCTACTTGTTCAGAAAATAATTTGTAAAATTCTGACGTAAATTCCATCAACACCTGGTGATTTATTGTTCTTTAGATGTTTGATAGACTCTATAATCTCTTCAACTTTGATGGGTTCATCACACTGTTTAGATTCTATATCACTGATAGAGTGAACATTATTCAGTGAGTTAAAAAACACATCTGTGGATTCCTGACAATACGTTGAGCTATACAATTTTCTGTAAAAATTGCTACAGTATTTAGCGATTAATTTTTGGTCATCTGTAATAACACCATCAATGTTTAACTTATGGATAGTGTTATTTTTAGAGTGAAATTTCTCAAGTCTAAATAAATAGGATGAATTCTGTTCTCCCTCCTCAATCCTTTTTTTTCCTAGATCTAATAAAGGCTCCTTCTGCTTTTAATTTATATATATTATCCAGTTTATTTTGTAACTCAATTAGTTCCATCTTCTCCTCCCCCAAGAGGTCAGCTGGGGACCTCTGAGAAAGGGAAGTTATCTTAATGATCACCTTTTCCTCCTCAGCTCTTCTGGTCTTAGCAAGATTACTACCACATTTTCTAAGATATTTAGACACCTCAAATTTAAAGAGCTCCCAGTTCTTGCAATAAGATTTTTCTTCACAAGCCCTTTCCCAAAAGTGTGAGAGCAGATCTTTAACCTCAAATTTAACTATATCATTATTTAATAATGAGCTATTTAGCTTCCAGTAGGATGCTCTACCAAGGTTCGTATCAGGGGTAAATATTTTGATATCAATGTAAATAGTCCTATAGTCTGTGAGGGGAGTAGTACAAATATTTGTAGTAACACACTCACTATCAATACATTTGGATATAAGCCAAAAATCTATTCTGGATTGTCTGGAGCCTGTTTTGTTAGTCCAAGTGAATGATCTTTCGGCCGGAAACCTCTCTCTCCATATATCAAGATCAAACTTTTCCATAAAAAGTATTAAACCCAAATTCTGATTGGTTGGCCTACCTGGGGGCCATCTATCAGTTGAATTATCTATTGTAATGTTAAAGTCCCCTCCTATCAATAATAACGAATTGGGAAATTTAGATAACCAATGAAGTATGTGTTTCTCTATAGATTCAAGCAACTCATCATTCTCATGTTTGGTGTTGTGCCCGTAGAAGTTTACAGTAATGAGCGTAATGTCATTGTAACTGATCACAAGACAAATAAAGTGACCAAAGGGGTCACATTCCGAGTGTAGAACATTACCACCAAAGGTATTTTTCATTGTAGTGACACCGGCGGAGCGTTCAGATCCATGAGAGAGCCAAATATCGTTGCCCCACTGGAGGTCACAGTGGGGCAACGATATTTGGCTCTCCCATGGATCTGAACGCTCCGCCGGATGTTCCTACTTCTTCAGATTATATATATTTTTTGACGAAAATGAAAACGTGTCAGTTTGTCACTACCACGAGGTTGGAGTAATAACATGTTCAACTGGTTAAGATATTGGCTCGAATCTAGGTTGTGCCTTTAGATTTCGAGAAAATTAACAACTAAAGAATAATGTTTCAGTTCTCCAACCCCAAACGCCACCCGGTCTGTTTCACGATGCTGCGCTTCTGGGTTTAGACTGTGGATACACTTTTACCCCTCCGACACTACATAGTAATTGCGTCTTTTAGTAGGTAGAAACTCCGCCATGGTTCATTGGACAAAGTCTATGAGGAAAATTAATGGCGGTTTTGGATAAACACCGAAAATAAGGTCTGTGGTAAACACAGGTTTAGGAGATCTTAGACGTTTTGTTATTTGAGATAATCTTCATCAGCAAATGGTCACTTTGTGAATTTTGAACAATTTAAGTAATAATAAAAACAAATCACAAAGGCTTCATAATTCATAAAGGTCATGTTACCTGGTATCTCATAGAACAAAAAGCATAATATCTCCTAACCTCAGACCATATTTTAGGCGTTTATTCCAAAACCGTATTATGTCCCCACTCATTTTGCGCATAGGGATGGCTGAACAAACCGGAGACAATTTATTTTCGGGTTTTAGGACTATAAACTGGCGAGCTCTATCGCCATCAGCTGCCAGCGTTGCGTGATGTTCAACCGCAGTATCCAAGCTCAATAATCACTGAGGTTCAGTAGAGGCCCTCAGTGGTGGTGTCATAATACCCATAAAACCTAGCGGTCAAACAGGGAAATGGTTCCAATTGTTTTTCAACCATTACTTTTGCCCAAAAGTGGACACCCCTTCAAATCAGGGGATTCAGATATTTCAGCCACACTCGTTGCTGACAGATGTATAAAATTGAGTGCACCGCCATGCAATCTCCATAGACAAACATTGTCAGTATAACAGCTCGTACTGAAGAGCTCAGGGACTTTCAACATGGCACCGTTGTTGGAAAGGTATGTCACCTTTCCAACAAGTCAGTTCATCAAATGTATGCCCTGCTAGAGCTGCCCCGGTCAACTGTAGGTGTTGTTAATGTGAAGTGGAAATGTCTAGGAGCAACAACAGCTCAGCCGCGAAGTGGTAGGCCACACAAGCTCACAGAACGGAACCATCGAGTCCTGAAGCGTGTAGCGTGTAAAAGTTGTCTGTCCTTGGTTGCAACACTCAGAGTTCAGAACTGCCTCACAAAGCAACGTCAGCAAAATAACTGTTTTTTGGGAGCTTAATGAAATGTGTTTCCATGGCAGAGCAGCCGCACACAAGCCTAAGATCACCATGCGCAATGCCAAGCGACGGCTGTGTAAAGCTCGCCCCCATTGGACTCTAGAGCATTGGAAATGTGTTCTCTGGAATGATGAATCTCACTTCAACATCTGGCAGTACAACACTACCTGCCTGAATGCATACTGTAAAGTTAGGTGGAGGAGGAATAATGGTCTGGGACTGTTTTTCATGGTTCAGGCAGAACCAGTGTCGGGAAATCTTACCGCTACAGCATACAATGACATTCTGAACAATTCTGTGCTTCCAACTTTGTGGCAACAGTTTGGGGAAGGCCCTTTCCTGTTTCAGCATGACAATGCCCCATGCACAAAGCGAGGTCCACACAAAAATGGTTTGTCGAGATCCGTGTGGAAGAACTTGACTGGCCCTCACAAAACCTCCATAAAAAAGCCAGACTATGGTTTGCAACTGCACATGGGGACAAAGATCATACTTTTTGGAGAAATGTCCTCTAGTCTGATGAAACAAAAATAGAACTGTTTGGCCATAATGACCATTATATTAGGAGGAAAAAGGAGGAGGCTTGCAAGCCGTACCGTGAAGCACAGGAGTGGCAGCATCATGTTGTGGGGGTGCTTTGCTGCAGGAAGGACTGGTGCACATCACAAAATACAGTTTAAGTCAGAAGTTTACCTATACCGTAGCCAAATAAAGCATTGAGTTGACTTTATAATAGTTTATTCCTTAAAGGGTGCGTTCGTAAATCCGCTCTGGCGATCTACTCCGACTCCAGAGCACTCGTCTGTGTGCCAGAGCGCAGAAATACTGATGAATTTACAAACGCTCTACACACGTTGAATATGGCCGGTGTCAGTAAACGTCGGTAAAAGTGTATAATTAAATTGTTTCCAGCAGCAGTTACAGTCACCAATGCTCTGGATAACTTAAACAGCCTAATCATCTCTGCTAGGGCGAGTAAAATGGCACCGCTTGGTTTGCTTAATATAAGGAATTTTAAGTGATTTTTACTTTTGATACTTAAGTATATATTTTGCAATTACATGTACTCTTGATACTTAATTAAGTATATTTAAAACCAAATACTTTGACTTATTCAAGTAGTATTTTACCGGGTGACTTTCACTTCAGTAATTTTCTATTCAGGGATCTACTTTTACTCAAGTATGATAATTGGGTACTTTTTCCACCACTGGGTTCTCTCATGTGTCTGGAAGTAGCTAGGAAGCTAGCCAACGTTAACTGGCTAACTTGGGCGCTTGACTGCCGTTGTGAGGTCAGAACGCTATCAACCCTACTCCCCAGGCAGAGCGTCCAGTGTGCGCTCCGAACGCTCCGAGAGCCGAACGCTCTGAATTTACGTAAACCCAGAGCACGCTCCAGATTGAGTTTACAAACACAACCAATGTCATTAAATAAAACTAAGTAATATACACAACTGAAATAATTGTATTTTATAGTAATTTCCTATTTGGACCTGTCAGAGACAATGCAATACATTGGCAATTGAATGTTCACTATTTGGGGATTTTGAAGCTCAAAACATGTCATTTCATAATGCATGTGTACAAAAATAAAAATAACTGAAAAACGTGATTTTTTTAAAAGAATCTAACCAAATGCAAACTCAAAAAGCACTAATCGCTCAGCACTACTAGTCAGGTATGTACCTTCAACTGCAAGCATTCACATGCTGCAAACATCTGTAAAGAAACCAGACAAAGTCATGTCAAATCTTTAATGTATGTAAATAACAAATTATAATCATTGTAGACATAAATCCTGGGTCAAAAGCAACAACGACTTTCTTTACACACACAACAGTAATAGGCCGCTACTTGATTTTATTCAATAAGGAAAATAAACTTATCAGTTTGTCTGTATGTGTGTCTGTGTAATGGTGCACGGCACACATCCTCACTGGTCAGATCCCTCCTCAACCACATTTATTTGGTGATGTTGTTTCTGGGGAAAGAGGAGGATTACAGATAAAGCATATTAAGAGTGAAACAGACAGTGTGACGAATAACTAGGTACATACTCAGTCCACATTCTCCTTAAAATTGAAAACATTGAAAGGAAATACCCTGAGCTGTTACTTGCAACCCTGCTCTGTGTAATCCACAGATGGGAAACTGATGGGGTGGGGCCACAAAAAAAAGGGGGAAAGGGGGATACATTTAGCCCAATCAGAACTCATGAGGGACCGCAGTGGCTCGTGGGTCTGCGTTCCCACACACAGTCAGCCAGCCTTTTGGGGAGCCCCAAGTGACATTTTGTTGTAAAAAGTTGTTTTAGAGTTAATTTCCTGCACGTTTACACATTTTGCCATGGGCGGAGAGAAAGGTTTGCAGTTTTTAATATAACTGAGTGGGGGTGACTAACAGAATCAACAGGGGCCCGCCGGTTGGTCATTTTACCATGAGTACTACAAAATTCAGATAACTGGCCGCTAGACTAATTTAACAATTTAAAAAATATTTTCTGACACGGGCAAATTGAGTATCAGTCAGTGACTGACAGAGAAACTGCTGATGCACAACCAAATTTCAAAATTGCACCTTGTGTATTCTACTATTCATATTTTCAACAGTAAGTTGAGACCCAGACTGAGTTCCGACAAAAAGGGGGATGCCAGTTGCCCATCCAAGGTTTAATCAATCACAAAAAGTGGCACTTTAATTAGACTAGAAATACATACAAGACAGGGTGAAAGAAAAAATAAAGAGGTTTATAAAATACTCACGCATTCATGCTCTTCCCACTCCCACTCAGCACAATGTAGGGGGTTTTCTGTGACTTCTGTTTCTCCTGAAGCAAAGCGACAGTTCCCAGAGGGGTATCACTACTGCTCATCTTCTTCAGCAGCTGATAAGAGACACGTGGGGGGAGAGGTTTTTAAATACATACTCGGTCAAACCACTGACTAGACTGGAAGCTTGCTAGGTCATATCCTCAAGGACTCAAATTGGGCAAGCCCTGCAACATTAATTTTCTAGTAAGGCCTGGAAATAAAGTGTCATTCAATTGAAAGCCATATGTGATGAAAAGTAATTAGATAAAAAAATAAAGTTCAGATTTCAGTTAAAATAAATAATAATCTTTGAGTGAGCTTAGTTAAGACATACCGCTTCCTCTTCCAGCTTTTTCATCCTCCTCTCAGTCTTCATCTTGCCAGACCCCTTCCCATGGAACCGATGTGAGAGCTGCCGGAAAGCCTAGAGAAAGAATAGGGCTAGCGTGAAATATTCTCAATGAGCACCATTTACCTAGATTAAAAACAGCAATTGACACATTTGACAAAAATCATCATTCTACATGTCAATGATTTTAAGGGAATTTTAAATAACAATGTACCTCTTTGGGAGTGAGCTTCCGTCCAGATTCATCCACATACTCAATCTTGACATCTGGCTTGTAGGCGTCCTTCTCCTTGAAGTCCTGGGTGAAGCCTCTATATTCCTCCCTCCGACTGTACTTGTCATCTATCGTCCTAGAGTTGGAGAAACAAGGACAGAGTATTCCATGGAGGCTAACGGGTTTTCATACATTACACATGAGCAACCCAGGCTTTGAGCCCCAAAAGAAAAGTAAATTACTAAATACATGCCATTTTATTTATGTTGTAACTTTTGCAATGTGTTTGAGAAAGTGGTGATTATTTAACTAGCATATAAGCACAAAAAGTAAAGGTAGCTCACATCTTGTCCTCAATGCTGTAGTTATCATTGGGCAGGGCACCGGTAGGCGCACGGACACGGGATATCTTCTGCATTTGAGTGTCCAAGAGACCTAAGGGAGAGAAGAAGAGTATATGAGAGCATGAATGAAACTATGGAGATAGGAGACGAGAGGAATAAATAAAAAAACACTACGGTCCTTTTCTAAACAAATACTGTCAAAGTGGGGACGTCTACCCCCAATCTCTTACCCTTATTCTTACAGAGCGCCAAGGCAGCAGCCAGCCCAGAGTTGACAATGGGTTCTTCATCCAGGATGGTGGTCGAGGCTGTGGCAAACTACAAGATAGAAGTAAGAGGCAAGTCAAGCACACCCAGCGGACACGTTTTCACTTCAGTAGTTCAGGGGGAAAAAGCTTTGCGTATTCTTATGGGCCATGGTATGTTATTCTCTATATTACCTACTAGAGGACTCCAAAATGAGCACTACTGGTAAATGCATGGGAATATGCATGAGACTACAAGGCAGTAGGATGACTCACATCAGGCTGCTTCTGCTCCTCATCCACGTTGACGATGCTCCAGCCAACATTCTCATCCCCGTCGGAGTCTGAACCGCCAGCGCCATCTCTCTCCGCCTCCTGCTCGAAATCCTACAACAGAAGAATACAGTTTATACAAGAGACAAACCAGTGTTCAAGTGCAAACACACAGAGCTCATGGTTATTTCAATTCTCCTTACTGAGCACATTAGAATTGCTTCCTTGTTCATGAGGTGGTCATGTGCCAATTCTAATGAGGTACATTTTTTAAAATGAACAGTTAGCTATAGCCTGTCTCTTGCACTGTACCCACCATGATGTCCTCCTGGTCCTCTCGGTTTCCCGACAGGCCGTAGGTGGGGATGTCACCCAGAGTTCTGCAGAACTCAGAGGTGGCATTGAACACAATGTTCAGGTTGTTCTTGTCTTCATCGTCACTGTCGTCCCCTCTTGCAAGCCCTCGGACCTGCTCTGCCACCTGAGGGCCAAGAGTGAGAACCATGTTTAAACATTTATTGGTGATTAAATATCACAACAGATTTGTTAGTAATCCACTCAATATTGCGGTTTTCCATTGTCAAAGGAAATATCCTATCCAGTATAATGATCTTTGGCCACAGTGATATTCTAGCATCGTAAAGAGGAACAGCTCTGAACAGAATGCTCACACCTTTTCCCCAGAGTTTTTGAGCAGCTGTTTCTGTTTGAGTTTTCGTTGTTTCTCCAGCTGCTTTTGCAGCTCCTGCTCTGCCTCGTCCTCCTCCAGCACAGCCGGATCAGGGGGGGTGAAGTTCTCTGAAGGAAAAATAAAGAGTAAGTGTTGTCATAATATTGAAGTAAACCAGGCATGAGTGAACCAGACATGTACTTAGCTCATCACTAAACCACTAACAGATGTCTCTCTCACCATCGTCACTGATGTCCATGTCCGCCATCCTGATGTCATCTGACTGTTGGGGTACATCTAGTCCCGGTATGATGACACGCTCCTTCACCCCTTCCTGGCCCTCCTCATCCAATTGCTTGCGACCCCGACCCCGAGCCCTGAAGAAGAGAGAAAGAGTCAGACAAAAAAAAAAAAAAAGGCTACTCTGTCATTCATATTGAAGCTGATGGGAGCAGAACCTGGAGCCAAAGTCGGTGTTGCGTGTGTCGTCTAATTGGAGCTCATCAGGCAATGCCTTCTCCTTCTTCCTGATCTTCCTGACGCGCTGCTTGGTCTTCTTAAAGCCCACCTATAATAACAAAATAAGTAAGAACCTGTCTGTGAATAATGACAACAATTAACGATAACTCAGTGTGTGAACAATTTTCCAAAAACACACACACAGACTTAATATTCAAAAGAAAACACATTCAAGCAGTACATCTGAGACAAGAGCATATATATATATATATATATACAAAGGACAGCTTCCAAGGCCCTCTCCAGAGCACCCCCTACCCACAGCCCTCACCATCTCCTGGGGTGTGTAGTACTCTGAGGCAATAGCGAGAACAGGCATCTCCAGGGACTGGGCCTGGTTCCTCAGGGTCTCCCTGATGGCCTGGAGCTCCCGTTCCCGTTCCCCCTCAGCACAGCCCCCTTTGCTCAGCCGGAAACTCTTCTTCTTCTCTCCATCAATCTCCTCATCATACTTGCCCAGCACAGTACGCGGCTTGAACTGCAGAGGTGAACATTGGACAGTGAGATTGAATTAAGCGGTGAGTGTGACATAGAAGTATTTCAGAAATAATGAAAAACAAAGTTGACACTTCATGCCTTACCCTAACCATGTCATCCACACTCTCTCGTCCTTACCGTAACCATGTCATCCACACTCTCTCGTCCTTACCGTAACCATGTCATCCACACTCTCGTCCTCTTCATAGGCTTTGTAATCAGGCTTTTTCTTCTTCAACTCCACATTCTTCTCAGCATTTTCTTTATCCACCAGACCCACATTTACAAGAACATCGCCCCCCTCTTCATCAAGCACACCTGAAAGACACACAAAAGGGCAATGAGTGGGTGGGCATGTACCACTATGTTTATGATGTAGGTCTGGCTTAAGCATGGTCTTCATTAATATATTTGTGTGTTATTGGTAACATTTCAACCTGCTCTCACCTTTGTCTTGCAGTGTGAGAATGACAGTCTCCCCTTCATTAAATGACTCCATCTTGTGCTGGACAGTGAGACCCTTTAGGTCCCGGGAGCTGTAAGCGACCTATAACAAAGACACGCAGAAGAACATAAGACCTAGAGGCATTCTCTCACATCAGATCACTTAACGACTCAGTCTGCACAGAATCAAGACATAAAGTGCCTCCCTTAGGGGTAGTGACTTCACAGGGGGGGACTGGCATATTGCCTGAATGCTGTTTATATCTAGCTTGCAATCACACACACACCAGTAATTTAAGCAGTTGAGATATTCATCACACGAGAGCAGATTTTACCTTCTTGGTCTGTCCAAACTCCTCCTCCACCAGATTGCTCACACCAAACTCCTCATCCATCTCCTGCAGAAGCTTGGCCTATAGGGAAAGAAAGAAAATAAAGGAACCAATTAAAAACTGAGTACAAAATAACATCATGACTAATACACACAAACAGCTCCTTTCATCTCACAGCCCTCATCCTTCCCCTATGGTTCCCACCCTACTCACTCTCTTCTCTGCCAGTTCTTTCTCTTTGGACATCTTCCGGCTCCTCTCAACCCAGGCAACAGTGTCATCCAGCCAGTCTTCTTCTGCTAAGGTCTTCACTTTCCTGAAAATCACAGCAGGAGAGGAAGAGAAAAATAAAATTAATTGGATCACTAACTACTATAGTCCAAGTTGGTGTACGTACAGCCTTCCTGCCGTTAGATCTTACCCCAGTTTCTTATTGAGGAGCCTCTTTTCCTTCAGAGCTGCCAGTTTCTCCCTCATCTCTTTCTGCTGTTTAATGTACACTGGGTTGATCGTCTCTGCAACAATTGGCTGCTCCTTCGTGCCGAGCTCTGGGGCAGCAGACAGGGAGGGGTGAGTCAGTAAAATTACAAATCAGCAAGTCTCACATGACCTTACTACTACAAACATGGTCATCTAGTTCTAGTCAGACAAGTAACATGGCTCAAGTTTGTCTCACCTTTAGTGGTGTCAGTCATTTCCAGAGGCTTCAGACCAAGCTTGGCCCTCAGCTTGCTGTTAGAAAGAAAACCGGGGAAGAGTTATTCAGAATTCACCATCATGAGTGCTCCTTCATTCAATGTCTGTGTCTTTCTCTTACTTTGTCTCTTCAATGGTAAGCGAGGCATCTCCACTTGCAGACTGTGGTGCAATTTCTAGAGGAAAATAACAATTGAAGTTAACACAGGAGAAAACCTGGCACCTTCGATGTCATATATGCAATAGGTCAGACTATATTTAAGCAATAAGGCCAGAGGGGGTGTGGTATATGGCCAATATACCACAGTTAAAGGCTGTTCTTAAGCACGACAATGTGGAGTGCCTGGATACAGCCCTTAGGCGTGGTATACTGGCCATATACCACAACCCCCCGAGGTGCATTATTGCCATTATAAAGTGGTTACCAACATAATTAGCAAAAATATGTTTTGTCATACCCATGGTATACATTCTGATATACCACGGCTGTCTGCCAATCATCATTCAGGACTCGAACCACCTAGTTTATAATTGAGTGTATTGCGCACTGATAGGACGTAGTTATGAATGTTTGTACGTGGAAATCTGCATGACTGATGTATTTACCTGTGCCCTCACATCCGGGCTCCACTTTTTCTTTCTTTACCCGAGGCTCCCCAGTACTCCTCTCCCCTTTACTGCGACCGTCTCTCTCGGAACCACGTACACTCCTTTCCTTCGATCTGGACCGTTTCCTTTTCTCCCGCTCTCGGTTGCCATCTCGTTCCTTGTCCCTCTCCCGGTCCTTATGACGGTGTTTTTTGTGTTCGCGGTGACCACGTTCTTCGGCATCCTTATCTTTATCACGGCCCTTTTCCTTGTGTTTTTTCGACGAACCCATCTTCCTTGTTATGTTCTGTAAAATTGCTTTCTAACTAGTTTTAAAAAAATACTACTAACTTTACCTGTCCGTATGCAACAGCTAACGTTTATATTCGCTAGCTAAGCTAACGTGCCAGCGATTGTTGAGTCAGTAGACGATGAAGATATATTTTTTAAGTTATCTGGCTAGAGGAAAAACGTAAAACTATAGTCGAAAACATTGCTCGTAAAACCCCATCTCAGGGCAAGCTGCAACAAATTATTTAAGCAAGTGTTTACTTACGTGTGAACAAAAACACAAATCGCACTGGAAACGAGTGGACGACTTCAGAATTACCTTTTTAGATTTATTTCCGGGGTCAAATGAAACGTCACTTCAGAACAAAGACTTTTTGTTGTTGAATGAACTATGTGAGAAAACCGACTCCTGATACTTCCATCTGAAGTACACGAAGTGATTTCGTTTCCCCTAGGTTGTGTTGATGAATAAGTCAATTTGCAGGTAATATTTTTGAGTTATATTTGTGGTTTTGATGATAGCCCACTGTTGTGAAAATACCAACTTCACACTGTGACATTTTGTTTGACACAGTGAAGTAGAGTGAACTAGGCCAATGTTTTGTTGAAAATAAAAATAGAAGAGATTTTTTATTTATTTTTTTTTTCATTTGCAAGTCTCATGATATATGATAGTGTGTCATACAAAATCTATGACTGTTATTAAAAGGTTGTATTTTTGAGAATAGCCAGCACAATGGCACAATGGTATGGTTAAATTGTAAAAAGCCTATAACAACTACTTCTCAATTTCACATGAATAAATATGTTTCTATCTACATGTAAAATACAATTATTTATTTATTTGAACATCAAGCAAAAAATTCAACTGACAGTTGAATTGATTTTATTGGAATTGGAATGAAACAGACTTAAAATGTCTTGATGACATGTTCTGAGTAAATTAACTAACTTAAGCATCGAGGGTTGAAGCTATGGTCACTGCCCTAATGGCAGTGGTGGAAAAAGAGCCCAATTGTCAAAAAAAATAAAAAAAAACATTAATAGAAAATGACTCAAATAAAAGTGCAAGTCACACAGTAAAATACTACTTGAATAAGTCTAAAAATATTTGGTTTTAAATATACTTAAGTATCAAAAGTACATGTAATTGCTCAAATATACTTAATTATCAAAAGTATAAATATTCTCAAATTCCTTATATTAGGCAAACCAGGCGGCATGATTTTCTTGTTTTTTTAAATGTACAGATAGCCAGGGGCTTACTACAACACTCAGACAATATTTACAAACAAAGCATTTGTATTTAGTGAGTCCGCCAGATCAGAAACAGTAGGGATGATCAGGGATGTTCTTTTGATAAGTGCATGAATTGAACCATTTTCCTGTCCTGCTAAGAATAAAAAATGTAACGAGTACTTTTAGGTGTCAAGGAAAACATGGAATAAAAAGTACATTATTTTCTTTAGGTATGTAGTGGAGTAAAAGTTGACAAAACATAAATAGTCAAGTAAAGTACAGATACCCCCAAAAACTACTTAAGTAGTACTTTAAAGTATTTGTACTTAAGTACTTTACACCACAGCCTAATGGCCGTGGTCTGATGCCCCACCCTTTTACAGTTTCTTCAGCATGGTGAGGGTGGACTCTGCAGCCTCCTCCATAGTGTGAGCATCTCTTTAGGGTTTCGCTTATGAACCAGCAGCACAGAGCTGTAAGCACAAGGCTTCTCCCTCTCTGTTTCTGGGAGATCAAAGGTATAAAATCCAGGGTGATGGATGGGGGCCACCCCAAGTCTGTGGAGGCACATGCCCAGATACACATCATCGATGGGGAACAGATGCACCCTCTCTGACACCTGTCTCAGACGCATAGCAAGTGCACCAGAGTACACCACTCCTCCTCCACCAGCATATGGTGGGTATGCACCTTTGTAAAAACTCTCTGAGATATAGTATTTGGTGGTTGGCTGTCGGTTTGGCATTGCATTCTGAATTACATCCCCCACAAACAAATCCTTTATCTTCTCAGTTTTGTTCCTATCTGCGCTCCACATGCCGTTCTCCTCCCTCTGTTTATGCAGGTAGTCCAGGAGGGAACTTGTCCTAACAAAAACATCATCATCACCCTTGAAGACAAACTGTGCCCCTGGACAGTGGTTCTGAAGCCAATGCCAGAAAAGCAGATCTTTCAGGGTCAGGTTAAAGAAAGTGTCCCTGAAGTCCCACTGCAGGATGTCCCCATACTGCTGGCTCTCCAGCATCAGGAGGCCCCCAAGGTCTGGGTGAGGGCCCGTTGTCGAGTCCTGTCTACCCAGCAGAAATACTGTACGCACCAGCCCACCTCTCCCCCCGAGCTCCCCCTTCACCCAGCCACTTCTCCCCCATGTTTCCCGGATAGCCTGCCTGTTCTCAAAGTTACCCACCTGGGATTTGATGGCCATTAGCAGCATAGGTAGCTCCGGCCCAGTGCTTTCATTGCCAGCACACACTCTGGGCTGGTTCATGAGGAAGGGGTACACCCTGCAATGCATGGACTGGACAAATGCCCTCATCTGCTCTGGCAGGGTATTGAAGTCAGGTAGGTGAGGCAGCCAGCACTTGTCTGGGCCACAGTCTGAGGAGACCTCCATCTCTGGTGGCTGAGTGCTAAGCCTTGTGATCATACCTGCAGTTGAGTTGCCCCTCAAAATGGGGTTATGGTGCCGGTCCCAGAGATGCTGAAGCTGGTTCCACAAAGCACTGTCCTCCAGGCGAAGGTTCCAGAAGGGGCCCAGGGGATGGGAGGCCAGTGCCCCAGAGTTGGCAGAGACCCCTGGGGCAACAAAGTGGACAGGTAGGTGGGGAGGGGAGTAGGATATGGATACAAATATGGACACCATGATATAAACCAGGAGATGTCCCATCATCACACAGGGCATGAGGCAGAGGCACAAGATCGTTCCATTGCATCGGCATCGGGCCATTGGCTGCTGTATGTAGTAGGACATGAATAGAAAGAATGAAGAGAGAGAGAGAAATAGAGGAGAGGGGGGGTTAGCAACTCACCGGCAAAAAAAAACATGAGCATATAAACTGGTTAAATGAAGAGCATAAGTATTTATCAAAATGAGGTACTTTGTTTTATTAATGTGAGACCAATAAGGGGATACAGCCAGTCATAACTAGAGGCAACTGCAGGTCTCTGAGGGCCAGTGTCCTAGGTGATGCTCCAGAGAGGCTTGTTATCTGTGCTTGGCCAAGGACTCAGAGCATCACACAGCCCAAGATATTTACATCATGTACCTTTCAACACAACATTGATTAGGAAACCTGAAGGTATACCGTGTTTCCTATTCCTCTAAAAGTTGGTGAAAATAAACGAACAAACATCCAGTTACCAGAGATATAACAACTTCCATGTAATACTCGTTTCAAGGTTATTAACCCACATAGTTTTGTCTACATTTTGCTATTGTGAATGTATGTTTGCCATCATGAACCCCCCAAAAGATCAACAATCACATACAACTTAGAGGTTATAATGAATACATTAGGAATAATATCCAAAAGACAAAATGTAGATCTACATTATTAGCTAAAATAAGGTTTCCATTACAACCGATTACATTAGCATACTGTTGTTCATTTTATAACAAGACTAAGGTCAGGAGTAACTTACAAAAAGTACTGTAGGCTCAGGCGTGGAGAAGACGTGAGTATCAGTAGAGGAAAGAAAACGTTATTGAAGATCCATCATTTTGACTATTCGATCCTCTTATGCTTTTCTGCTCCTTTAGTGATGGCTGTAGATTAGGTTTACAGTAGGCGTCTTCTAAGAAGTCGAATACATAATAAACTAATATTAAACATTGAATTAGAAAATGAACAGCAGCAAAGTACAATAATCGAGCAAGCTGCATAGGTTGTTCATAGGCTAGTCAACATCCCAAGATTTAAGAAAATCATGACGCCTCATTTATCCATTGGTAGGAAAAGGAAAACCAAAATTGCCCATATTCTTTCCTACCGTCCCATTGAGTTGAATCAAAATAATTAAATGAATTCTTAGCTTTGGTTAGCATTGTGTTCAATAGGTATCATTCATAGAGCTTGAAGAATGCAGGAGAAGCTCCGCAGGTGAATTCACCACAAGTCAGCATTTGCACGTAAGTCATGGATGGATGGCAACAAGGTAGAAGACAAACCACACCCATAGGCCTACGACATCTGTCACGAGGGTTTGAAATATGAGGCCACCACAAACACAAACAGTCAAATTCCTCCAAGCAGTAGGCTTATTGTAAAAATCATGGTATTTACAAATCACAGACCACATAGTTCCGTTCAGCATAGCTGTTTAACATATACATTCAGATTTACATTGTTCTGATTGCAGATTTGTATTTGACTATATGGTTTGATTGATGGATATAGACATAAAAAGGGCAGCTTCATAATAATATATCATACTTTTTAGAGGACATCAGCCTATAGAGGAAAACATGTCTGCAATTATAAGGTCATAGGCTAAGTTGAGTTTGAATGTAAAAGATTACTTCAAAATTGACTTATTTTCTCATGAAATGGAATGTGAACATATAGCCTACTGCCTCAAGCTTCACCACTCTCTCTCTTTAGTTTTACACACACGGAAAACACACATTGTACAAACCTGAATAAAACTCCCTCCCTCTAAGGCCATTTTAGTTTTAGCACTGTCGTGTTAACTGCATTGAGGGACACCTGTATCAGTATAATTTCTCTACCCCTTGATTCCTTGCCGGTCTATGGCCCTCCCTCCTCTCGCCCTGTCCCTTTTGCTCACCGAAACCTGCCATGGCCGACTCCCTCTCTTCCCTGACATCATCAGTTTGTATGCAACGATGGAACTAAAGTTTGACCAAGGACAGAGGTCCTTGGCAAGGCAACATCAAGTGTTTCCCAGTTTCAGTATGCCTGTACCTGTCTACTATTGTTGGCTGGAGAGGCTGTTGTCACACAGACCACATGCAGTGGATGTGAGTCCCAGAGTGGGGCTGCTGATTGATCTGCCCCCAGGGTACCTAATCACACCACCCTGCCTCCCAACCAACACTTATGTAATGGTGAACAGGGTGTATCCGGGTTCAGTGAAAATCTGATTCATCAATGGCAATCTGACAGTCCCACTGACTGTATAATGTAACTGTTCGATAATTTCCAAATTGGCACTCATGGCTTGAATGTCTAACAGTCACTGGGGAGAGAGCAGCAGCCTCTGTGCTTCTTCAGAGTATCACTCACTAATGTGCCGTTATATTGATAAAGTCTTTTTTGTGTTGATTTCACCTTTCACCTTCACATGTGCACATTTCCAGTCAACAAAGTCCACAATATATACACTGAGTGTACAAAATATTAGGAACACCTTCCTAATATTGAGTTGCACCCCCTTTTGCCCTCAGAACAGCCTTCATTCACCGGGGCATGAAGTACCATGTGTCAAAAGCGTTCCACAGGGATGCTGGCTCATGTTGACTCCAATGCTTCCTACAGTTGTGCCAAGTTGGCTGGATGTCCTTAGTGGTGGACCATTCATGATACACATGGGAAACTGTTGAGCGTGAAAAAGAAGCATTGCAGTTCTTGACACAAATTGGTGCGCCTGGCACCTACTACCATACCTCGTTCAAAGGCACTTACATATTTTGTCTTGCCCATTCACCCTCTGAATGGCACACATACACAATCCATGTATCAATTGTCTCAAGGTTTAAAACAACCTTCTTTAACCTGTCTCCTCCCTGTCATCTACACTGATTGAAGTGGGTTTAACAGGTGACATAAACTAATAACTAATGTTTTGTATGCTCAGTGTATATATACTGAACAAAAATATAAATGCAACATGTAAAGTGTTGGTCCCATGTTTCATGAGCTGAAATAAAAGATCCCAGAAATGTTCCATAAGCACAAAAAGCTTATTTCTCAAAAATGTTGT
Source organism: Oncorhynchus mykiss (assembly GCF_013265735.2). Classification (NCBI taxonomy): domain Eukaryota; kingdom Metazoa; phylum Chordata; class Actinopteri; order Salmoniformes; family Salmonidae; genus Oncorhynchus; species Oncorhynchus mykiss. The sequence goes on along the minus strand of NC_048593.1, from coordinate 29,632,998 downwards.
TCACAAATTTGATTACATTATTGAGCATTTCTCCTTTTCCAAGATAATCCATCCACCTGGCAGGTGTAGCATATCAATAAGTTGATTAAACAGCATGATGATTACACAGCTGCACCTTGTGCTGAGGACAATAAAAGGCCACTCTAAAATGTGCGGTTTTGTCACACAACACAATGCCACAGATGTCTCAAGTTTTTAAGGAGCGTGCAATTGGCATGCTGACTGCAGGAATGTCCACCTGAGCTGTTGCCAGAGGAATGAGTGTTCCTTTCTCTACCATAAGTCGCCTCCAACATCGTTTTAAAGAATTTGGCAATACGTCCAACCGGCCTCACAACCGCAGACCACTTATAACCACGCTAGCCCAGGACCTCCACATCTGGCTTCTTTACCTGCGGGATCGTCTGAGACCAGCCACCCGGACAGCTGATGAAACTGAGGAGTATTTCTGTCTGTAATAAATCTCTTTTGTGAGGAAAAACTCATTCTGATTGGCTGGGCTTGGCTCCCAAGTGGGTGGGCCTATGCCCTCCCAGGCCCACCCATGGCTGCGCCCCTGCCTAGTCATGTGAAATACATAGATTAGGAACCTCATTTATTTATTTAAATGGACTGATTGCCTTATATGAACTGTAACTCAGTAAAATAGTTGAAATTGTTGCATGTTGCATTTATATTTTTGTTCAGTATAGATATGGATTTTTCATGTGTGTGCCATTCATACATAAAAAGTCATACTAGAAAGTATTGTCACAACAGATTCACATGGTTTGATGTAAAAAAAAATGTATTCCAATAAACGGTTCTGGTTTTTCATATTTTCCAGAAATTATACACAGTGGATGATTTTATATTCCAGCGATCTGTTTTTGTCCTGCACATGTTTTGGAGTGGCTGCAGAATCATTATCCTCTCCATTTTACTTGTCCTTCATATACAATGGGTAGATGATTCTCATAACATACAGCATTGTAATCCTGTAATCAACCATTAATATTGTTGGTATTAACATCACTGATTATTATTGTCGCTGAACAGCAATATCACAGTTTCTTTATCACAGTAAGTTGTAGGACAGAAGAATGTTCTCAAACATAAAGATTCTCCCCCTGAGCCATCAATTATGAACAGGGTGAAAACCATACAGTTTGTATGCGTGTGCACACGGTCATACTGATATAGATCAACACATTTACATTTGAGTCATTTAGTGGAATGCTCTTATGTAGAGCAACTTACAGGAGATATTAGAGTTAAGTGCCTTGCTCAAGGGCACACACATAGATTTTTCATCTTGTTTTTTCATCTAGCGACCTTTCGGTTACTGGTCCAATGCTTTTAACCGCTAGGCTACCTCATGCCACATCCTTTCTCATGCACCATGGCATTGAGCAGGTACACTGCAGTCTGGATTGATCAGAGGAAATATAAGCAGGGTAGAGAACATGCATGTCCAGATCGTATCAGTTGTTCTTAGTAAAATTCACAACTTTCCATCAGCTGAATGTGATGCGCTGATCACGCCTGCCTAACAAAGCAGCATCATATTAATCACATTGCACTCCATACAAAGATCACCAATCAAAGGTCCAGGAAGATTAAACTGTACATACAGGGAAGGGGACCCATTACTACAATATGAAAATAGTATTATCTGTTCATGAGAATCAATTGTTCAACGGGTTGGACAAAATGAGAGTGTTACAACAGAGTCATCAGAGGCTGTCGGAACTGACCTTTTGATCTCCCAAGGATGCAGAGCAACAGGGTGAGAACACTACAGAACAGTTCTGATAGTTTCCCCACATCTTATGGACAGTTCTTACCCTCCTCATTAATAAAGGAGGATGTCTCTCATTTGTCATTTTTCCATCAGACGGTTATCAGCATCATCCTAGATGTCAATATTTGGAACAGGAAATAAGAGAACAGTAGAAAACAAGCATTCAATACATACATGAATAGATGTAAAATCACACAAATCATCAATTCACAGATTTACAAGTTCCAAGGAAATCATACAACAGATCTTTGTTTAAATTGTTTGCTTCTTTTCATGTGCAAACTACAAATGGAAGATTCTTTACTCATCACGTGACAAGTTCTGTATTAAGTCCTTTGCGTTGCGTGAACTACAGGGAGAACGTTCAAGAAGCAGTCAGAGATTAAAGTGACGTCTATACAGCTTTTATTTTCTTTATCTAATGTATGACTAATAATTTTACCTCAGGGAAGCTTCTGAATTGTGTGGATGCCTGCTTTGCGTAAGCCCTGCATCTCTTTGACAAGGCTCATTCACAAAAGATCCCATTAGAAAGATGTAATTCAGATTAACTTAAAAGAACTGCAGGAAGAGAAACTCATTGTGGAGGTCACAGTGGAGTACGGCATGTTGACACACAGCACACCTATAGTGAGGTCTGGTGAGTGATTGAATAATACAGAGCAAAACTAAGCGCAGCTGGAGGTCATTGTTTCGGAAATACCTGGTAAAGGTAAGATGACTGGATGTGCTTCTTCCAGACATCAACAGTCAAGAACTCACTCAGATGCACGTACACACAAATGTGTGCACGTCATGAACAAACAGAAATGTAGAAAAATATAGATCAACACATCATTACAAAGTAGGCAGGAAAAAATTCCCAGAATCAATTACGTATTTAGAGACCAAACTATTTAACTGCAAAATGAATATGAATGGATGTTACATTGCTTTGGAAGACCAAACTATACACAGCTTAACCAAAGGCATTCTTGGTTTTAAGATTTCAGATTTCTTGCATTTCTTACCTAATGTGTTTACAAATTTGGAAAAAGGGCTACTGGCAGTCTTTCCACCAAAATGTGTTGAGGGAAATTATGCTTTTATAGCAAAACACTTATAGCATAAACTGATTCAGGTTGAACCTCTTCATCCTATAGAACACTTATATGAAAGCCATAATCTCAAGTACAAAAGTTCAAGTTTTAAACACACATATTGTTGTTCTGGTGTTTTTTTAAATTTATTTATTTTTTAATTTTACCCCTTTTTCTCCCCAATTTCGTGGTATCCAATTGTTGTAGTAGCTACTATCTTGTCTCATCGCTACAACTCCCGTACGGGCTCGGGAGAGACGAAGGTTGAAAGTCATGCGTCCTCCGATACACAACCCAACCAAGCCGCACTGCTTCTTAACACAGCACACATCCAACCCGGAAGCCAGCCGCACCAATGCGCCGGAGGAAACACCGTGCACCTGGCCACCTTGGTTAGCGTACACTGCGCCCAGCCCGCCACAGGAGTCGCTGGTGCGCGATGAGACAAGGACACCCCTACCGACCAAGCCCTCCCTAACCCGGGCGACGCTAGGCCAATTGTGCGTCGCCCCACGGACCTCCCGGTCGCGGCCGGTTACGACAGAGCCTGGGCGCGAACCCAGGGACTCTGATGGCACAGCTGGCGCTGCAGTACAGCGCCCTTAACCACCCGGGAGGCCTTTCTGGTGTTTTTTACAGCAGCAACACGCTAGGTTTTGTCTAGCCAATCACAGAGCACCCTCATCAAACTGAACCCTTTGGTATGTCTTGAGGTTGGGGACGAACTAGTTCTTTCTGCACCTAAATCAAATGAAACAACCATCTATAGGGGTCAAATAATCAGACAAGTGTGTGTGAACACCAAGAGATCGTTAATATAATATATGTCCACATGTCATACATAACAGCACCTTAATAGATCATAATTTGCAATAATGATCAGTAAATCTAAAATTTGTGAAAGGGAACCAAGGCATAGTCAGATAGACAGGAACTCATGGGCGACTTAACAACCCTCCGTATTAAATACAAGGATGGGTCTAACCTTAAGGACCAAGGCTGAGAACTATAACCAAAATGCAGGAAGAGTGGGATTCACAGTGTACTCAATGATAAAGCTTTGTTATCGTTTTCACAGATGAAATCAATATTTCTAAAAGAACAATGCATAGTATTGTAGTAAAAGAGATTCAAACCTATAGAGGCAGATAGGAGCACAGAGCAGACACTGTAGGGCTAAAGAAGGGATAAGGCGTCACGTCAGAAGATAAGAGTAAAAGGGGCATCATTTTAAGTCTGCTACAAAGGATTGCCCCTTTCTGTTATCCTGAGCACTGTATAACATTGTATACAGCTGGGCTCTCCAACCCTGTTCCTAGAGAGCTACCGTCCGGTAGGTTTTCTCTACAACCCGAATCTAGCGCACCTGATTCCAATAATTAGCTGGTTGATATCCTACTTATCCTACTCCTCCTCTTTTCCTCTGGGGATGTAGAGGTGAATCCAGGCCCTGCAGTGCCTAGCTCCACTCCTATTCCCCAGGCGCTCTCTTTTGATAACTTCTGTAACCGTAATAGCCTTGGTTTCATGCATGTTAACATTAGAAGCCTCCTCCCTAAGTTTGTTTTATTCACTGCTTTAGCACATTCTGCCAACCCGGATGTTCTAGATGTGTCTGAATCCTGGCTTAGGAAGACCACCAAAAATTCTGAAATTTTCATCCCAAACTACAACATTTTCAGACAAGATAGAACTGCCAAAGGGGGCGGTGTTGCAATCTACTGCAAAGATAGCCTGCAGAGTTCTGTCCTACTATCCAGGTCTGTACCCAAACAATTTGAACTTCTACTTTTAAAAATCCACCTCTCTAAAAACAAGTCTCTCACTGTTGCCGCCTGCTATAGACCGCCCTCTGCCCCCAGCTGTGCTCTGGACACCATATGTGAACTGATTGCCCCCCATCTAACTTCAGAGCTCGTGCTGATAGGCGACCTAAACTGGAACATGCTTAACACCCCAGCCATCCTACAATCTAAGCTTGATGCCCTCAATCTCACACAAATTATCAATGAACCTACCAGGTACCTCCCCAAAGCCGTAAACACGGGCACGCTCATAGATATCATCCTAACCAACTTGCCCTCTAAATACACCTCTGCTGTCTTCAACCAAGATCTCAGCGATCACTGCCTCATTGCCTACATCCGTAATGGGTCAGCGGTCAAACGACCTCAACTCATCACTGTCAAACGCTCCCTGAAACACTTCAGCGAGCAGGCCTTGCTAATCGACCTGGCCGGGGTATCCTGGAAGGATATTGATCTCATCCCGTCAGTAGAGGATGCCTGGTTCTTTTTTTTTAAATGCCTTCCTAACCATCTTAAATAAGCATGCCCCATTTAAGAAATTTAGAACCAGGAACAGATATAGTCCTTGGTTCTCCCCAGACCTGACTGCCCTTAACCAACACAAAAACATCCTATGGCGTTCTGCATTAGCATCAAACAGCCCCCGTGATATGCAGCTTTTCAGGGAAGCTAGACAAAATTATACACAGGCAGTTAGAAAAGCAAACGCCAAGCAGAAGTTTGCTTCCTGCAACACTAACTCAAAAAAGTTCTGGGACACTGTAAAGTCCGTGGAAAATAAGAACACCTCCTCCCAGCTGCCCACTGCACTGAAGATAGGAAACACTGTCACCACTGATAAATCCACTATAATTGAGAATTTCAATAAGCATTTTTCTACGGCTGGCCATGCTTTCCACCTGGCAACCCCTACCCCGGTCAACAGCACTGCACCCTCCACAGCAACTCGCCCAAGCCTTCCCCATTTCTCCTTCTCCCAAATCCAGTCAGCTGATGTTCTGAAAGAGCTGCAAAATCTGGACCCCTACAAATCAGCCAGGCTAGACAATCTGGACCCTTTCTTTCTAAAATTATCTGCTGAAATTGTTGCCACCTCTATTACTAGCCTGTTCAACCTCTCTTTCGTGTCGTCTGAGATTCCCAAAGATTGGAAAGGAGCTGCGGTCATCCCCCTCTTCAAAGGGGGGGACACTCTTGCCCCAAACTGCTACAGACCTATATCTATCCTACCCTGCCTTTCTAAGGTCTTCGAAAGTGTAGGCAACAAACAGATTACCGACCATTTCGAATCTCACCATACCCTCTCTGCTATGCAATCTGGTTTCAGACCTGGTCATGGATGCACCTCAGCCACGCTCAAGGTCCTAAACGATATCTTAACCGCCATCGATAAAAAACATTACTGTGCAGCCATATTCATTGACCTGGCCAAGGCTTTCGACTCTGTCAATCACCGCATCCTCATCGGCAGACTCGACAGCCTTGGTTTCTCAAATGATTGCCTCGCCTGGTTCACCAACTACTTCTCTGATAGAGTTCAGTGTGTCAAATCGGAGGGTCTGCTGTCCGGACCTCTGGCAGTCTCTATGGGGGTGCCACAGGGTTCAATTCTTGGACCGACTCTCTTCTTTGTATACATCAATGATGTCGCTCTTGCTGCTGGTGAGTCTCTGATTCACCTCTACGCAGACGACACTATTGTGTATACTTATGGCCCTTCTTTGGACACTGTGTTAACAACCCTCCAGGCAAGCTTCAATGCCATACAACTCTCCTTCCATGGCCTCCAATTGCTCTTAAATACAAGTAAAACTAAATGCATGCTCTTCAACCGATCGCTGCCTGCACCTGCCCGCCTGTCCAACATCACTACTCTGGACGGCTCTGACTTAGAATACATGGACAACTACAAATACCTAGGTGTCTGCTTAGACTGTAAACTCTTCTTCAAGACCCACATCAAACATCTCCAATCCAAAGTTAAATCTAGAATTGGCTTCCTATTTCGCAACAAAGCATCCTTCACTCATGCTGCCAAACATACCCTTGTAAAACTGACCATCCTACCAATCCTCAACTTCGGCGATGTCATTTACAAAATAGCCTCCAATACCCTACTCAACAAATTGGATGCAGTCTATCACAGTGCCATCCGTTTTGTCACCAAAGCCCCATATACTACCCACCATTGCGACCTGTACGCTCTTGTTGGCTGGCCCTCGCTTCATACTCGTCGCCAAACCCCCTGGCTCCATGTCATCTACAAGACCCTGCTAGGTAAAGTCCCCCCTTATCTCAGCTCGCTGGTCACCATAGCATCACCCACCTGTAGCACGCGCTCCAGCAGGTATATCTCTCTGGTCACCCCCAAAACCAATTCTTTCTTTGGCCGCCTCTCCTTCCAGTTCTCTGCTGCCAATGACTGGAATGAACTACAAAAATCTCTGAAACTGGAAACACTTATCTCCCTCACTAGTTTTAAGCACCAGCTGTCAGAGCAGCTCACAGATTACTGCACCTGTACATAGCCCACCTATAATTTAGCCCAAACAACTACCTCTTTCCCTACTGTATTTATTTATTTTATTTATTTATTTAGCTCCTTTGCACCCCATTATTTTTATTTCTACTTTGCACATTCTTCCACTGCAAATCTACCATTCCAGTGTTTTACTTGCTATATTGTATTTACTTTGCCACCATGGCCTTTTTTTGCCTTTACCTCCCTTATCTCACCTCATTTGCTCACATCGTATATAGACTTGTTTCTACTGTATTATTGACTGTATGTTTGTTTTACTCCATGTGTAACTCTGTGTCGTTGTATGTGTCGAACGGCTTTGCTTTATCTTGGCCAGGTCGCAATTGTAAATGAGAACTTGTTCTCAACTTGTCTACCTGGTTAAATAAATATGAAATAAATAAAAATAAATAAAAAATAAGCTGAATCAGGTTAGTTACAACTGTGGTTGGAGCCCCACAGGAGGGTATCTCTCTAGGAACAGTGTTGGAGAGCCCTGGTATACAGAAACATGGTATAGCTGAAAACAGCTTGAGGAAATAAACGGATCAGGAAGAACAAATTAAATGAAGACCAGGATGGATGCATGAATGGATAGATAAAGATAGATGAGCCGATAAACAGGAAGACAGACAAGGCAGATAAAGGCATGGATACTATCTAAAGATTAGGATTGTTGAACTTTGAAACACGGATACTATCTAAACATTAGGATAGTTCAACTTTGTATTACATTTTCATACACAACCAAATAGTTTGGCTGTGGACCTCAAAAGTCCACAGTTTGGCAATCACTGGATTTAATTAATTCAATATAAATCAATAAACTGGTCTAAAAATACAAAAAAAAATTAAAACAATAATTATTTAGGCCATGGATGAAATGGAAGTTGGATTGTCTTTCTGTCTCATCTTTCAAGTCTGATTTTCATTACTAGTGTATGTTTCACAATTGCAAGAAATTATCAAGAGTATTTTCTATATTCCCTCTGTCGTCTTGATTTCCTTCTCTGTAATTCATGTTAAATTTGAACACATACGTATAGAATGTATATATTTTTAAGTTGAATTTAAGCAGTGACAAACAATGCAAAATAAATGACAAAACATATAAATAAAAATAAATACTCTGTAATGGTAAACATATACAGGCAAAATATTCCACAAACGAGGAGAACACTCAAAGAATATCTTGGTGCAGTTTTGTCTTAATTTAAGCACACACCTATGTACCCTCTTAGAAATAAACCTGCTATCTGGAACCTTAAAGGGTTCTTCGGCTGTCCCCATAGGATAATCCTTTGAAGAACACTTTTTGGTTGCAGGTAGAACCCTTTTGGTTCCGGGTAGAACCAAAAAGGGTTCTACATGGAACCCAAAAGGGTTCTACCTAGAACCAAAAAGGTTTCTACATGGAACCCAAAAGGGTTCTACCTAGAACCAAAAAGGGTTCTACATGGAACCCAAAAGGGTTCTACCTAGAACCAAAAAGGTTTCTACATGGAACCCAAAAGGGTTCTACCTAGAACCAAAAAGGGTTCTACATGGAACCCAAAAGGGTGGAGGGGGGAGACAGCTAAAGAACCCTTTTGGAACCCATCTTTCTAAGAGTGTAGGGTTCATCTTCTTATATCTTTCCAACCATTGTCTGTTGGAAAGACAACATGGATAGATCCATGACTAAGTCCAGTTCAGTAACAGTCTGCTGAATCTGTTCAACGTTGCCTGTGTATCATTGCTGCTTCTATTTACCATCCTTCTATTGACACCAGCTCTGGTTTCATCCACAGTGTTGTAGCTTTCTGATTTCAACCCATTTCTCTAAGAATTGGCACAATTAAATCCGCTCACTCCTCCACCCGTCACACTATATTGAACAATTCTCACAAGAGTAAAAAAAAAATGACATTGACATTTACAATCCAGTTAGGAAAGACAGAACTAAACCAACAATATGGCAAGATCAGCTGTCCTCTGGGACTGTGTCACTTCAGTTGAGAGGCAATATTCTAAACGACCAAACATTTTGATGGGTAAAATGCATTGGAATGACCTTTCTGGAGCTATGTATAGGGTTATCATAGTTTAATGGTGGGGTGTCACTATAGTTGTTTCTATTCTGGTTCTGCATGCATTATTGATTTTGTAAATGGACTTGTGTCAGACCAGGACTCATTGCACTTCCTTGGTTTCTGTAATGCTATAAACCAGAAGCATCAAATGAGTCATCTGATCACAGTGGATCATTGGAGATAATATTTACATGTTTAAGTCATATAGCAGATGCTCTTATCCAGTGCAACTTACAGGATAAATTAGGGTTAAGCTCCTTGCTCAAGGACACATCAGAATATTTTTCACTGAGTCAACTCTGAGATTCTAACCGGTGACCTTTCGGTTAATGGCCCAACGCTCTTAACCGCTAGGCTACCTGCTCCCTTATCTGCCAGATATCTAAGCATTGTATAAAAATGGTCAAAATTAAAATAACCAATCAAATTATATCTCCCATAATCTATTGAAGTGCACTATTTCAATCATCAATTGATAATCTATGCCAATAGGGACAATCTGTTAATCAGTGTTCCCTTCTTGATCATTCTACCTTTCATTTCTCCTTCACAAAACTATGGCTCGCCCAATGCGGGTTTCATCCATCCCTCAATTCTGTCCCTCTAATCAGTCTCCCACTCTCAGACCTGGGTCTCCAGGCCGCTGAGTTTGGGGGTCAGGATGCGAGGAGTGACCCCGGAATTGAGGTCCCTCTCAAACTCCAGTAGCTGACCCATGAAGTTGAGGTTAGGAGACACCACAGGACGACGGCCCCGCACGTACTTGTAGGCATCCGTCATGGTCATCAGGGTGTGCTTCATCAGGTAGGCGATGATGATGGTTGCCGAGCGGGACACGCCTGCTTGACAGTGAACCAACACTCCACGCCCACTCTGGTGTGCCTCCTCTGTGCATAAAAAGAGGTGGCTATCAGATCGCTGAAATTCATCAAATACACAGCTTTTTCTGGATCTGACTCTCCAGTTCTCCCATCTTCCCGTTTGATCCATTTATAGCTCCCTAACTGTCTCCCCAGTCAAAAACGTTGAAATAGGAGATCGAGATCAGAGGAAAAACTTAACATATGATTCATCATGATCCTTACCTTATCTGACTGCTAAAATACTTCAAGTGTCAAATATTCTAAGCTCAGAGAGAAAAAGACTGAAAGACAAGAACGAGGATAGAGAGTGTCGTAGAACATGAAAGTAAATATTGTTCAACTCACCAATGAACTCAAACACTTCTTCAAAGTACTGACGCAGGTTCTGCTTGCTGTTGTCGGTAGCCGGCAGTCGTTTGTAGTGTATCAGGCTGGAGCCGAGGTGGTAGAGGGGCAGGTGTGTGGTGACGTTGACCACATAGCCGATGTTGAGACGCAGCAGTAGGTCCAGGTCCTGGGCGTCCCTCTCGTTGCCCAGGAAAAGGAAGGGCAGGATGGGGCTCACCACCGCATTCTCCACGTCAGGGGTCATCCCAGTCTCATCTGACAGGGAAGCCGGGAGCGAGGAGGAGAGCGGCAGAGTGAGGTGCACTGGGATAGGAGAGGGCAACACAACACAGTGAGAGATTGCTGTTAGAAAGGACAATTTCATTTGATTTGGATCACTGGCTGACATGCATTCACCCTGAAGCATGCCAACATAGATCAAGCATTGGAGACAGAAAGAGTTATGAAGAGATGTGTGAATGAAGGAGAGACAATGAAAGTGTACAATTTATCTCATTTATAGTTCTTGTTTGAGCATGAGTATCATTGGCGTTCACTTTACACACGCAGGGCAAAGAAGTATGCAGCTCTGAGGAATTGCTCAAATGCTTACATAATTTCATACATATTCTCCTAACAGGAAGAGGGAAAGGTACAGACATGAAAAGATGTCTGAAACTACTCTCTTCATTCTATACTGTATGTCATCAACACATCCTGCACTCACTTAATGGAGTGGGAGGAGGCTGGAGTTAAGTAACTATTAAGAATAGAGAATACATTATAGCTTTTTGGGTCTTCATCATTTAAACGAGTACAGCTTAATCTCCCACTGACAGGGTTCAGCGTCAGTGACACCATTTCCCTTAGGAAAAAATAACATTCATTCAGCTATTCTAATCTCCCCCTCTTATCAGCGCTCTTCTCCATTTCTCTCTTCTCTGTCTCTTTTTTTCTCCAGAGCCTAGGCTATAATTAACAGTCATTATCCCCAGGTTCCTCTTAAATCACCAACATGTTAGAACACCATAACATATAAATAGAGATAGGCAGGGGATTTAAAAGAAAGGGAAGCAGGGAAAGGTAGAAGAAAGAGACAGTAATGAGAATAGGAGGAAAGAGATTTACTGAAACAAATGGTAATTTCTGCAGTCAGACATGAAAGCTGGTTTATCCATTGGGGATTTTTTTTACTGAAACTATCTAAGTGTCCATAACTTTCTGTCAAAAATGTACAACAGTCCAAAACCATCAGAAGTAAACTATATGTACAAAAGTGTGTGGACACCCCTTCAAATTAGTGTATTCAGCTATTTCCGCCAGATCCATTGCTGACAGGTGCAATCTCCATAGACAAACATTGGCAGTAGAATGGCCTTACTGAATAGCTCAGTGACTTTCAACGTGGCACTGTCATAGGATGCCACCTTTCCAACAAGTCAGTTCGTCAAATTTCTGCCTTGCTAGAGCTGCCCTGGTCAACTGTAAGTGCTGTTATTGTGAAGTGGAAGCGTCTAGGAGCAACAACAACTCAGCTGCGAAGTGGTAGGCCACACAAGCTCACAGAATGAGACCGCCGAGAGCTGAAGCACGTAGTACGTATAAATCGTCTGTCCTCGGTTGCAACACTCACTACAAAGTTCCAAACTGCCTTTGCAAGCAACGTCAGTACAATAACTGTACACCGGGGGCTTCAGAAAATGGGTTTCCATGGCCGAGCAGCCGCATACAAGTCGAAGATCACCATGCGCAATACCAACCGTCCGCTAGAGTGGTGTAAAGCTCGTGGCGAGCTTGGACTCCGGAGCAGTGGAAATGCGTTCGCTGGAATGATGAATCCCGCTTCACCATCTGGCAGTCTGACAGATAAGTCTGGGTTTGGCGGATGCCAGGAGAACGCTACCTGCCCCAATGCATAGGACCAACTAGGAGGAATAATGGTCTGGGGATGTTTTTCATGGTTCGGGCTCGGCCCCTTAGGGAAATATTAACTCAACAGCATACAATCACATTCTAGACGATTCTGTGCTTCCAACTTTGTGGCAACAGTTTGGGGAAGGTCCTTTCCTGTTTCAGCATGACATTTCCCCCATGCACAAAGTGAGGTCCATACAGAAATGGTTTATCGAAATCGATGTGGAAGAACTTGACTGGCCTGCACAGAGCCCTGACCTCAACCCCATCGAACACCTTTGAGATGAATTGGAACGCCGACTGCAATTCAGGCCTAATTGCCCAACATCAGTGTCCGATCTCACAAATGCTCTTGTGGCTGAATGGAAGCAAGTCCCCACAGCAATGTTCCAACATCTAGTGGAAAGTCTTCCCAGAAGAGTGGAGGCTATTATACCAACAAAGGGGGGGACCAAATCATTCCATGATTTTGGAATGAGATGTTTGACGAGCAGGTGTCCACATACTTTTGGTCATATAGTATAAAATAAAAGACTGAAACAAAAAAAGTGTGTATGACATCCTTACCTCTGCCGTTCTCCTCATCCTGCTCTCTGTTGACTGAGTTTAGGACCAGGTGGAGGGACGGGGCGGAGGGGAGGGAATACCGTCCCTCTGCATCTCTCTGTCTTGGTTTGGGTTTGAGGAGAGTGCTGGGAACTGACGGTGCTGTTGAGAAGGAAGAAGGGGATTGGGGAGAGGGGGAGCGGGGGGAGGGGGTGCGAGGGTATGCCATATCGTCTTCCTGCCCCATGCCATCCACCATCCCTGTCTCCCCACCTTTCTTCCAGAGCCTCTTCAGCGAGTCCCGGCCTGGATCTCGCCCAGGACCAGACCCAGACCCAATGAAATCCAGGACGGCCATCTTGCCCTGCTGAAGCCGGCGGCGGCCAGCGTGGTCTGTTATCTGATTCCGGGTGAACTCCAACAGGTTCTTACAGTCCAGGATAACAGGGCTGGTTCCGTTGCTGCTGTTATGATTCTGACCGGCACATGTCTTCCCCATTCCCATCCCCATCCCGGCACAGCTCTGGTGGTTCTGTTGAGTTTTAGACCTGGTCATCTTCTTCGCCAGCTCCTCGGGCCAGATTGTGCGCACACTGTAATCATCGTCATCGGCGGGGAATACCCCCATGGGGTGCCCTGACACTACACCCCTCCCCATCCCGGGGGGCTTTCTGCCCCGGTGGGGGTTGAAGGTCACCACTATGGGGTCGCTGCTACAATAACTGCAGGTAGAGCTGCCGCCCTGACTGGCTTTGGGGTTGCAGCCACTCACACAACTCTGTAAGGCTCGCAGCGGGGCTGAGGAGGATAGTGGGGTACAGGGCAGGCATCCCCCCACCAGTTTTTTGCGGAATGCAGCAGGACTCTCAAAGGCACCAGCCTCCCCGGAGCAGGAGGCACATCGCAGGGGTCTGAGCAAGCCCGTCCGGCAGTCCGACACAGTGCTGTTGGAGGATGAGGTGTTGGTGGTGGAGGCTGTGGACAAACATCCCCCCAGAGTTCTTAAACCCATTGCTGAGCCCCCTCTGTGGTTCACCCCTCCAACCCCGTGGCCGTGGGCGCAGGAAAAAGAAGAAGATGGACTCCCCCCACCCCCCTGACAGCCAGCAGAACGTCCCCTGGCCCCCCTGCAGCGGACCAGCTTCCAGCAGCCACAGCTGAAAGGATGGGAGAAGTCGATGGTACAGGTGTGGTCTGGGCTGGGGAAACCTCCACGAGAGGAACAGGGGGAGAGGGGTAGGCCGTGGAGGATCTGAGGGCGATGGTCCCTGCCACGGGATGGATGGGGCTTGTTGAGGGGTTGCTGGAACGATGTAGAAGCACAGGGTTGGTGGGAGGGAGGGGAAGCAGGGTAATGGGAGTTTAGGACGGAGGCATGGGGAACAGGGACAGAGTTGTGGTGGCGGGGCAGGCTGTGGGCGTTGGGGTTTTCATGGACAGGTCCCAGTTTGGAATTCTCTTTGTTACCCACGCAGGGCACTTCCCGGGCACCTCTGGGGGGGAAGCTGGCAGAGCAGACTTTGGAAGCTGCGTCCTGTACCTTCTCTCTTCTGGACTTGGACTGCTGTCTCTGGGCTGGGACAAATTCTAGAACCCCTCCTGGAGACACAGCCAGATGATTCTGATGGTGATTCCCTAGTGAGGCCTTGATCTGGTTCTGTGGGTGGTTTTGGAGTTGCTGCACTGCAGGCTTCCCTGATGTTCCCCCAGCTTTTCTCTCCCCGTATCCGGGATCCAAGCACAACGAGACCCTTTTTTTGCCCACCTTCACACTCCCACTGCGACCTAAAGTGTTGCTGTGCCCTTGTCCTTTTGTTCCTTTGTTCACGGATAACTTGATGTCAATGGTGTGTGTGTGTTGGTGGGGTCTAGGGCCAAGAGTCACAGTCCCGTTGCTGTGACAGTGGCTAGCGGTGTGTCTGACACCCTCTGACACGATAGCCTTGTTGCCCTTGGTTTTCTGCAGACGGGATGATGATCTGCTCTTGCATTCCAAAGACAGTGAATTCGGGGAGGGAGGATTAGGGTGGGACTGAGGAGGGTGGGGATGAGAAGGGCGGGAGAGAGGTTTGTTGCTGAGGGCTGTTATATGGGAGTGAGGCTGTGGTGTGGTCTGTGGGGAGGGCCCACGTAGGGCCAAGTTTTTAGGGCGCTGAATAACCACTATGCGCTCGCCAATAGGGAGAGGAGGCATCTGGGTCTACACAAAGCTGTGTGTGTGAGAGAGAGGGAGAAAGAAACAGAGAAACAATGTTAAGATTGTATTCAGATAAAATATCAAATTAAGGTCACAGATTTTTTTTACTGACTTTTGGTATCACAGCGTTGGGGAGTAGAAAACTACATGTAATTCTACTAGTAATTTAATTACATTTTACAGTAGCTTGGTGGTATTAAACTAAATTTAAATATTGGTAGTGTTTTCAGTAGTTCATTACTTTTTTTGCCATGTAGCGATGTAACTAACTACTGGAACTACACTACTTTTTTTGCAAAAAGAAAAGAAAACATGGGTGAAGTAGGCAAGAATGTACTTTCTTTTCAGCATCAAACCAGCCTAATTCTCACCTGAAACATAGTTTTTGTTTTTAATAGGCTAAATTAAACATTCTGTTAACATTTTAGTAATCTGTTCTGCAATTTGTAGTCTATGACATTTCAGATTTAGATATGATCATTTATCACAAAGTAGTTTCGATATAGTGAACTACTTTTTCAAAGTAACCTTAGTTCAGTAAACTATACATAGGTTTCTTAAGGGTAGCTGTAGTGTAGCTGAACTTCTTCCAGTGTGAAGGAATTGGTATCTTGGCAAACTATATTTTCAGAGTAGCTTCCACAACACTGTGGAACACTATCATCATCAACATCATCACATTTTTTACAATTCGGAGACATATTTACATCACATCGGTCCTACACCAAGCTATGTAACTACCTCGCAACAGACTAGGTATGGAGTTATGGACACTTTTGCTTGAAAAAAACATCACTTTGGGAAATACTATAAAACAGTCTGTGTATACATACCTAGTACACAAGATATTTACATGTGTTATTTCTGCAATAAGGCCAGAGGGGGTGTGGTATATGGCCAATATAGCAAGACACAACGTGGAGTGCCTGGATACAGCCCTTAGTCGTGGTATATTGGCCATATACAACAAACCGCTGAGGTGCCTTATTGCTATTATAAACTGGTCACCAACATAATTAGACCAGTAAAAATAACTGTTTTGTCATACCCGTGGTATACGCTCTGATATACCACAGCTGTCAGCCAAGCAGCATTCAGGGCAGGAACCCCCCAGTTTATAACCCCGTATAGATAATGCATAATAAAGCCTATTAATTGAAATTGTTGCAGAGTTCGAATTCAAGATGAACACACACATGACTGTTCCTTGACTTCTGCTGCCGACCACCGTGATGAACACTCAGAAGAATAGGTGAAGCATATTTCGGTTAGTCACCGTTAGATTGGAAAAAATATACACCAAAAACACACAGGAATTAAATCAAAACAAAAAGACCAAAATACAGTCTTTATGATTTTGCCAAAACATGGCAGACATCACTGTTTCATTATTTTTAATTTTTTATTTTTTTTTACTTCAGTTTATTTTAGTTAATACTTTCTTAACACTTATTTTTCTTAAAATTGCATTGTTGGTTAAGGGCTTGTATGTAAGCATTTCACTGTAAGGTCTACACCTGTATTTGTATTTGTATTTATTATGGATCCCCATTAGATGTTGCCAAAGCAGCAGCTACTCTTCCTGGGGTCCAGCAAAATTTAGGCAGTTTATACAATTTTAAAACATTACAATACATTCACAGATTTCACAATACACTGTATGCCCTCAGGCCCCTACTCCACCACTACCACATATCTACAGTACTAAATCCATGTGTATGCATAGTGTGTATGTTATCGTGTGTGTGTGTGTGTGTGTGTGTGTGTGTGTGTGTGTGTGTGTGTGTGCGCCAATGTTTGTGTTGCTTCACAGTCCCCGCTGTTCCAAGGTTTTTATTTTATCTGTTTTTTAAATGTAATTTTACTGCTTGCGTCAGTATTCGGTGCATGTGACAAATAACATTTGATATGATTTGATATGTTTTAAGAACATTTTGGTGAAATATTTTGGTGAAATTGAAGTCAAAAGAATCGTGGGAGACATGGTGTAGAACCAAATGTCTCCCTGTTAGAAAAGGCCCTTTGCCATAGCACAGCAAACTAGAGAGCCAGCTGTAACTGCCTGAGGCACTGACTGACCATCGATGTACGTAACCTATAAATAAGCACTTCGTCATGAAATACTTGAATAAAGACTGAAGGAGAGAGGGAATTCTGGGCAAAACTTTAGATATTGTATTATTTTCATTATCATTTTTTTCTACCCTTTAAATAAAAACATGGGGTCAATCGATGCCTAATTCTCATTTGTAGTAACGACTTTGCTTTTGTCATCTACTAACCCCTATTTACTATGACAAAACCCATTAATTCGTTTTTTTTTGCATTAAAGAAGATTCTCTGGGACAGGGCAATGGAGAGAGAGAGAGAGAGAGAGAGGGAGGGAGGGAGAGAGAGAGAGAGAGACAGAGAGAGAGAGAGAGGGGGAGAAGAAATACAGAGGGAGAGGTCGGGAGAGAAATAGAGAGATGGGAGGACAGAGATATAAAGAGACAGAATATGATGTGACAGGGTAGACTACAGACTAGAGGGGAGGAAGAAACATGGCAAAAAGGCACCGAGGACGTATTCACACCCCCGCAACACGCACACCAACCCATAGACAAAGCACACCATGTTTGCATTTCCACATGCATACATCAACGCACACAGCTTGGTGATGGTATCCTCATCTTTTTTCCTTTTTCAGCCTTGCCTTTGTAGCCTGTGGTGGAGGGGGTGGGGGTTACATTGACCCAGTTTTGTAATGGTGGAAGTCAACATCACTCTGATCACACATTGTAAACACCTCATCAGCACATATCTGAAATGATATTCACCCTTGATAAAGATGAGCAGACTGTTTAAAATAAATAATTCAAATATAATAATACAATTGCTCAGAGAAACAGATTTGGTTTAACATGTAATACTTTTTTTTCTCAAAAAAGTTGGGTTCAAAATTACTGACACCCCTGTTTTCAATAGCTCACCTTGCAAGCATAATGTCACTGAGACTTTTTCTCAAATGTTTGATGAGTTGGAGAACACATTTGGAAGGATCGAAGACCATTTCTCCATACAGAATACTTCCAGATCCTTGATATACTTCATCTGCACTTATGGACTGCCCTCTTCAATTTAAAACCACAGGTTTTCAATGGTTTTCCTGTCCGGAGACGGCCGTTGCAAAATTTGGATTTTGTGACCAATCATGATGCTGTCGTATTTTCACATCATCCAACAAATGGAAATGCCCGCCCACAGGGCAAACATTAGTTGAATCAAAGTTGTTTTTATGTAATTTCAATGAAATTGCGTTCAACCAATGTGGAATAGATGTTGAATTGACGTCTGTGTCCAGTGGGTGGGGCCTCATTTATCAACTATTTCCTACTAAATTCTGGTGTACGTGGCACCACAAATGATTGAGATTTATCAAAATGTGGATGGAACATGTTTTCATTGATAAATCAGAGCCATATTATATTTGTGCTAAAACCCCACCTTGAAAACACCCTCAATGAATATGTTATGGGAACAAAAACACCATCATTTGCTGTTTGGCTTGGAGATGTTGGAACTGGGCCATGACAGCTCCTAAAAGAAAGCGCAATGGAACATTTTATTACATTTCTGTAGATGTGTGGGCCGAACTCTGCAGTGACTTTTCCAAACTAAAAATGCATGCTGCCTAATGAGTGACAAACACTGGTTGTACATTGTGAAAGATTGCTTGTCCTTTCGAACAAATTAAAAGTAAATGCTACAGCCCACACTTCTATGCAAAAGACAAACTGATGTTAAATATTTTGTTTATCAATACATGATTTTGCTTCTATCTCCTTCATTGGTATAGGCTCTGAAATGAAATAGGCTAGCCTATGATGTTGCGCTCTATCGCACAGCAATAATGTAGCCTACCCATACTGTCACATACAGTCAAAGCTACTTCATTTCGAGCATGCTTGGCAATTGAATGAGCGATTGATAAATGGTGGCCTACAATTTGTTGTGTAGCATGAATAATTTAAACCAGTTCTGTCAGAAAAGGAGAGACATGTCCCACTGTGCAAAAACGGGTTAAATCAATGTTGTTTCCACGTCATTTCAATGTCAATTCAATGAGATGACGTTGACTCAATGTGGAAAACTGATTGGGTTTGCAAAAAGTCATCAACGTAAGGGAATGTCGTATTTTTTTCACCAAACTTTTAACTTAAATCCATTGATATGGTAAAATGTTTAGTTGATTTCATGTTGAATTCACGTTAGTTGACAACTCAACCAATTGAGTTGAACTGACACCGGTGCCCAGTGGGGTCCTGTAATATGATTATGATTTAGGCTTATAATAAATAAAAGCATCAAACACCTCCCATTTCCCCAAATAAACAATAAGCATATTTGCTTGCAATACAGTGGATCAACCCTCTAGAAGTTGTGCGCATGCATAGTTAAACATTTGTGAAATACGCACACCTTCCCGTCAAGTTCGAAATGGATAAACACCAACCTTTGCGGGAAAACTGGTGCATGCGAGGTTTAGAGTGCTTTTGTTGTGCGCACGCACCTTTGATGAATGAGGCCCCTGGAGTTTGCCAAACAGCATTGGCACTGATGCTTTGGTCAGATCACATTAAAATATGGCGCTTTGGCCATGCACACACCAGTGGTGGGTTTGGTGTTGAAATCAGAATGGATGGGCAGAAAATAACCCCATACATATTGTAAAATATAGTGGTGGATCTTTGATGTTATGTGGCTATTTTGCTTTCACTGGTCCTGGGGCCCTTGTTAAAGTCAAATGAACTTTGCCCAATACCAGAATATTTTTCCCTAAAACCTTGTTGCCTCTGCCAGGAGGCTGAAACTTGGCCACAAGTGGATCTTCCAGAAAGACAATAACCCCAAGCACACATCAAAATCCACAAAGAAATTGTTAATTGACCACAAAATCAACATTTTGCATTAGCCATTTCAGACTCTGAACATGAAAACCATTGAAAACCTGTGGTTAGAATGAAAGAGGGCAGTCCATAAGCGCAGATGAAGAAGGATATCAAGGATCTGGATGGATTCTGTATGGAGGAATGGTCTAAAATCCCTTCAAATGTGTTCTCCAACACATTTTCTAAAAGGTATCAATGTCGTTATCCTTGCAAGGTGATGTATTAAAAGGTATTGATAACAGACAGGGGTGTCAATCATTTTGACCCCCAGAGTTTTGAGATTTTTTTTTATAACTTGTAAAACTAAATCTCTTTCTCTGAGCAACTGTATTAGTAGAAAATAATATAATATACCAATTTCTTTAGCATACAATATAGCTCAGTATTTAAATTGTTTATTGTATAATAATTTCAGACCCCACTGTACATGAAAACAGTGTAGCGGTGTATTAATCATACTATCTAAGCACAGTCAGACCAAAAACACACATTGCAAACCTAAAAAACATACTTAAGAAAATGCTTGAAGCTATGCCTCGAGATCATTATCATCATTGTTCATCAGCCCCATTCTGAACATTATTGTCACCATATCTAAAATTGCAGCCAGTAGGTCTTCATACATTTTGGAAAAGAGGTTCTGAATTTGGAGGCTTGATAAAGGGCAAAGAAATATTAGAACTTAGGCTTACATTAAAATATTATGATGTGCAAAAGAAGTCCATCCATTATACCATTATGTGATTATTGTTATAATGATTGAAAGAGTGGCTAAAAAAATGTTGAAACTGTTGAAATTCTGTCCCCTCATGTCACAAAGGTGAAAGAGGTAACCTGATGATTACTCTGACTCTGAAGTAGAGGACCATGTGAGATTCACAAGGCACTGTATGTATCTTTGGGGTCTTATTATCAATCTACTGCTGAAATTATCTGAAATTGTAAGGTTCTATTTGAAGCCTTCAGTGACCTTTATTCATGTCTCTACACGTTCACAAACAGACCTACCTGCAATAGTATTTATCCCGGTTTTCTGTGGACAAATAAAGGCCTGCTGCGCCTGCAAGAGAAGAGGATAATAATAACAACAGGCATGGTTGAAATAACACTAATGAATTGACTGCTGATAACAGAGGAATCCCATAAATAAGGTGGAATCATACAAGAGTGAAATTATTTCGCGCATCGTCAGACATCATTATGCTCAGGGTCCCGTCTCGGTCTCTGTGTGTCACTGGCAGGAAATAAGAAGCAGTCTCTTCTCATCTCCATGAGTGGCGTTTTACGGTTGCACTTTGATCGCATATAGGCTATGCTAGAATTATTAGGCCTGGGCTATATAAAAATAACCAAGATAATAATAAATTGTAATATAGAAAACGCATATCATGTAAATAATTCATTAAAAACCATGCAACAACAAAGAATTAGGTAAAATAATGTGCAATAAATAATGGCTATGGCCTTATAGCTTAGTCTGCATGACCTGCAACTCCAGCATCATAGCCCGGTTTGGTAGTCCAAATTAGGCCATGGAAAAGGAATCGTCATCGTCTCGTATCACTTTCACTCTCATGTTTGGTCCTGATCAATAATAGAAAGTATTTTCGCAAAGACTGCAGATATTTAGGCAAAGACTGCCAGGCGGTTAATAAGTAATGAAGGTGAATTTAATCACTCTTGATTCGTAGTGTCGCGTAAAAAATGGTAAGTGTCCGATGTATCAGTGAAGGGGATCCTAGTTCGAGGACGTCACTGTTCTAATTTGGATGGCATTTTAACGCACTAGCGTTTCTTATATGCATATAAATGTGTAACACATAGCCATAGTGCTGGATCATCATGTGGCAACAATAGCCTATAATAATCAGTGATTTAATATCAGACATGACATATTGTTCGTCAAGCTAAGCTGGCTAAAGTGTTTAAAATAAACTTACTTACGTTAGGAGTGACAATTCCGTTTTATCTTCATGCTCTCCGTGTAATACAATTCCTTACGTTTTCATTGTTGTTGTCCAGACATTTGTTTGCACTGCAGGACCTATCATATTTTCGGATCCGTGTGCGGTGCAGGTATAAGCTTACATAGAAAAATATAGGACCATCGACACTAACCATCTATTATTAATAATTAAAATAAAAAAAACATAGAAAAAGTGCTTACACCATACCAGTGTCAGTGCTTGTGCGTGAGTAAATGTGCGCTCGGATTTATGCGTGAGAGGAAGACAGAGGTTGCTGGAGGAAATGGGGGGGGGGTGTAAGGAGGTGGGGTCTGTGGTCTGTACAGTGGATGACATCATTCCAGACCAATGGCAAGTAATATATGATAAGGCAGCCAGCAAATTAAGCCTCGTCTTGAGCAGTGTGAAGTATAACATGGTAGGTAGGCTCTTATGTCTTTCGACAGGGTGGGAGCTGGTGATAAAAGTGATAGGTATTCTATAAACCAGTGTTGTACTGGATGTGAAATTATGGAACAGTGAAAGCTTGAATACAAATCGATTGTTTCATTGTAGTTGTACAACTACAGAATGTTGTTTCAGCCATTGTTCAACCTCTTCACATATCCTATTGCCTACATATCCCACACATTAGGACTGTATCTGTGAGGCTGCATTTACACAGGTAGACAAATGCTGATATTCCTTTCCACTAATTTATCTTTTCACGTTAGATCTTTTTCAAAGCTGATCTGATTGGTCAAAATACCAATTTGTGGGGGAAAAAGGTCAGCAATTGGGCTGCCTTTGTAAAGGCAACCTTGCCACACATACAACAGAATGTTTATTGCATTTTTACACTGTCTCGGGAATAAATATATATATATATATATGTGTGTGAATAATGAAGGCTTGTCGAATAGTGCCTTTCTTTTTTGGGCTAGGACCCTTTCATCCAAAGAGCACCATCCCTACCACTCTCTAACATAATTTTCTCAGCCCAGAGCTTCAGAATGGCATAGGCCTAGGATAAAAGCTTGAAATGCTGTTATTTTAAACAACAACCAACAGGTGGCAGCAAAAACTAGTAAATGCCTGTGTTGGGGTTTCAAGTTGATTGGGGCCCTGCCACAGAGTTTCTAAAAAAGCATATTTGGCCCTACACTTGTGTAGTTTCCGAAATGTGATTTGTTCGATTTGCACATTGATTCTTGGGGAGCCCAATGTCTCTTGGAGGCTACTCTGTGTATAAATATTATACTTTTTTGTGGGGCTCACATTGAGGAGGAGCCTTGATTTGATATTGGGATGCCCACGTCCCCTCTAGCTAGCTCCACTGTTATTCAAACAATGAGCTAGGATAAACATTTGCCATTAGTGGGTTAGGGGCTGTTCTGGAGGGCTTTAATGTGACAAAAGATTCAAGGTGTTGCAGATAGAAAATGAACTGTCAGTCCCAATAGATTTTTCAGCCATGATTCCTTAGCCTGGTCCCAGATCTGTTTGTGCGATATTTCCAATCCTTGTTTATAGCTCTTGTTCACCCAAGAGGGGGGGCATCTTGGGTTCTCAATTGAAGCATGGACGACGGCACGCCCAATGTATACAACAGTACCGACGCTCTGTCTACCCCTTTACAAGATCATGAGTGCTGACGTAATCTTGACTTTAAGCATCAGCTATCAGAGCAGCTTACAGATCATTGCACCTGTACACATCCAACTACCTCATCTCCATATAGTTATTTATTTTATTTATACTTTTTTGTTTTGCTCCTTTGCACCCAGTATCTCTACTTGCACATTCATCTTCTGCACCATTACAGCCTATTTATTGCCGTACCTCCCTAATCTTACTTAATTTGCACACACCATATATAGACGTCTCTATTGTGTTATCGACTGTACGTTTGTTTATTCCATGTGTAACTCTGTGTTGTTGTTTGTGTCGCACTGCTTTGCTTTATCTTGGCCAGGTCGCAGTTGTAAATGAGAACTTGTTCTCAACTGGCTTACCTGGTTAAATAAAGGTGAAAAACGTCATCCCTCATTATGAATAACACTGTTTATGCCTCTCCCTCTCTACCTCTCTCTGTGTGAGAGTGTATGAGAGAGAGAGAGATGTGAAAATAATTTAGAATCACGTTTGACAACTTGCAATATGGTTTGGAAATCTTGGGAACTTTACGTTTTTATAATCGAGAAATAATTTAAAAAAACGAAATGTACAATTATGATACACCTTTTTAACACGATTTCCACATGGCCATACTTCCTTGTTGCGGCTTGTTTACGGAAGAGAGAGGCATCCACCTTTTCTAATTAGCATCTCCAAACACCTGTATGTGAGGGAGGGATGCCCGAAAAGTGTTGTAACGGAAAAATACTTATGGCCACAACTGTTAAACAGTTAGTGTATATTTTGCATTTGTAAAATTATTTTAATGTGATATGAAAGTAGAGGGCCTTTTGTTTCTTGAACCATATCACATTTGAGAATTGATTAACATTTAGATGGACTGTTTTGGCTTCCAGAGCCAGTTTACCTCTGAACATAACATATTGTAATGAAAAAGGCCTTGGACATTATAGGAGTAGGTTAGCCTACCCCTACACAGTACATATTGGACTAGTTTGGCATATAACACATGGAGTAAGGGGTGGAATATTAGCATAAACAGACTGGTACCCAGGCTAATGTTTTCTTGTTCGTTTATTTTTCTCCTCTCATTTACTTCATCCACACTGATGTGAAAAGAATTGGTAAGACAATGTCTTTTTTTTATACAAGTAGTGAAGGAGGTGACAGAAGAAATGACTGAGGAAACGAGGAAAGGGTTTCACTTAAGACTATTGATATGAACCCACTACTTCTAGTGTAGAGATAGATGAACATAAAACTTGTGGCTAGTCCAACATGAAGTCAAACCAGACATTATAGTAGATCTGAAAGAATAATCGGATGAGTGTAAAAAATAAACTCCATCTAGCCATCTGGTAGGCTCCACCATATTGCTTACACCTATCTGATATTGCGGAAAATGTGTAGGCTAGCTATAGTATTTGATTTATTAACGCAGGATTGTTTGTTTTTAGGTGGCCGGCTGTAAAATAATCAGCGCAGACGCCGTCGAAACCTGGGCTAAACTCCAATTCTTGTCCGCCCGAGATTCGGCGACCCAGCAGCAATCATACTCAACTAGAGCGGGGGGGGACAAACTCTGAATCAACTTGATTACTAGTCGCTGTATCTAGCTATTTTCATCTTGAAACATGCTAGTGTAGATAGCTAGCTTCAACCTATTTCACATTTTATTAGCAATGCTAAAGACGGACGGGAGAGCTAGAAAGCTAACATTAGTTGCTAGCTGGTCAGGACGTTGCGCTGGTTGTTTTACTCGTTAAACTCGCGGATTCTTACCTGTGCAGTGAAGAGAAACTAGCCTACGCTAGCTAACATCAGCAAGCTGCATTGTCAACTATTATGTTGTTTTCATTCGCATTACAGCTGAGGGTTGACTGTTTATTATAGTTCATGCTATGTAACTAGCGTTTGACTTTCCTTCATCCAAAGAGGACGTTCGGGTTGTTGCTATATATCGGCGTGGCCGAAAAAGTTTGCTAATCCCCGGACTAGATTTTACCGTATAACGTACTTGTAGGAACAAACCTCGCGTTGGGTAACGCTTTAACGTTAACTAACAGAGCCCTATAACTTGACAGCTCATCGTACCCACTGCACAGCTCAGTGTTATTGGCGAAGCACTTTTGTACATCCAGAGAGTGGAATAGGCGCACCAATGTAACGTTAACGTAGCTAGGTACTGTAGCTAGCTTGTGAATGCAGTGATAACGTTACTTTATTCAGATACGTGTGAATCGATAACTTTGCTTTTAACTCTACTTACATATTATTGATAGGTAGCTATTTTTTTTTTACTGACGATTAACTACTTCAGCTAGTAGGTTAGCTAGCTAGTTAGCTAGCTAGAGCTTTAGCTTGCTAACTAGCTAGCTAGTTTACGCTTTCGACACGTAGCCAGCTAGCCGCCAGACAAGGGTACTTATGAGAAACGTTTTGATAAGTTAGCTAGCTAGCTAACGTTAGCTAAAGAAACAAGATAGCCCCCAAAAACAAACAGAGGACAGATGAACATCGAGTTTTGAGATTCTGTAAAGTTGTTACCCCCTCCCCGGAAATTTAAGATGTCAACCCGGACAGTAACCAGGACGGCATTATTAACAATTGAACATTCTTCAAACCAGGTAAGCCAACTGCAGAAGCTAGATGGCAGCTAATGTAATGGCGGTAGGCCAATTCAGAGATCCAGCTAGCCAATATATCCAACCTTAGCCAGAAATACTATAGCCGATTTATACTTCTTCGATGGGGTTTAACAGCGGTTGGCATCCAAACTATAGCCAACCTAAACCACAAAAATAATTTATTTTTCCTAGGCCCCAGCTATCCAATGTTATATTTATAAGTAGCTAATTACACATTGTAGTTATGTGGATAGGAGGTCATGCAGTAGAATCTAAGGCTTTTTATAACTAGATAGCTAATTATGATCAGAGCCCTCTTAACTTTTAGGCATGTAACTTTGAGGGCTAGGACAAATTGTTACCATAGACACATTTTAGTTGCTGTGAGTTTTATGGAATTGGATAACACATCTCAGTAGGAAATGCCAATGATTTTCAAACTCACTTTTCCATGTCTTCTTCAAATCTTGTCATTTGTCAACAGGAGCTAAGATGATGTAATCTCTAACATATTGAATATATGTTATCTCAAATCTTAATGCTCTATTGCCCACATTGTTTGACTGACTGTCTTCAACAGAATATCCACTGTTAGTTCGCGAAGTGGTAGGCCCAACTAGCTATTGCCACTTGTATGATGGGCATTCCATCATACAAATTGTCTGACGGCATTCCAAATATACTTTAGTAGGAATAGCTCACATCAGGTGTAAGTAGCGGACACCGGACTTCAGCGCATTTGAGGAGCCACTCAGTCCTGAACACATTTGCTTGCAGTGAAAACTGGTTCTCTAGTGAGATTAGTGTTTTAGTCATTTAATTAAATTCTGACAATTGTCTGTACAAATCACAAATTGCTGATACGTATACATGGGTAGCAGAGATGCTGACGCATCCCATAGTGGTCATTGTGGTGAAAATTCCCTAACTTACACAGGCTACTAATTCCAAGGTTTTGTTAGCCACTGAATTTGTCTGAAGCAAGGAGTTGGCAAGGTTTAGCCATGCCCTGCCCAGCTTGTTTGAATACAGACTGCTGTTGATCTGGGCCCAGCTGGCGAATCTAAGTTCTTCCTACCCCAGTTTCTCAGTTTGTTCAAACCAGCATTTCCAGTTGAGCTGGGTGTGTAGGAGTTGTGTGGAGGCTGAGGGGAGTGCTCCTTTTCTTCATTTTGTCCGTATTAGCATTATTTGTATGCACACGTTTCCCTGTGTGTGTTTCTCGTTCTGGATATGTCATTATCATGTTCATGATTGATCATCAATGAAAGATGAAGAGATTAGTTCTCCATTTGGTTGTAGGTTTTTACAAATTCAGTTCAATAGGCCTATGTGGTTTATGTAACAGTGGCTTTGTTTTTACCAGCCATTCCCCTAGTGATCTTGGTTTCTCTCTGGTCTTTGTCATGTTCTAACCACACT
This sequence comes from Oncorhynchus mykiss, assembly GCF_013265735.2. NCBI lineage: Eukaryota > Metazoa > Chordata > Actinopteri > Salmoniformes > Salmonidae > Oncorhynchus > Oncorhynchus mykiss. The sequence continues at coordinate 29,605,324 of NC_048593.1, read as the reverse complement.
CTCATATACTTGTAGGTATTAATAGCTCACATAGGAGGGGGTGGGATGGTGTTGGATGAGGGTGGTGGGCTGATTTTTAAAAGCTTGTCAACACTGTTCCAGCTTTGTTTGAAATGTAGATTCGGTTTCTTGTCTGAAAGGATTCATCAGTATTTATTTTATTTCTCAGCTTTGTAGCTTGTGCTGTTGTCTGAGGAAAAAGTTGACAGGTTTTAGTTAAGTAGCTAAGTATATTTACATTTACGATTCCTTGTTAAAGGGATACTTTTGGGATTTTGGCAATGAAGCCCTTTATCTACTTCCCCACAGTCAGATGAACTTATGGATACAATTTTTATGTCTCTGCATCCAGTATAAAGGAAGTTGGAAGTAGTTTTGTGAGCCAATGCTAACTAGCATTAGCGCAATGACTGGAAGTCTATGGTATCTACTAGCATGCTAGAAGTTACCATACATTTCCAGTAATTGCACTAACGCTAGTTAGCATCATTCTTTAAAACTGCACGCAGAGATATACAAATGGTATCCACAAGTTCATTTGACTCTGGGGATGTAGATTAAAATCCTGAAGTATCCCTTTTAATGTATTGTCCTAGAATTGACAAAACCAGAGCCCCAGTGGGTAGAAAATTAACATTTCTCTCCCCCATAATTCCACTATGCCATGCATTTTGATTTCAGGATGTTTTTACTGTCATGTTCTTGAGTTAAATGCTTCTGACAGAAGTGTACAGTAGTAGAGTATGGAGAAGAAGAGGTGACTGGAGGGAGAGCTCAGTTGGTGTCTATTTGTGGTTCTTGCTGCTTCTACCCTGACTGGAAATAACCATGGTGTGATATTAATACCCAGATAACTGACAAGCTGGCTCACACACCTCCTTTATTTACCAGTTCTTCTCCCTCTCCCTGCCAGTCTTACTTTGTTTACCCTCTTCTTTCTTGAAGCAGGCAAGAAATAGTTTTCATTTTGAAGGGTAGCATAACATTTGCTAAAACAATTCAGAATTTAAACCAGGATACAGCGTGGACACCCACTTTCTAATTATCTAGTAGGCTTATTTAAAAAAATTACTGTTCATTGGCCAGCTCATCCTCCTCAGGAGGATGACATCATCCGCTGAGGAAATCAAGTATTTTTGAAACAGTCTGTTTGAGGTTTGGTTCTTGAAGTGTTTTTTTCTTTTTTTCTCCAATTTTATGATTTGGACACATAGGAGTATAGGATGAGTCAACATTATCTGGGTACTTTAGGCAGTAGGTTGCCATGGAAACACTACCACAGCACAACTACTTTGTCCTAGAAGCACTATTCCATCTGATCTTAGCAACACTAAAGCATTTTATCAACCTCTCATAGCAAACTTGCACATTTCTACAACTCATTTTATGTTCTCAATTGTTGAACGTAATGAGGTGTAAAAGAACATGAGTGCAGTTGTGGCAACAGGCCACGTTTTAGAGGGTCAAATTTTATTTGTCATGTGCCGAATACAACAGGTATTCTACCGTGAAGTGCTTACTTACAAGCTCTTAGGCACCAATGCATAATTTTTTTAAAGTAAGAAAATATTTGCTAAAAGGTAATAAGAAAAGTAACACAATAAAATAATAACCGGGCTATATACAGGTGGTACCGGTACCGAGTAAATGTGAAGGTGTACAGGTTAGTCGAGGTAATATGTACATGTAGGTAGGGTTAAAGGTGACTGCATAGACATAGATAATAAACAGTGAGTAGCAGCAGCGTAAAAAGTTTTCCCTTTGTAATCTGTAATAGTTTGCAAGCCCTGGTACATCCGGCGAGCATCAGAACCGGTGTAGTAGGATTCAAGTTTAATTCTGTATTGACTTTTTGCCTGTTTGATGGTTGGTCGGAGGGTATGGTGGGATTTCTTATAAGCGTCCTGATTACTGTCCCACTCCTTGAAAGCACCAGCTCTAGCCTTTAGCTCAGTGCGGATGTTGCCTGTAATCCATGGCTTCTGGTTGGGATATGTACTTATTGATGAAGCCGAATGGAGGGAGAGCTTTGTAATTTTCTCTGTGTGGAATAAAGGTGGTAGAGTTTATTATAAAAAATAAAAATAATAATCTCTTCCACTCTCCCCTCTGGTTGCACATGTGGCATGCTGGTAGAATTTGTTAAAACGGATATACGTTTTCCTGCATTAAATTCCCCGGCAAATAGGAGCACCGCTTCTGAGCGCGCATTCTCTTGTTTGCTTATGACCTTATACAGCCTGTTGAGTGCGGTCTTATTGATTGAATCGTACAGTCAACTCTATATGTAAAGCGACTGCAAGGCTAAGGCGATACATGGGTTAAGCTGGGCTATGGAGATTGGTTGCCAAGGGAGATGGGTAGAGCCAGTTCATGGGTCTATGATTTCACACAGATTGCATTGGAATTACTGATAGTTTGATTAATTCTGACGTACTTGTTTCGAGTTTGATTCTTTATTATTTGTGTACTTGTTTGACATTTTACTGCACTCTGTTACGAGCTAGTAACACGCACGCTGTAACATATGTGTACACGACCAACAAACTTTGATTTGATGTGTGGAGGGACCAGAGCAGACCCTTGTGTTCATCCTGTCAAGGTTTTCAGGTTAAATTCTGGTAGGAGTTGCTACAGTACTAGTTACTGAGCACATTCATCTTGTTTGTCTGTGTGTGAGTAAGAGGGAGAAGGAAGTGCATTAGGTGATTTGACACAAGGTAAAGGTTTTGGGTGGTTTTATTAAGGGTGTGGTACAGAGGTACTACACTGATTTGCTCATTTGTTGCGCAACTACAACCAACCTCAACCTTAAAACTCAACACCAAGTTATACTTCCTGTTTTCTCTTTAGTCATGGGGAATCCTTGACCTTCCCTCTTTTTTTTCCTCTTATCTCTTTCCCTCTCTCATTTCATCCCCTTTTTCTTTTGATTCTAGGGCACAGCTGTCTGAGCATGTCAGCTCTTGTCCATCGACTGCTCCCTCCCCTGCCTTTTCTCACCAGGGCTACTGCTCCCTCAGTCAGACAAACCCAGACATGTCTCATCTGCACTAGGAGCCTGACCTCGTCTTTGTCGGCCATTTCAGACTTTTTTTTTTTTTTAATTGGGGGGGGGGGGGGGGGGGGGTGTAATTACAATATTTCCTCAAATGAACCAAACCTACTTTGTCTTCAGCATTGGGACGGACAGGTGTTTTCTGGCTCTCTGGAGAGCCTGGCTGTGCGTGCTGCATGTGTCCGTGTCCTATTTTAGCCTGAGACCTCATGGCCCCCTGTGTCCCTGTTCTTGGTCATCTATCCAAGCCATCAACTCAACACCCCTTTATGCTTTGAAGTCTGTGACGAGGGGGACACAGACCTGTATTGTTATGATTCGTTTTTAGATACTACTACACTGTTGGAGCTAGGAACACAAGCATTTCACTACATCTGCTAAATATGGGTATGTGACTAATAACATTTAAATTTACATTTTTAACTCTGAACTCGGTCTACACCTTCGTCATAGAGCATGGCTGACATCTTTCTTTATACAGGAAGTGACAATGTTCTGAAACCTACTGAATGGTAGCAGGCTGGTCAGTGCTAATGCTACTGTCAACCATGGAGTACACAAGTCCCACTGCAAGCATTAATGTAGAGTAGAAGGTAAACTTTTTTGCCTATGTGGATGATTCTTTTGACAGAATTTGTAGCCTGATTGATCAGGGTGAATCTGAACTTTTGTCCACACCAGTGTCGTAGAGCATATGTCCCCAGTTGGGGACCCCAACTTCAATGAAAAAAAAACTATTAGATAAGATGAAGACCAATATGTAAATGAAGTAATTTGGGTGTACTTAACAATGGGCAGGGTTCTGTAACTGTCATTATATATACTCATTGTTTTTTTTGTTTTTCCCCTTTTTCTCCCCAATTTCGTGGTATCCAATTGTTGTAGTAGCTACTATCTTGTCTCATCGCTACAACTCCCGTAAGGGCTCGGGAGAGACGAAGGTTGAATGTCATGCGTCCTCCGATACACAACCCAACCAGCCGCACTGCTTCTTAACACATCCTGATATTGCCAGGTTCTGTCCACTAGATGGTGGTGTTCATGCTATAAGGTGATTCTTTTTTAAGAACCCTGCCCATTGTTAAAGGGATAGTACACCCAAATTACTTCATTTACATATTGGTTTCTTACCCTGTAAGCAGTTTATGGACCAGGTATGACAGCAGCCCATGTTTTGGTTTTGTTTACCTAGCCACTGTTTGGATCATTTGGGCATGAAGCGTGAAAATGCAAATATTGGTACCATTGACTTGCATTGTATACTTGACAAGCATGTTAAAAAGTTAGCATTTGAAACAGTAGCCAAGTAAACAAAACCAAAGCATTAGTTGCTGTCATTCCAGAGGGCAGGGTTTCCATTAGCCGGTAGTAGCCAGCTTTTGTCCGGAACAAGTAGTTAATGTAGCGCCAGAACTGCTGTTACAGCTCATCACACAGCGCGTTCGTTGCAGCTGGAGTGAAACGTGCTTTTATAAGCCCAATCATTGTGCAACATTTTTAAATGCAATTGCGTGTTAAACAGTTTTGATGGCCAAGATTAAGATTAGCTGTTATTTTTGTTCTCAACCTTTAAAGTACGCTTCCCATTTGCAATTCAAGTGCATAGGTAAGTAGGCAGGCTTCAGTGTGTCTCACACAGTATGCATTTTGAAAACGTGTACTTAATTGTTTGAAACTTGAACGTTTTACTTCATATTGAGGCATGTCTTCACTTGCTTCAAAGTGGCTTAGTCATAATCCAACCAAACGTGCAGACAATTATTTTTTTAAGTCTTCCATATGCCATTGAAACCAGTAGCCTATTTCTGTCATTCTATTGGTTTTCAAATCAACTGTCTTTCATTGTCCAGTAGCCAAAAGCACAGTCCTAATCATATTAGCAACCAATGTTAATCGTTGCATCTTTAGATCTCCTATCTTTCTCAATTTCTAATGTATATTTTCATTTGTCTCATGAAACCACTCTTACGTGTGGTGCGCTTTTGACAAGTGTTTTCCCATTAATTGCATTATGGAATGAACATTTGTGCGTAGCTTACTGCCTTGTGTTCCATGCTGTGTTTTTAATGTGAAGAAATGTTAACTTTTTAAGCTAAACATTGTGGTTTGTTTTTTTGGATGTAGCCTAGGCCAACTGGTTGAATGAATTTGGGATCTATCATTCCACAGCTGTCCCAGAGTCTGTTTGGAATGGGTGACTATCTCTCGCTCAGAATGACAAGCTGACCGATAGAATAGGTAAACTTTTCTACTATGAGGGATAGTAGATTAATTTAGGCTAGGGATTTTGCTGTTTGGTACTCGTCCTGTTGGCTGAGAAACTAAATGTGGACAGTTATTATAACATCTTTAAATTACCATTTGGAATTCGGTAAGAACATACGCCATTGCATGTTTTGTTAAGACGAATGACCATAATCTAAATGTGATTTGTCATTCTGAGCACTGGGTGGAATCCCTGATCAGGTTACGTACCCAATGCATATGGGTCCGGTAAACGTAAAAGGCCTGCTGGTCAAATGTCCGGCACCGCATTTTTGTAACGGAGTCCCTGCCAGAGGAGTATCCTACGAATCAAGCTAGATCGACTCTGGGTTTTCTAAAGCTAACCAGCTTGAGTTAGTTTCACATTCCAGAAAAGTTAGCTTGCTAATTCAGCAGGCTATGGTGTGAAATAGGCTTTTAAAAGTGCAGTGTTTATTTTATTACTTGTCGTTAATGCTGACACTGGTGTGCTTATCAATGCACAACCACAAGCACCTTTTTCCCAACTCCTATTGATAAAATCATTTAAGTCATACAAAAGTGTTACTGTGTGTGAATTTTAATGCATTCTGTCATTACTAAATGTGTAATGTAATTTTTTAACACACAACCAAATTCATCAATAAAATATTTAATCAGCCTTCCTCAAATGAAGAGGATGATGACGCAGTATTTGCAAGGGGGGTGGTGGGGTGGGGGGGATCTGATTTAATTGGTCCTCAACTTGTGGCTCTCATTTCATTTCGGGTAAGTGGAGTTAACTGTGAGTTAGCCTTCCCTGGAGCAGGGTAGTTCTGAAGGATTCGTTGCCATAGAAATTTACCTGGCTGAAAGGTGAACAACTTTAGAATGACCGGATATCCCAAGTCGAACTCAGTTGACCAAAGTTATCTAGTTAACTCCTCAACTGCTTCGTAGGATACTCCTCTGGTCCATAGACAGCTTACAGGATTAAAAAAAAAGTTATTTGGGTGAACTATCCCTTTAACAATGAAGGTGGGAGATTCTTAAAAATATGAACTAATAGCAGGAACTGCACCATATAGTGGTCAGAACTTGGTAATATCAGGATGTACAATGGGACGTAAATCCAACAACTTCAATGACTTTCTCTGAACAGAAAAAAATGACAAATCACTGAGAATACATTACATAGGATGAAGAAACAAAGCTCTATACTAGTCAAACAGAGAACTGATACTATAAACTCATTGTTTGGGTGGGATTGGCATGGGGGTCCGTGGGGGGCTTTTGGATATTTATTTGGATTCCTCATGTCTAACTCATTGTTAGAAAAAAAGTTTGGTCCAAATCGGATGTTGGGCACTATATTTATTCAATATTATAAGAATCCTATAAATTAAAATAGCTGATTGGGGTGTATTCAATTACGTTAATTAATTAGATTTAAATTATATTATATTTCAACAAAATAATGTTGCAGGAAACAATTTGAGGACACAGATGGTATGTGTCAATACTCTTGTGCTTTTTGAGGTGGAACGACCCAGCTGTCTGGTCAGTACTTATACTACTGTTAGCACTTGATGGAGTCCAAGTCCCAATTCAAGCATAAAAATAACAGGTCAACTACATTTGCATGTGTAGATGTTTTGTGCATATTGTTGAATGAGTCTTTTGACAGAATGGTAGCCCACTGATCAGTGAGGTTTTGCTCTAATGCTACCGGCTCTGTAGAGACATGAATTTCAAATGTGCCATCTTCAAGTGTTTGTGGTTCTTGTCATGCCCCTCTCTCCACCTGAGGCTGATCATGATCTGAACAGAGAGACATGGGGCTATAATGTATATGTGATGAGACCCTCCAGTCTCTCAGGCTCCTCCTGGCTGCTCTCTCCTCAGCCTGTCTCTGTCTCTCGCTGTCAGTCAGCCCTGGAGCTGAGCTTCCCATGACTGACGGTATGTCTGCATTGCTCTCTGTCCGGTCTTGTCTGTATGATATGTTGTATTTGTGAACGTCTTTTTATTTATGCATGTTTGTTTGATCTTTGTCAATGTGCCTGTTTTTGAATGTGCTTCTATCTGTGTCCCAGTGTGTGCCAACCTCGGCGAGTGTGATTGAAGTGCTGGCTACTGTGCTGAAGGTCAAAGCTGTGTTTGTGAGGACTGCAGACTGCATTGCTGACACGCTCTCAGTAACTGCAGAGCTCCTTTGCAGATCAGCTGGGTGCAAGACACCTCTTTGACATAAACATTGTACAGTAGACACTTGGTCCCTGTCCCTTACACAACAAGCCCACTGATGGCTAAACCATGTCTGCCAGTGCCAAGACAAATACAAAATGAAAACGAGGTCACCACACTGCCAGTTGTTGTATGGTAGTCTGGTTTACCCTGTTCTGCTCTGTATGTAGCCATTGAGGGGATGAGGCACTTCCTCATGCGTTTTTATGCCAGAGTCTGCTTTTGTGTGTGTGGGAGGGAGCGTTTAGGTGACAGATGTCTTCTGGCTCGTTAGGCTCTGCTGGTTCTACCGGCAGACTTTCAACAAGCTTCTGCTTTATCCCTCTATGAAACTGGCTGGGGAGGCCCACGACACAGAGACACACAGGCGTTACATAATATAACATTTACAAAGCCGGCACATCTTTTAATTGCGGATATTGGTGCATTTTGTTTTCCATATATATTTATTTTTATGTGGAGTGCTGTTTTCTTTCTTACAGGGAGGTAAGAGCATGGCTTGTTAGGAAATGTGATGTACTGTATTTGTCTCATAGCCCCTCTGCTTTTTGATTTCTCTTGGAATATGACCACTAGAGAGGAGCAGAACTGGACTTCTATTTCACTACAATGCTGTTTGTCAACTGTCAATTTATTCATAATCCTGTGGTCTTAAGAAGAATCTGTCCTATTTTCTAATTGTAAAATTGCAGAATAGTAGGGACGCCTCTGGCCCAGACTTGAACATGGAAATGAAGGTCCATGTGGCACAAACCACACACAACATAGAACTGTGCCATGTCAACAATGGCTTTTCTGTCCTCTTACATATGCTCACAAAGTAACAATATTATCATACATGTCAGTCATACAGAGGGGGAGGGAGTGTGCAAATGGGGTACAATTCAGTGTTTATGAATGCAGAGACATGTAAACCCCCCCCCCCCCCCCCGGTCACTTTCTCTTCCTTGTTTTCCGGGGCTCCCGCACTCTTAACTACCTCTTTTGCCCACATGCATATGGTACCCTTCACCTTTTTTCCCCCTGCTCTCCTTTACTCCCTCAATCAGCCCCCACCCCCTTCCTTCTGTTCCGTCTGCTCTTTCATCTTCTTGTGAGTCACTCGTCATTCCCTCCTCACACTTTCGCTCCCTCTTGTCAGTGTGGATTTGAGCTGCTAGCAGAGACCAATACCCTCAGTGTCAGGAAAAGCCTCATTAGCTAAGAGCTGGGGTGACAATGTAGATTGACAGGTCAACATTATTGGCCAGTATCAAGTTATGCTCACAGTTGTGTTTCTGAGGTATCCTTTATGTCCAAAGCTCTTTCGCCTTTAATGGGATTCTGAAAAACATTGTCTGGATTTGTGAGTGAAGTGTTGCGTATGCCTAAGAGAATGCTTTGTTCCCCTCTTTCAGTCTCCCTCTGAGTCCAAGGCAGGCGGGCGTGCCAATATGCCGCGGTGCCGGAATTCTGTCCCCACGACGGCAGACGAGCAGCCACACATTGGCAACTACCGACTGCTAAAGACCATTGGCAAGGGCAACTTTGCCAAGGTCAAACTGGCCCGGCATGTCCTCACAGGGAAAGAGGTGAGGACAAACCATGAGATCAAAACAAGTCCAAGCACTGGATTTACTGACTGATGTTTGATCTTTTGTTGGATGTGGTTTTATCATTGTGTGCCCAATGTTGGCAGTACAGGATCTTACTTCACTTGACCCATATCCCTAACATTCTGATCTCTTGAGTATGGATCAGTGGATTGTGAACATGTAACTGCCAGTTCTTTAATATGCTAATAACGTGCCATGTGATGTGGTTGCTGTGAGTGGGGCAGCACATGGATAAACAAAACGGAGTGCAGTAGAGTGGGGGAAAGTCTTCATCCAGCTCTTTCCACTGATGGGTGGTTCATCCTAAGTCTGCGGTTCTACTCATGTCTAACATGTTTTTCCCCCCCCTAAAGGTGGCTGTGAAAATCATTGACAAAACTCAACTTAACTCTTCCAGTCTCCAAAAGGTGAGTGCAAGTAGATGCTGTGTGTAATGTCATGTGGTTGTTTTGATTTGTGTTCGGATAGTGTGTTTTTATTTATTTTAATGCTGAAATCAATGAAGATGGCAGTTCCTTCTGAAGGGCTTAGGGCAGGATATGGCGGTAATTACAGGAAATTAGACCCAAGTACTTCCTGTGGTGATGGTTTGGGTGTGGTGCCAGTACTGTCCTCAGTATATACAGTATATGCATGAAGACTCCCACACAGTGCGCATAGATATAGTTTTGGAGTATATGAGTAAAAATTATATAGAATAAACTGACTTTGTTTGATATAAACTGATTGATCCTCTGTTAATGGCTTGTCTATTTCTTCTCCGGTCCATAGCTGTTTCGTGAAGTGAGGATCATGAAGTTGCTGAATCATCCGAATATCGGTGAGCTTTGTGCTGCCCTCTCTTTTTAAGATTCTCATCAATCCCCAACCAAATGACAGAAACATGTTTGTGTTCTGCCTGCTTATTCTTGTGCAGATGCCTTTCTGAGAATATTGAGCATATACTAAGAAATTGGCAGCTATGTTGTGATGGGTGTTGTCTAGGGCTGGGCAGTGTACCGTATTTTAACAATATTGATGCACGGACCGGTTTGGGTTTTTACTTTACCTTCTATAACGTTATTTTAATGTTTGTTAAATGTGGTATGTTGTGTGTAACTTCCATTTTTATAGTTTACTTCACTACTTGAGTCATCACTCTCCATAAAACATACTGTCCATTTTTTAACAAATACCATGATATGATATTTTGGCCATATCGTCCAGTCTTAGTGTTGTCGTGATTGGTTTGAACTTTCCGCTCTTTTCTCTGTAGTTAAGTTATTTGAAGTTATTGAGACTGAGAAGACACTGTACTTGATCATGGAGTATGCCAGTGGAGGTGAGTAAAGGCACAAGACACTCCTTTCAACACACCACTCAATCCCAGTTCTCTCACTCTATTCACATGCACTCTGTTCCACACTTGTCCTTTCATCCTCTTTTGTGTCTCCACTGCTTTTTTTTGTTCCTTCAACACTCTCCTACGTTCTGTCTCTATCCCCCCCAGGTGAGGTGTTTGATTACCTTGTTGCTCACGGGAGAATGAAGGAGAAGGAGGCCAGAGCCAAATTTAGACAGGTGAGACCCTTTTGTCTGCTGGTTTCTTTTCTGTTTTTGACACCGTTTTGACAATGTTATTGACAATACTGTTTAAAGGGGAATTGTCATCCTAGCTGTTGCTCCTTCTCTTGCTACAGATAGTTTCAGCGGTACAGTACTGCCACCAGAAGTGCATTGTACACAGAGACCTAAAGGTGAGGATAGACAAGAAATGTGGAAGGTGTTTTTTGTGTGCAGATGGAGAGATTTATGGATCCAATTCAAAGTGACAGATCAAGATCATTACATTATGAGGTATGATGTTGGATACGTTTTTAAAGGAATGTTACAGAAGCTTGTATCAATAATTAACACACTCTTTCTCCAGGCAGAGAACCTACTCCTAGATGCTGACATGAACATCAAGATCGCAGACTTTGGTTTCAGCAATGAGTTCACCATGGGGAACAAGCTGGACACGTTCTGTGGCTCCCCACCCTACGCCGCTCCGGAGCTGTTCCAAGGGAAGAAGTATGACGGGCCCGAGGTGGACGTCTGGAGCCTGGGGGTCATCCTCTACACACTGGTCAGCGGCTCTCTGCCCTTCGACGGGCAGAACCTCAAGGTGAGCAGGGAACTGTGAAAGAGGAAGGGATACATGGGAAACAAGTAATGTTCTTGAATACCTAGCTATCCTTGTCTTTTGTGCTTGTCTTCCCTTTAGGAGCTGCGTGAACGGGTTTTGCGGGGGAAGTATAGGATTCCCTTCTACATGTCCACAGACTGTGAGAACCTGCTCAAGAAGTTCCTCATTCTCAACCCAACCAAGAGGGGCAGCCTGGAGGTTAATAGTACCTCATCTAGTCACTGCTATTTCCTCCACTGCATACACTGTGTAGATGACTATAACGCTACTGTTAGTGCTTTGTTTCCCATCTTCCATCAACCCTACATCCCTGTCCTCCCTCTTCTCTCTGCTTGTGTCCAGCAGCAGATCATGAAGGACCGCTGGATGAATGTAGGCCATGAGGAGGAGGAGCTGAAGCCCTTCATCGAGCCCCAGCCAGACTATAAGGACCCCAAGAGGACAGGTCAGAACCCCGACCGAGCGGGGGGGTGGAAGAGAGGTGGGGCAGGTGTCTGGTGGATGAGCTGGTTGCAGCAGATGGGTTACTGGGGTGGGGTTTAGAGGTCACACTAATTGGGGGAGGGCTCCTCTATCTGAAGGTGCAGAATCTTTTCAGTCTTATTTTACGTGCTGTCTTAAGCTGAAATTACACGGAGAGACAGCGTGCGAGAGTAGTGAATGGTCGATTCACATATACTGCGTAGCGTATGCTGACATAATTGTCATGAAAATCCGTTAAAAAAAGGTGTATATATTTATTTATTTTTTCGCTCTGTTGCCTCGAAGTTATTGTTGCAAGTTCCTTTTGACTCACCTTATGTCCTACAGGAGCCACCATACCTAGGCTTAACAGTTGTTGTTTTGCTAGCTTCACCAGGATGTTGTAGCTAATAAACCTGAGCCGTTTATAAACAATTAAGTCTCGTTCTTTCTACATAAACAGTTCTCTTGATATCGGAGTCCTTGAGTTTTCCAGCTGTAGTTTGCTTAGGCTAAATGCCTATCATTGAAATCAATACATGTAGGCTGCAATTGTTTTCAAATATGTAGCCTATTTGACTGGCAAACCTTAGCTTACATCCCAGTACATTTAAACTACATCTTTAGTCTACTTAGCATATGAAAGATCATAACAATTCCTCTAATTCCTTTTCTACAAATGACCCACTCATTTTACCAGCGTTGCACCACGTAGACATTCGGAAAAAAGACTTGCTGTCTAATTTGACACTTGCGGCCCGTCAGTTTTCTCACATTCACTCATGCATTCTATTTCCAGCGTGATCATGCACTTTAAAATGGAATTGAGCGTTAGTCTCTGTTACGTAACGTGCCCGTTGCTGTGTTGGCATGTGCCTACATGTTTAGTCAAACTAAATGCTAGACTTTTTGTTAACCTCTGTCCTTGTTTGCTGCCTTCCGTTTTATTAAATGATATGCCTGTACAATAGAACTGTTTTGTCCATATAACAATGCGCCTGTCTGTGTTTTAGAGAACTATTGACCTGTTGCTTTTTAGTATGTTAGACTTGTGTTAAGTAGTCTCTGATATGCCCCTGTCTACAATGCATGTGTGTGTGTAATGTTCTTCTGTCCTTGATGTGGTTGTAAGGCTGACATTTTATCCATTCTGTCCAGATATCATGTTGCAGATGGGCTACTCTGCAGAGGAGATCCAGGACTCGCTCGTCAACCAAAAATACAATGAAGTCATGGCCACATATCTATTACTGGATTACAGGAACACAGAGGTACAAAGTGTATACACTCACATCTGTAGGAGCGAACTGTGTCCTACTCCTGCCATGGTAATATTGATGACCATCCCTCCTCTTCTCCCTCAGATGGACGAATGTATCAGTCTGTCAATGAAATCCCGCCCAGGAAGTGACCTCACAAACAGCAATGCCCAATCTCCTTCTCACAAGGTACAGCGCAGTACCTCATCCAATCTGAAGCCCCGGAGAGCAACAGAAGCAGGTAGGAAGCTGTTTGGGTTGACGAGGGTACTGTAAATGTTGGACTGTTTTTGATATATAATCTTATTTGATTCTCATTCTTTGCGTCTCTGTCCCACCCTTTCTTTCTGTTGTCTGTCTCGTTCTTCTTCCCAGGTTCTTCTGCTTCCAAGCGTTCCCAGGGCGACAACAAGCAGACAGCAGAGGATTATGGGAGGAAAGGTTCTGGCACTGGCAGCTCCACTAAAGTCCCTCCCAGTCCTTTAGCAACAGCAGATCGTAAGAGGAGCACCCCAACCCCCTCCACCGTGAGTAGACTTATTGTTCGGCATGCCTGCCACTCTAGGATTGATGGCATGTACACTACTGTACCTAACATCTCCTCAATGGGTCATACAGAACAGCATCCTGTCCACTGGTACGAGTCGCAGTCGGAACTCGCCGGTCCCTGAGAGGGCCACACTTGGGGTCCAGAATGGAAAGGACAGGTACACACAAGCACCCTTGCAGCCACAGGCATACACAGACACGCTCACATGGCTGTGGAGCTCTCTTTTTGGAGCTAGTCGCGTGTCTAGATGGCAGTGTTGGCAAGCACTGGTCAGCCGACAATCAAACACAGCAGCTAGCAGCTTCCCACCATAAGATGGAGTGTACATAGTCACACATTCACACCAGAGCAGAGATTTGACATTTTTCTAGAATGTATTAGTGACATTTGCAAAATTTTATGAAGGACTTAGAATGTACTCAAGGCCAGCTTACTCACTCACACAGTAATACATGGCATCTGTAATCAACTCAAACAATAATAATATCTTTGAACTCTAGCTCACACAATCATGGCAAGGTCAGTTTGCTAACAATTATTTAATATTTTACCATTTTATTACCATATCCTTCACTGAAATGTTTAGAATACAGCAGAGTAGAAAGCCAGGTTTAGGTGCAGAATCAGGGGCCTCAGACACTCTGACACTTAACAGTATTAAACACATTGACCCTGATAATCAGATCCCGCTCCTTAATCTGGGATTTGTGACGCTGGCTGCTCTTGTATGCAGGTTACTTCCAGGCACAAAAAGGGAAAAATGCAGGCAGGGAAGTGTTTAAAGAACACGTTCTGTTGGGGATCGAGGGGGAGCAGCAGTGACTCAGACATGTTTGCTATAAAAAGATGATTGGAGGGCGAACAGACAGTGGTCAGCTGTAGCGCTACTGGTAGAACAAGTCACTAGCACACATTCTCCTGACACAACAACCATTTGACCATTTTTTTTGTTTAATTTTTAAGCAGTTTTTCCTTTCCCCAAACTTGTGTTCTGTCCTGACAGTTTCTCCCTCAATTTCCAGCACTTCCTTTGCAGCAAGATTCTTTTGGGTGTGATGCTTCCCAGAAATAATGCAGTCTGTCATTAAACTCCCCTAATGAAAGCTCAGTGTTTCCCCTATATTCATTTAGAAGCTGCGGGCCGCTGCTTCTAAATCGTTGCCGCCTCGCAAAAAAAGGGGGGGTTGGTAAAACGTTTTCAGTCTAAACATAAAACGACTAAAACCAGATATAAAGTACTGAACAAAAATATAAACGCAACATATAAAGCATTGGTTGTATGTTTCATGAGCTGAAATAAAATATGCCAGAAATGTTTAATACGCCCAAAAAGCTTATTTTTCTCATTTGGTGCACAAATGTTTACATCCCTGTTAGTGAGCATTTCTCCTTTGCCAAGATAATCCATCCACCTGACAGGTGTGGCATATCAAGAAGCTGGTTAAACAGCATGATCATTACACAGGTGCACCTTGTGCTGGGGACAATACGGCTACTGTAAAATGTGCAATTTTGTCAAACAACATGTCTCATGTTTTGAGGGAGCATGCAATTGGCATGCTGACGGCAGGAATGTCCACCAGAGCTGCTGCCAGAGAATTGAATGTTCTCTAACATAAGCCGCCTCCAACGTAATTTTAGAGAATTTGGCAGTATGCCCAACCAGCCTCGTAACTGCAGACCACGTGTATGGCATCGTGTGGGCGAGCGATTTGTCAACGTTGTGAACAGATTTCCCCATGGTGGGTTATGGTATGAGCAGGCATAAGCTACGGACAATGAACACAATTTCATTTTATCGATGGCAATTTGAATGCACAGAGATAACGTTACGCAATCCCGAGGCCCATTGTCGTGCCATTCATCCGCTGCCATCACGTTTCCGAATGATAATGCACTGCCCCATGTTGCAAGGATCTGTACACAATTCCTGGAAGCTGACAATGTCCCAGTTAGTCTGCATACTCAGCAGACATGTCACCCATTGCCCATGTTTGGGTTGCTCTGGATTAATGTGTACAGCATGTTCCAGGTCCCGCCAATAGCCAGCAACTTTGCACAGCCATTGAAGAGGAGTGGGACAACATTCCACGGGCCACAATCAACAGCCTGATCAACTCTATGTGAAGGAGATGTCGCGCTGCGTGAGGTGGTCACCAGATACGGACTGGTTTGCGGATCCCTGCCCCTACCTATTAATATATATTTATTTTTTGTGTGACCAATGCATATCTGTATTCCCAGTCATGTGAAATCTATAGATTAGTGCCTAATGAATTTATTTAAATTGACTGATTTCCCTATATGAACTATAACTCAGTAAAATCTTAAACTGTGGCATGTTGAGTTTATTTTTGTTCAGTATAGAAAAGATAATGCAGCTATATATATTTTAGATAAGATAATGTTTGATAAGTAACACCCACCAAAATATAAACTAGACAGTCGGGGAGAATTCCAGAAATGTCATGGCATGGGGGCCTCCATTGATTTTATGTTTGAGTCACTCAGATAGCATTAGAATGCGGCATAAGCCATTGCAAAATGTGTTGAATTACAGGAAACTAGCTTTAAAACTACATCTACAACCGTGGCTGAAAAACAAATCTTAGGGGAAACACTGAGGCTGTTATGTTTAGTCATCCAATACAAACCTGCATTATTTGAGATGCTGTGTTGTCTGTGATAATGTGCATCAGTGTGGTTTCATCCCCCCTCAGTGTCCCTGCTTCCTCCCCAGTTCTAACCTTGTTACCCCATGGCTCTCTTCCACCCCTCACGGGGGATGGTCGGCACTGGGTTTATTCATTTCTCTCCCTCAGCCTGACCACCCCAGGGTCCCGTGCCTCCACAGCCTCGGCAGCTGCCGTACTCTCCTCCTCCCACCCCCGACATCACAAGTCCTTGTCCACCTCTGCTCACCCCAGCCCCCCAGACATCCATGCACACCGGCCCAGGCAAGTGGCACCAGGGAGTGGAGCACAAGGACAGCCACTCTGCAGGAGGGAGAGTAGAGTGGATATGAAAGGTTTTGGGTTAGATGGTTCCTGGTTGCAGTTCTCAGCATTGTGTGTCCAATATCGGGAACAAATTGGTATTAAAAGATCAGCTGTAGGGATTAAAAGAGTAGCAATATTGCTGTTGAAAAGGCAACCCACTTTTCTCTGTCACTTTCCACCACCCCCTGAAACACAAGCACCCTGCCTCTTTGTGAAATATCTTTCTCCCCACCACCACCACTGTCCTTGTCCAACCAGTCCTATCACTAATCTTCCACTAGAAAGCCAGATCCTGCAAAACCCTCAGTTACACATCACACACCATCACAATTTTATCTTGGCCCATCCGGTGCCGTTATGTTTTTGGCTGCAGTGAGCCTGAACCGTTTCAGCTCCTGGCTGGTGTGTGCATGTCATGTAATCCCCTTTAATACGTTCTGCAACTCCCTGTCCCCAAACACAAGTTGACATCTCGTGGCCCATGCACATTGTTCCATTTTGTATAAAAAAAAAAATATATACGTTTCCTCATGAACTAGCTATAATGCTGGGATGTCCTTCACATGTCAATTGGTTTACGTGTAATCCATTATCACTGAATAGTCGCAGCTTATACTGTGGAAGCTATTTTCTCAATTGAAAGGGTGTTATAACCTCTGCCAATATGATCATGTGTGTGGTCCATGACATAAATCAACGGTATCACAGCTCCATGACCCTTCTCCATACTTCCCTCTTTGTTGTGATGCTGCAGCCATCGTTGTCCTGTTGGCTGATCCTAATGTGCCATGCTAATTGTGTGATTCATGCTGTGTGCCTATGATTTAACACTCAACAAGGCTTCACTGGCCTCACATTCTAAGTATGGTTTATACCTGCTGCCCGTGGTGGGTCACAAGGCTGTAAGATGTTATTTTACTGACTTCAGTCATGCTGAATTTTGCTGAGTGGATGGCACCACAGTTGGGGTGCATGTTTTAGACCAATAGAAATATGCCTTTTACACATTGCTTTTGCAAACGGCTTAATCAGGCTTCCTTGCAACTGTGGCATTTGTATAGAAATGGTATGCGTTTCATTCACTAAACTTTAGTTTACTCTGAAGTGCAGTAAGGTTTTTATCATAAGTTCTTTGTGGGAAATGGCTAAAGCAGTTGAAACTTTTGATGTGCATAATCATAATGAAATATATAATTGTCTCTCCTCTTCCTACTCACAAAACTATCAAAACAGCACCGCCCCTCAGAGAGTACCGGTGGCGTCTCCTTCTGCCCACAACATCGGCAGTTCCACGGCGACAGACCGTTCCAACTTCCCCAGAAATGTGACCAGCAGAAGCACTTTCAGTGCCGGCCAGCAGAGGGCGGCACGGGACCAACATACCTCCACTTATAATGGTCCCCCATCATCCCCTTCCCTCTCCTACGGGAACAGCCAAGCCCGAAGAGCCGGGGGCACTGGTATCTTCAGAAAGTTCACTTCTAAATTTGTGCGCAGGTGAGCGAATGGGGGAATCTGAGATGTGTGATGGGGAAGATGACTAGTGTTGAATCCAATGATATGCTGATCACATCCTGGTGTTGAACGGCTTAGTGAATTACAGTTAGGTGTTCATGTTTGTGCAGCGTGACCTTTGGACTGTTTTATTAGCATTTGTGTGTCCCTGTGATGGGTTTTTTGTGCACGCAATGCGCTTGACTACAAGTACTCCCCTCTTTCAGGTTAAGTTGGTTTGAAGCAGGTCATATTTCTGTGGCTATGGTTAGTTAGCACATAGTTGAAGCAGGTAGGGAAGTTACTGTGTGAGTGTACCTTGAAATACAATTTGGAATATCCTACAATAGTTTAATTGTTTAATGATAAATTGTACAACACCAGGAATTAAAACTAAGTAAATATAACATCATAATTGGCATGCATGTTTCCCATCCAGTGCTAATGTTAATCCTAATCTGAGTCCATTGTTCATGTAACTGCTCTGCCCCGAACATCCTGAATACTATGGTAATGTCAGGCTACAATAACAGCCATTTTGTGACCACCTGTTTTGCCCAAGCAGCTCACCTCCTGAGGGACACCGGGGGAGTATTCATGTATTTGAGTTGACTGACATGCACATGACATGTATAACAGATTGGCTGTGGTTTGTTTTGGGCACGTTTGTGTACATACCGTTTTTTTTTCTTCCCCCTCCCCTCCGTTGTAGAAATCTCACATTCAGATTCCCCAGAAGGTAGGCAAAAATAACCACACACTTGATTCTGTCAACTATTACCTTGTGTCCTGTCCTGTCTATCCTCTGTAAGGCTATCATTTTATGTGTCATGACCCTTTTCATGATTTTTTTTTTACACTTATTTTTTAACCATTTGCCATTTATACTAACGCGCCCTGCTCTCGCCATCGCCTGATTCACCCTCGTCTGCTGCTCGGCTCTCTTCATCCCTCAGTGAATGATACTCCTCCCTTCTTTCTCGCATCCCTGTTTCCTTTTTGACTCCGTTAGTGTTATCAAATGTCATCCTGTGGGTCCTTGGACAAGTCAATAGAAAACACTCTGTGCTGCCCAGCCTGTGGCCGTGCTGCCCAGCCTGTGGCCGCGTGCTGCCCAGCCTGTGGCCGTGCTGCCCAGCCTGTGGCCGTGCTGCCCAGCCTGTGGCCGTGCTGCCCAGCCTGTGGCCGTGCTGCCCAGCCTGTGGCCGTGCTGCCCAGCCTGTGGCCGTGCTGCCCAGCCTGTGGCCGTGCTGCCCAGCCTGTGGCCGTGCTGCCCAGCCTGTGGCCGTGCTGCCCAGCCTGTGGCCGTGCTGCCCAGCCTGTGGCCGTGCTGCCCAGCCTGTGGCCGTGCTGCCCAGCCTGTGGCCGTGCTGCCCAGCCTGTGGCCGTGCTGCCCAGCCTGTGGCCGTGCTGCCCAGCCTGTGGCCGTGCTGCCCAGCCTGTGGCCGTGCTGCCCAGCCTGTGGCCGTGCTGCCCAGTGTACAGAGAACATAGAGCACAGATAAATGGTACCAGTCTGATTCGCTAACATTCCACTCCTTGTACTCCGTGTCATATGCCAAAGCATGGAGTGATAGCAAGGTTTTTTCTGGATGAAAAAGGGGCTTAGGGGGTGACGGGCGTGGCAGGGGGCGCGGTCTGACCGTGGGGCGCGGCCACATTTTTAATGCCCCCCCCCCCCATCTTGGCGTTGTAGAGCTATTTTATAAGGACATATTCTACATCTTCTCCCTTGGAGCTGAGAAACAGTAGCTATAGCTATTTTCCTGCAATTCTATGCATTTTGCCATGGCTAATGCTGTTATTTTGCACAAACATAATAATCTATATTACTAAATTCAATGTTTTGGGAATTTTCAATTCTTCCCAACTGTCTAGCTTTTATTTTGGGGATCGTTAGTTCTCAAAGATTATTAAAAAAAAGTATTTAGGTCCATTCATCTTTTAAAAAATGTTTTCTGATTTTTAGTTTACGTTTACACTTGGTTTTTCCATCCCGAAGATACATTTTGGTAACCTGAAAAAAAATGCTTAGGTGGCCCGCCCTAGCATTTCATTTTGATAATTTACTTATGAAGCTTGCATTTTGAATTTTTTGCTAAAATACATTATTACATAATCAAAATGTGTTGTAGCCTTAATAGACAAGTTATTGCCTGTGTGTTTATATATATTTTTTCAACTCACGACTTGGACTTGACTCAAGACTCAACCCATTCTACCTGGGATTCGACTTGAGACTTGGACCTTGAGACTTGCTTGTGACTAATAATAGTGACTTGGTCTCAGTCCTGAACTATTTGCAGGATAAACATTTTTTTATTTTATTTTAAAATATTTTCAATGGTATTGAAAAACCATCCTGTGGCTATTTCTAAACACCCCGGTCTGTGGTATACTGCCCAAGCCTTGTGGAAGAGGGGGGGCAGTGAAGTGTTTGTTGGCAATGTAGCATCGCTGTCATATTTTTGGGGGGATATCTCCTGCCTTTCTTTCTCTAGTCTGATACCAGACCACAGTCCAGGCTGCACTGCAGTTTGTGCTTAACAACCTTATTTTCAGCAACGTTCTGCAATTTCTTTTTCATCTTTTTTTTAACCATGGCTTATCCGCTAATACTTTGTCTTTTTAGATGTATTTTTTCTATTTTGAGTGAGTTGACTGCAGAGTCATTAGAGACGTGTATTTCTTGGCTCTCATATGATATTCTCAGCGCCCAAGATGTCCATTCAATCAGAAAAATAAGTGAAGATTGAAAGTTTTGACGTTTACAAAAATGTGCATCAAGGGGTGTATGTATTTTTAAGTCTTATTGTTGTGGGTGCAGACTTAAGGATGTTGGGCACCTTGAGAAACTGAGAACAGGTCTGCAGAATGCCTGCATATGCATCTGACAGATGCTGTTTGTTGTTTTTGATGCCTTGCTGTGGGAGTTTGAGAAGAGGGTTATTATATGGTGGTGATGGGATGTATTAACATAACAAAGATGTGATCTCTGACCTTTCATTCCAGTTGTATGCTAAACAAAAAAACAACAGTTTCCATGGATTGTGTGAGTCCACTTTGCGGTGGGGGGGTGACCAAAAACGCATTTGAATTTGTAGAGGTACCTAGTTATTCTCTCATAGCCCCCCCCCAAAAAATGTAGTGGCGCTCACATTCAGTAAATCTATGGATATGTGCAGCATTTTTCTAAGAAAAATACTATAGAATCTGGAAGTGGAAGGTGCAGGGGTTGCCATGGGAGTTGGTAGTGTTTGTTCTAACCTGGTAATAGCCTAATTGGAATTTTGGGAGACTAAACTTGTGCCAATTTTTTTTGCGGAGCCCGTATGAGGGAGAGGGTCGAGATGAGGCCAGCAGGTGAGGAATACAATAGTGAACATTTGATCAATCTGTTGATTCAGTGATTTTTTTTTTAATATTTTTTTTTATATATATATATTTTTTTTAATCAAATAATCATTACATTCATTGATTAAGGTGGTGTAAAGAAAAGCATGATTGTGATCATATAGCTCATTCAATTTTGACAATGCAAGCATAGATATTTTAATAACAGGAGACATGTATTCTGCAGCTTAGTGAAGCTTTTCATGTTCATGCTCATGCTGTGTCTTTGGCTTCCCCTGTGATTGAATGCATTGTTAACCAGCCCATAAGATTCCTGTTTTGTCTGTCTCCCCATTCTGTTTCGCTCCTTTTTTATTATATTACTGTCCTTTCCTACTTTCTTTGTAAACTCAGACCCATGCTGACCACCGCTGAGAAGCTGGAGAAGGTCACTCTGGGCTCTGTAGGAGACGAGAACAAGGACTTCCTGTCCTCCACCTCTACGGTACCCAGCACCCCGACTTCAAGCCTGACCTCCAAGGACCACAAGCCCCGCTCGCTGCGCTTCACCTGGAGCATGAAGACCACCTCCTCCATGGAGCCCAATGAGATGATGAAGGAGATCCGGAAGGTTTTGGACTCGAACAGCTGCGAGTATGAGCTGCGGGAGCGCTACATGCTGCTGTGCGTGTCTGGGAATCCCGCCTGTGACGACTTTGTCCAGTGGGAGATGGAGGTTTGCAAGTTGCCCCGCCTCTCCCTCAACGGGGTTCGCTTTAAGCGCATTTCTGGCACGTCCATCGCCTTCAAGAACATCGCTTCCAAGGTTGCCAATGAGCTCAAACTTTGAGCTTGTGGATGAGTAGTGGTGATGATGATGATGATGATGATGATGATGATTAACAAGGAGTCGGCTGGTGGAAGGAGACAGACTGGAGCACGCAGGCAGAGAGGCTAAACTTTGACACAGAACTGAGTTGAGAGGGCGACAAAGGAGCATGGAGAGACTTTTGGGTTGGGGAGGGGGTGCAAAGAGTTTAGGGGAGGTTGCGTGTATAGACCTTTTAAGGGGATTGTTAATTTTCTTGAGTGGGTGTTCTTTTCGTTTGGGTTTTCTATCCTCTCCCTCTGACTTTTCTGTTGTCTTCTAAGACAGTTTTGTTTCTACCTTAAACCTCACGATCCTCTTTTTCCAAAAGGAATTCATTGATGGAAAATATGAAAGGAAATGAAGCAATGAACTGATTGTGGGTTTAATTATATATATTTTTGTTGCCCAAAATAGCCCTGGACTCAGCCAGCTGTAACCCTCAGGCCCTTCTCTCTCCATTATCCTGCACCAAGGACAAACGGTCTAAACACCATGTTACTGCATCTTGCCCCTACTTTCAGCTGTCTGTTTTGAACAGATGAAGAGACCTGCAGTTTGACACTCTGAATGTACAACATGATTAGACGGATGTATCTTAGGTACAACGCATATTCACTACAATGTAAATTGGATTTGACATCATGTTCTGATTCTGATCAGCTAATGAAGGCTGCACAAGGTTTCTGCTTCAGTGTGGTGGTTCAGAAAGCCATTTTTACATCACAGCACAATGTCTTACTTGATGGTAAAGTGGAAGTGCAGACTGGATTTACCTCTTTGCTCTGATTACGAGCCTTCACCACCCTTTACCCCAAGCCCCTTCAATTAGTTTTTGTTTTTCTACAGCAGGAGTAATTTATCTGATGAACTAATTAAGGGCCAATTGATAATTATTGGTGGATTGTAATGTAATTAAGAGTTGCTGGTTGGTTTCAATGTGCTGCACTGGAATGTCTGAATTCCCTTGCCTTTCTCTGGAGAAAATAATTATTAATATTGTTATTAAGAATAAACAAAGTTGGATGATTTATTTGCTTGTGCTCTTCAGTTGTTTAATCTGTTTTATATACAGTTGAAGTCAGAAGTTTACATTAACTCATTTTTCAACCACTCCATACATTTCTTGTGCACAAACTATAGTTTTGGCAAGTCGGTTAGGACATCTACTTTGTGCATGACACAAGTAATTTTTCCAACAATTGTTAACAGACTACTATAACAGATTATTTCACTTATAAATTCACTGTATCATAATTCCAGTGGGTCATAAGTTTACATACACTAAGTTGACTGTACCTTTTTAAACAGCTTGGAAAATTCCAGAAAATTATGTTATGACTTTAGAAACTTCTGATAGGCTAATTGACGTCAATTGGAGGGGTTCCTGTGGACGTATTTCAAGGCCTACCTTCAACCTCAGTGCCTCTTTGCTTGACATCATGGGGAAATCCACAAAGACCTCAGGAAAAAAATGGTAGACCTCCACAAGTCTGGTTCATCCTTGGGATCAATTTCCAAACGCCTGAAGGTACCACGTTCATCTGTTCAAACAATAGTACGCAAGTATAAACACCATGAGACCACAGCCGTCATACCGCTCAGGAAGGAGATGCGTTCTGTCTCCTAGAGACTAACATACTTTGGTGAGAAAAATGTAAATCAATCTCAGAACAACAGCGAAGGACCTTGTGAAGATGCTGGAGGAAACGGGTACAAAAGTATCTATATCCACAGTAAAACGAGTCCTATATCAACATGACCTGAAAGGCCACTCAGCAAGGAAGAAGCCACTGCTCCAAAACCACCATAAAAAAGCCAGGCTACAGTTTGCAACTGCACATGGGGACAAAGATCATATTTTTTGGAGAAATGTCCTCTGGCCTGATGAAACAAAAATAGAACTGTTTGGCCATAATGACCATCATTATGTTTGGAGAGAAAAAAGGGGGAGGCTTGCAAGCCGAAGAACACCATCCCAACCGTGAAGCACGGGGGTGGCAGCATCATGTTTTGGGGGTGCTTTGCTGCAGGAGGGACTGGTGCACTTCACAAAATAGATGGCATTATGAGGAAGGACAATTTTGTGGATATATTTAAGCAACATCTCAACACATCAGTCAGGAAGTTAACGCTTTGTTGCAAATGGGTCTTCCAAATGGACAATGACCCCAAGCATACTTTCATAGTTGTGGCAAACTGGCTTAAGGACAAAGTCAAGGTATTGGAGTGGCCATCACAAAGCCCTTACCTCAATTCTATAGAAAATGTGTGGGCAGAACTGAAAAAGCGTGTGCGAGCAAGGAGGCCTACAGACCTGACTCTGTTACACCAGCTTTGCCAGGAGGAATGGGACAAAATTCACCCAACTTATTGTGGGAAGCTTGTGGAAGGCTACCTGAAACATTAATTTAAAGGCAATGCTACCAAATACTAATTGAGTGTATGTTAACTTCTGACCCACTGGGAATGTGATGAAAGAAAAAAAAGCTGAAATAAATTCTCTCAACTATTATTTCACATTTTTAAAATAAAGTGGTCATCCTAACTGATCGAAGACAGGGAATTTTTACTAGGATTAAATGTCAGGAATTGTGAAAAACTGAGTTTAAATGTATTTGGTTAAGGTGTACGTAAACTTCCGACTTCAACTGTAAGTCATGGATGGGAAGGAACTCCAGCCTGCTTAATTTGCCCACATATTGCTGACGAATGAAGAAAATGCACTGAACAATTGCACTTGTTTATGAGTGAGACTAATTATTTTCACTTTATTGCAGATCTTTTGCTACAGTATAGAGATCCTATTTTTGACATTTCCATCTGCAAAGTTCAGAACGTTTCTCTTCACGAAATAACACCCCAGGACTGGTGAAAGCTAGCCTAATGATGGGGCTTCTTCATATTGCTTTTTCATACCTGTAAAATATTTTACAGTGCTGTTGAAAAATAAGAGGAAGAACTTTACATTGAGAAACTTATGGAGTCACTACATGTGGCTTTCACTCCTCCACTACTGTTTTTCTGCACTGATCTGAAAGTGCATGCTCCAAGTAAATAGAAGAAAATCACATCACGTAAGCCTGCTGATCATTTATACAGTCGTGGCCAAAAGTTTTGAGAATGACACAAATATTAATTTTCACAAAGTCTGCTGCCTCAGTTTGTATGATGGCAATTTGCATATACTCCAGAATGTTATGAAGAGTGATCCGATGATTTGCAATTAATTGCAAAGTCCCTCTTTGCCATGCAAATGAACTGAATCGCCAAAAAACATTTCCACTGCATTTCAGCCCTGCCACAAAACAACCAGGTGTGAGTGTTGACAAGGACAAGGCTTGAGATCACTCTGTCATGCTGATTGAGTTGGAATAACAGACTGGAAGCTTCAAAAGGAGGATAGTGCTTGGAATCATTGTTCTTCCTCTGTCAACCATGATTGCCTGCAAGGAAACACGTGCCGTCATCATTGCTTTGCACAAAAAGGGCTTCACAGGTAAGGATATTGCTGCCAGTAAGATTACACCTAAATCGACTATTTATCGGATCATCAAGAACTTCAAGGAGAGCGGTTCAGTTGTTGTGAAGAAGGCTTCAGAGCGCCCAAGAAAGTCCAGCAAACTCCAGGAATGTCTCCTAAAGTTGATTTAGCTGCGGGATCGGGGCACCACCAGTACAGAGATCGCTCAGGAATGGCAGCAGGCAGGTGTGTGCATCTGCACGCACAGTGAGGCAAAGACTTTTGGAGGATGTCCGGTGTCAAGAAGGGCAGCAAAGAAGCCACTTCTCTCCAGGAAAAACATCAGGGACAGACTGATATTCTGCAAAAGGTACAGGGATTGGACTGCTGAGGACAGGGGGAAAGTCATTTTCTCTGATGAATCCCGTTTCCGATTGTTTGGGGCATCTGGAATACAGCTTATCCGGAGAAGACCAGGTGAGCGCTACCATCAGTCCTGTGTCATGCCAACAGTAAAGCATCCTGAGACCATTCATGTGTTGGGTTGCCTCTCAGCCAAGGGAGGGGGCTCACTCACAATTTTGCCTAAGAACACAGACATGACTAAAGAATGGTACCAACACATCCTCCGAGAGCAACTTCTCCCAACCATCCAGGAACAGTTTGGTGACGAACAATGCCTTTTCCAGCATGATGGAGCATCACAAGGTGATAACTAAGTGGCTCGGGGAACAAAACATTGATATTTTGTGTCCATGGCCAGGAAACTCCCCAGACCTTAATCCCATTGAGAACTTGTGGTCAATCATCAAAAGGCGGGTGGACAAACAAAAACCCACAAATTCTGACAAACTCCAAGCATTGATTATGCAAGAATGGGCTGCCATCAGTTAGGATGTGGCCCAGAAGTTAATTGACAGCATGCCAGGGGGGATTGCAGAGGTCTTGAAAAAGAAGGGTCAACACTGCAAATATTGACTCGTTGCATCAACTTCATGTAATTGTCAATAAAAAGCCTTTGCCACTTATGAAATGCTTGTAATTATACTTCAGTATTCCATATCTGGCCGTGATTGAAAGTCCAATAGGGTGTCGCACAATTGGCCCAGCGTCGTCCGGGTCTGTCCGGGGTAGGCCGTCATTGTAAATAAGAATTTGTTGTTAACTGACTTGCCTAGTTAAATAAAATACGCAGCCGTACACAACAAACGTTGCCCTTCCTAGTTATCCAGCTCGCTTTAGTGCCAGCTGCCGCTAGCTTGCTGCCTGGCTATCGTAATTTGTTGTCAGTGGGAAGTAGGGCTGTGATGAAGCCATCAAAGTACATACCTACGTAACCCAACCTACACGGTGATATTTAAGTTCATTTGTACAGAAATAGACGAAAGCAGCCAGCTAGCAGCTGACGATTTTAGCTTGCTAGCTAGCCTGCTGCTGGCAGCTATCTCGCTAGTTGTGACTAGTAGCTAGCTAAACCCCACATCCACTAACAACATTATCTAACTAGGCTACATCTACTAAGGTATTTATATTTGGTCAGAAAGGCACACTTTATTTTGTGGAATGTAACTAGCTCGCTAGATATTTCAATTGGCTGTCTTTTTGTAACTTATCAGTCACTAACGTTAGCTAAATATACTAGCCAGTTAACGTTAAATAGCCTGGCTGTAACATGCTAGTTAAACCCCAAAAGCCCACACTGCCTGAGAACCCCAGAATTCCCATTTACTCTAACGATTCCAATGAGGTGTTAATGTCCTAATTAATTTTTTGTTTTAGACCGGTTGAGTGCTGAAGAAGTGTCATCCTGTAAACTTGAAACACCCCTTATGTGCAACAGCTAAGTCAATACTGTCTTTTTAGCTACCATACTAAAAGGGTGAATATATTTGCTGGAAATGTGAACTCCCCAACCACAGAGCCAGAACTGCGTACCCTATTTGAGAAGTATAGTCCGGTATTGGACTGTGACAATCTGAAAAACTATGGCTTTGTGCACATGAATGAGGAGGCAGCCCAGAAGGCAGTGGTAGAACTCCATGAGCTCAATGGGGCGCGAATCACAGTGGGGTTTGCCACAACGAAGGTCCGCAATGCCACAAAGATCTATGTAGGGAATGTCCCTGAGGGGACCACAGCTGATAAGACCGCTCTTCCAGCCGTTTGGTAAGGTGGTAGAGTGTGACACTGTGAAGAACTTGGCCTTTGTGCACATGCAGAAAGAAAATGAGGCCGATGGGGCCATTTCTCAGTTAAACCACTCTAAACTGGAGGGCCAAAAGATCTTTGTGTCCATCTCCCGCAACAATCAATCCAGAAATGGCAGAGGGGATGACTACCCTCCCCCACCTCATCACTATCCACTTCACCCACACCACGCTCCTCACTACCTCCCCGCTCGAGCGCCACACAGTGACTACTACCCATCTCGTGGTCGCCTTCCACCCCCTCCTAGGGCCTATTACGATCGTGACCTATATGAGAGGAGTGTCTGCCATGACCCATACTCTTCCTCTTACTTTGAGCAGGATCCTTATGAGCGACGGCTTCCCCCACTCCCTCAGCGGCCACTTTCTCCCCCACTTACTTCCTGTTATTACCAGGAGCGCAGCCCCCTGGCTAACCGCCACACCCTGTTGCTCTCACCGTCCTCTGCCAGCTATGTGCGAAGTGGTGCTCGGTGAGATTTTGTTGGTGGCATTTTGTCTGTGCCCCCTCCTTCCTCTATGTTCTGGGCTCAGGCTTTGATAATGATGATTACTTTGGGGAGAATTACTCCAATGGTTTTGGTAGCGGTTACTAAGGGCTATTTTTTAAAAGGGAAGATTTACTATATGAGTGCACAGAGGTTTTTTGAAGCTGGTTGTAATCGTATATTATATAGGAAAATGGGAAATAGGGACAATACTGTACATTCATAATTCTTACTTAGTCAAACATCACACTTAATTGATTTTGACTAGTTTTTGTTTATTTATGATGGAAGAAACGCCAGCCTTCACAGCAGTCTATGAATAATTGTATTGAGTGTTTGATTGGTAACAGATTTGTAGACTTGAGGTGGAAGGCTAGTGTCTCAATGTCTGTTAATATTATATTTTGGACTTTTGGAGTTTAGGATTTTCTGGTGTAGTATAGGAGTTATGTTTTGTGTAGTAGACCCTATATTGAGTGGATGGCTCTGCCTAAAAGTCCTGAAATACTACTCTCTAAGACATATTTTTATTTGTCCCCTAAAAATAACCCCCTTCCCTCAGGTTTTTGTCATTTGCCCCAATTCAAAGATTGGGGGTGTTGAACGACAAACCAAACACACCGCAACAGCTGACCGAGCTCATCTCCTCTGAAGGCCTTGCCACGTTCAACGCAGCATCATACGATCGGTTCATCGACTAAATAAAAAGATAACCACCGAAAAACCGTTGCACCGCCATAGTCACACAGCTTGTTACTATTTACTATTTACTATTTCACATGATGCATATATGAACTAATCACCCGCTTTCTGTTGCGTTTTGTTTTTGTATAACGTGACGTGGATGTAATCCAAAATAAAATAGACATCTACGCCTATAGACTTTCCTGATTGTTAATTTGAATGGGAACAAACAAGGAGCTATTTTGAATTACTTATTTCGAATTCATCATTACGGTGAATTCATCATTACGGTTGTTGAAACGTTGGACAAATTTGAATTGTTTTGATAAGAAATATTTGTCATTTAGCAGCTTAAATAAAATGTCGACCTCTCACTCTGATCCCATCGATTTTTTGTTTAATACATTTTTTGTTGACTATCTTTACAAACTGATTATGGAATAATATTCCGGTGGCGATTGTATAAATTGTTCAGCAGTCTTATGGCTTGGGGGTAGAAGCTGTAGAGGAGCCTTTTGGTCCTAGACTTGGCGTTCCATTACCTCTTGCCATGCGGTAGCAGAGAAATCATCTGCTCTATAGTGAAAGTGTCATTCATGTGGCCTGTGTGTTATTTTTATACAGAGGTAGTTGACGAAGAGGAAGGAAGCCACTTTAGACGATCTATTAAAATGCGTCCACAGTTCATCTGGTGATGTGCGCGAAGAAAGTAGGGAACCCATAAAATACTTTCGGACATAACCAACTTCGCTCAGATCCTACTACGTGTGTTCGTGTACCGTACCATCTAAACATAACAACACGTGGTCATCGTTCAAGTAAGTTGTCTGTCTCTAAAGAAAGTAAACGTATGAGAAGCAAAACATGACACTATGTCAGAAATATGATAGTATTTTGCAGTCACTGAAATGGTCTGAATTTGGTCTAATAGCTAGCAATTTCCTGTCAAATTCAGTTCCATCATGGCGCGAATATTGTGGTACCCCAGCCAGTTAAATGAATTGAGCCCTCTTCTGCTCAACAAAATACATTTAAAAGCTTGGCAATGTAGACTTGTCTTGAAGTACTATTCCACTAGTTTCAAGTTGTAGTTATTAGTCGTATGTACGGGATACACATAATATAACGTTATATACTGTCCAACGAAATGCTTGCAGGTTTCTTCTCGACAATGCAATAAGAAATAATAACAAAGATAAGTATACGACAAAGTAAAATGCTCAGTACAATATAATATTTTTAGCATCAGTATCACACAGGAAGGCACAATTTATAGTCCGATATTTACACGTATTTTGGGGAAGGGGATTTGTGAGGAAGTGTTTTAAATTGTGCAGTATTTAGCGAGCAATCATACGGGACTGGTAGTAGCAGTTGTGATGTGTGTGTGTGTGTGTAGCATGATTGTATAGGTAGGTCTGTGTGTGGCTAATGGTTAAACCACAATGTCCATATTTTTTTTTACAGCCCAGTACTCCCCAGCCCTTCCATCTGGCGTTGATGTCTTCCCCCCTGCCCTCCTTTAGACTGAATACCGGGGCTCAGATGCCCCTCCTGGGCCTAGGAACATACAGGCTGCAAGGTAAGCAAATGCACTTGAGTGTTGACGCTGCACTCGGAGAAGGGTATCGTGCCTTTGACACTGCTGCGGTGTACGGCAATGAAGCAGACTTGGGCCATGCCCTGTTGGACCTGATGCCCAAACACAACCTGACCAGAGCAGACATCTTTCTCATCAGTAAGCTGTCCCCAGCGGACATGGGCTCGAAGGCCAGAGAGGGCTGTGCTCGTAGCCTGGAGAGGCTGGGGCTAGGGGGATACATTGACTTGTACCTCATCCACTGGCCTGGAACTGAGGGTCTGGAACCAGAAGATGAGAGGAATGCACAGCATCGAGCCCACAGCTGGACTGTCATGGAGGAGCTATATGCCAATGGGATGCTCAGAGCAATTGGGGTCTCAAACTACTCTCCAAGGCACCTGATAGAGCTGCTGGAGACCTGCAGGGTGCGCCCTGCCGTGCTGCAGGTACATTAATGTCCTCATGATTTGTTGAAGTGGTTTTATATTTCAAATTTGACACATACCGAATAGACCATAGTTTAAATCTATTCGAATTTAGCTTAGCCAAGGGCACAGCTGCTGTTTGTATCTGGCCTGGGATTTTAACTCTCATTTATTATATATTTTTTACCATTCTGCAGGTGGAGTTCCATCCTAGACTGACACAGAAGAAGCTGAGGGTCATTTGCAGGGACTCGGGAGTCTGCTTCCAGGCGTATTCATCTCTGGGGAAAGGTGCCCTGTTGTTGGAACCAGAAGTTGTTGCTATGGCGGAGGGGCATGGCAGAACTCCCTCCCAGGTGCTCTTGAGGTGGGCCATTCAGCAGGGTGTGGCTGTGTTACCCAGGTCCGCACGGCCCAAGAGGGTGAGAGAAAATGGGCAGGTGTTTGACTTTGACCTGGATGAAGGGGGAATGGAGAGACTGTCTGACATGGACAGTGGAACAAGATTCTGCAAAAGAGATCCCACTAGTGTGGTCTAGAGGAGAGAGCCCCACAACAATATACTTGATCAGTCATAGAACAATGTGTTAAATGTAATTCTGAACTACAAACAAACCTATAATGAAATGTAACGTTTCATTTACCATGTTTAAGTCATAGTTCCTTGATTCTTGAACAAATGTTAGGCCAATCGGTTAGTTTAAATAAAGACCTATCCTAATGCATGTTAAAATGCTTAATATGAATTACTTCAACAAACATGCAAAAAACAATAGTCACATTTTAATAAGC
This sequence comes from Oncorhynchus mykiss, assembly GCF_013265735.2. Classification (NCBI taxonomy): domain Eukaryota; kingdom Metazoa; phylum Chordata; class Actinopteri; order Salmoniformes; family Salmonidae; genus Oncorhynchus; species Oncorhynchus mykiss. The sequence goes on along the minus strand of NC_048593.1, from coordinate 29,573,428 downwards.
AATGTTCAAACATTTAATCTGTTACGTAACATAACAAATATTTACAAATAGTTATACAGTTGTTTTTTTATGAAAAAGATAAATATAAAAATGTTGAGCCACACACAAATTTTCAAGTAGAATATCAGTTTTAACTGATTCAGATTGCCATATACACACATATTTCTTCAACTGAATGCTTAACAGTATTCCAAATATTTGCATATAAGGCAGTTGAGAAGGCTGCATATGGCCTGGATTGTAAATATTTACATACCGGTATACACACTATACAATTGAAAAAATATACGAAATCAATTAAAGACTATTGCAAATGAAGGAAGATAATGAAATGTAAAGCATCTAAGTTTAAGAGCAATACCAAAATAAACTTAGTGTATCAGTTAAGTATGTATGAAGATAATTGAACATCTACTTTTACGTTTTTGGCAATACCCTGACTTGAAATAGGTGCCTGTCCATCTAAGTCTACGTAAATCTACTCATTCTATCGCACACTGGAGTTACATGCGCCTATGTCAAGTCAGAATGCACTAAAGTTTTTGCAGACAAAGGCATTTAATAGGCTAGCATAGGTGGGGGGGGGTCTGTATAATAAAACGTTTTGTACACCATACCCGTCTTGTAATTATTGTTGTCACAGATCAGTTGTTCTTTCACAGGTTTCATATTTAATCATTCAAGTATATTTACATTTAGTTTATTTCAAAACATTAGTTATTAGCCTACGCTTTGAAATTCATACTTACAAATGTAGAAACATTTCATAGAACAATTTGACATTTCTCTGCAAATATGTTTATAAATATGTAATTGGCACAAGAGATTGTCGCTTTTTAATGACTGCATTTCTTCGAAAATGCATTTATTATGCACTGAATAACTTTTTGGTAATATTGCAACATATTTTCAATATGCAATGCATTTTTGCATAACGTTTGATTTGATTGTACAAAAAGGTCACATTTGAATTGGTGATATTCTCCAAAGACATACTGTAATTTAAGCAAAAGTATGCCTATGAGATGTGAATATTTCAGGTGTGGTCCAGTCATTATGGAAATGTGTATGAGCTCCTTTATGCCTTGGCTGGGTCTCTGAAAGAAATGCGTACTGTATTGGTTTCTCACTCCCTGCCTTCTGCCTCCTTTGGACTCCAGAGGAAAGAGAACCATCCTCGGGAGACTTTCTGCTTGCCTCCTCCTGGGCTAATCCCTCTCTTGGGCTCCTGGGCAGGGAAATGGATTGAAAGGTCAACTCTATACATTTTTATGTAAAGCAGCCTTTACTGCAATCACTGTCAATTAGTGATACTCTGATAAATAATCTTCCCACTGTATATAAACTATGCTTAGATCTGTGGAGTCCATTCATGTAGCTAAGGATAAAGTCACATATTACACATTTACTATACATGTATATAGAAAATGGGAATGAGTGTCTGCCTTGTCCCCAATCTTTCAATTGTACACTCCTCTGCCAGCCCACATCTTACCCCTTTGTCGAGCCAGGTGTCAAATTCATCACTCATCCTCCTCAGCTGGCAGCCATATTTCTTTGCAGCCCACAGTGCAGGAGGAGCAGACTGTGATCGGCCTCGGAATGAAGCCCCATCACCCCCGCCATCCTCAGTAGGAGTCATCACATCCTGAAACTCTGTGTCTTCCCTTTTTCCAACCTGGGAGCACACCTGGGACTCTGAGTAGAGCCGGACTCGCTCACCTGTGTCAGTGAGTGGGAAGGGGGGAATTAAGACATGTTTAGATGTATTTATACCTGAAGAGATTCACACATGTATCCAAACTGAGTATGAATGTATTTGCACATGATATTCCATATCCAGGCATGATAGGTTTGAGGGCAAATGCAAGTTTGATTCTGACCTGGTCTTGGTCTGTTGCTCATTGTAGTTGAGACATGGAGCTGAAATTCAGAGTTGTGTGTGGTTCCTGAGTGGTCAGACTCACATTCATCCACACAATCATGTATGTGGTCCATTGTAAATACCTGAAGAGAAATGGGCCATCCACAGTGAATTATTTTAATTAATTACGATCCCCATTAGCTGACGCCAATGGTTATATTTGTTTTTTGAAACCAGGTTTGCAGTTCACTTGCGCTATATTAGATGGAAGGGAGTTCCATGCACTCATGGCTCTGTGTAATACTGTACATTTCCTTGAATTTGTTCTGGACCTGAAAAGAACCCTGGTGACATGTCTGGTGGGGTAAGTGTGTGTGTAAATTGACTATGCAAACTATTTGGAATTTCCAACACATTGTTTCTTATAACAACAAGAAGTGATGCAGTCAGTCTTTCCTCAATTCTTAGCCAAGAGAGACTAGTGTTGCTCATAACCATATGTATCTACTGTAAGGAATAGTGTGGCTCATAACCATCTACTAAGGAGAAGGTTACTCTTACCACAGCAGGCTGTTGGTAAAATCACTATACATGTATTTTATTTATTTGTAGGAATGAAATATTTTCAGTATATTCAGCTAGAACTTACCCAAGGTAAAATCACTATACATGTATTTTATTTAATAATAGGAATTAAACATTTTCAGTATATTCAGCTAGAACTTACCCAAGGTAAAATCACTATACATGTATTTTATTTAATAATAGGAATGACATATTTTCAGTATATTCAGCTAGAACTTACCCAAGGTGTCCTGACGACTTGCAAGAGGGTGGTTATAGGTTGACTCTATTTTGGCTATCCTCTTCTTCTTCTGTCAATGTTAAACTGGGCTTTGGAAGTGATGCTATTTCTGTTTCTCCAAAACCCAGTCGGTGTTGATTTCCTCTCATTGCAAGTGGCACACCCAAATAGAAACAGTAACGGTCTAGCTAGTAACGTTATTGCTTTGTGTGCCACCGGGAGCCTTGTATGATCAAATGTTCAAAATAAACCTTCGTAGCTAGCTCACATCTTCTGTTCTTAAAGATTGTCTTCACTAACTCAATTTCAATCGACGAGTTTATCAAATTCTTACTGAAATGTCTTGACATATGGTAGGCGGTCTCGAGTACCCAATGCTGTTGTTGTCTTCCGTCGTCTTGTACAGTAGCACCTCTTCGCCCAATAGGCTGACACTGGCACGCAGAACAAGCCAATAAGCGCGCGCTGCTAGGGCTTTTTCAATGGCTATCTTGTCAAAACGTCACTGTTGCGAAACGGGTATGGAACACAGTTGTATAAGTGGGTATGGAACAGTTGTATAAAGTATGGAAAGCCGAATGGTTCGTGCAGTCTCGTGACTTGTTTACCGTTTCGCCCATCCCCGCGCGCACAATTGACTAAAGCTTATTATTGATATTGGGTAGTGTCAGTATTAGGTTAGTGATTCATTGGTGTGTAGTGGCGGACATTTAGATTAGCTCATAAATAACCACACTATTACATTAGGTAGAGCAATTTGCCAATGCCCTGTATATTTGTTCCTCTGTAATTTAGTCACACTTTCACTTGAGATAATGTGTACTTTATCTGAGATATCACCCCTAATGATTTTTCATTTGTTGGAAGCAGTACAATATTCTGGCCATGATAACAGACCTGTAATGAGGGACATCACATCAACATGAGGTAGCCTATGCTTTTTTTATGTCGCCACAGCAATTATGTACATGGTGCCTTCAGAAACTATCCACACCGCCTGATTTATTCCACATTTTGTTGTTACAGCCTGAATTCAACATCAAGAAAAAACAAATATTTAATATCACCCATCCACACACACCCCATAATGACAAAGTGAACACGTTTTAGAAATTTTAGCAAATGTTTTGAAAATGAAATACAGAAATATCTGATTTACATAAGTATTCACACCCCAGAATCAGCTTTGGAGCAATTACAGCCGTGAATCTTTCTGGGTAAATCTCTAAGAGCTTTGCACACCTAGATTGTACAATATTTGGCCATTATTATTTAAAATGTTATGTCAAATTGGTTGTTGATCATTGATAGACAATAATTTTCAAGTCCTGACATATTTTCAAGCAGATTTAAGTCAAAACTGTTACTTGGCCAATCAGGAACATTCACTGTCTTCTTGGTAAGTAACTCTGGTGTAGATTTTGCCTTGTGTTTTAGGATATTGTCCTGCTGAAAGGTGAATTAATCTCCCGGTGTCTGGTGGAAAGCAGACTGAACCAGGTTTTCCTCTAGGATTTTGCCTGTGCTCCATTCTGTTTTAACACTTTGTATTCATGGCAAAACATTAATTGCTTTGCCACATTTTTTGCAGTGTTACTTCAGTACCTTGTAAACAGGATGCATGTTTTGGAAACATTTTATTCAGTACAGGTTTCCTTCCTTTCACTCTGTCAATTAGGTTAGTATTGTGGAGTAACTTCAATGTTGTTGATCCATCCTTAGAGTTTAATGGCTGTGATAGGAGAAAACAAACTGTTTTAAAGTCACTGTTGGCCTCATGGTGAAATCCCTGAATGGTTTCCTTCCTCTCCAGCAACTGAGTTAGGAAGGACACCTGTATTTTTTTAGTGACCTGGTGTATTGATAGTAATAAACCATCCAAAGTGTACTTAATAACTTCACCATGCTCAAAGGGATATTTAATATCAGCTTTTTTTTTTTTTTACCGATCTACCAATTCTTTGGGAGCCATTGGAAAACCTCCCTGGTCTTTGTGTTTGAAATTTTAATGTGGTTTGTGTGTAGCGGGTGTAGAGGAGTCAGGTGCAGGACAGCAGATATGAGTAAATAAACGTACTTTACCGCAAAATATACGAATGCAAAACAATAAAGAGAGCCCACATTAACGGTCCGTACTACATGCAAACAATTACTCACAACCAGACATGGGGGAACAGAGGGTTAAATAATGAACAAGTAATTGGGGAATTTAAACCAGGTGTGTAAGACAAAGACAAAACAAATGGAAAATGAAAAGTGGATCGGCGATGGCTAGAAGGCTGGTGACGTCGACCACCGAACTCCGCTCGAACAAGGAGAGGGACCGACTTGGGCGGAAGTCATGACTGTACCCCCCCTTGAGCAGCGCACCGAAACCGACCTCGGGGACGACCCGGAGGATGAAGTGCAGAGCGATCCGCATGGAGACGGTGGAACTCCCTCAGCAACGAAGGGTCCAAGACGTCCTCCACCGGCACCCAGAATCTCTCCTCCGGACTGTACCCCTCCCACTCCATGAGGTACTGAAGGCCCCTCGCCCGACGCCTCGAGTCCAGGATGGCTTGAACAGCATACGCCGGGGCCCCCTCGATGTCCAGAGGGGGCGGAGGAAACTCCCGCACCTCAGATTCCTGGAATGAACCAGCCACCATTGGCCTGAGGAGAGACACATGGAATGAGGGATTAATACGGTAATCTGGGGGAAGCTGTAACCTGTAGCATACCTCGTTCAGTCTTCACAGGACTTTGAATGGCCCCACATACCACGGACCCAGCTTCCGGCAGGACAGGCGGAGGGGCAGGTTTCGGGTCGAGAGCCAGACCCGGCCTCACTGCGGTGACGGTCGGCGCTCGCCTTATGCTGTCGGCCCATTGCAGGTGCACATGGGCGGCATCCCAGGTCTCCTCCAAGCACTTAAACCATTCGTCCACTGCAGGAGCTTTGATCTGGCTCTGATGCCAAGGTGCCAGAACCTGCTGATACCCCAGTACACACTGGAAGGGAGAGAGGTTAGTGGAGGAGTGGCGGAGTGAGTTTTGGGCCACCTCTGCCCAGGAGATGAATGCCGCGCACTCCCCCGGCAGGTCCTGGCAATATGACCGCAGAAACCTGCCCGTTACTCTCTGGGTGAAAACCTGAGGTGAGGCTGACCGAGACCCCCAGACGTTCCATGAACGCTCTCCATACCCTGGACGTGAACTGAGGACCCCGATCAGAGACTATGTCCTCAGGTACCCCGTAGTGCCGGAAGACGTGAGTGAACAAGGCCTCCACAGTCTGTAGGGCCGTAGGGAGACTGGGTAAAGGGAGGGGACGGCAGGACTTAGAAAACCGATCCACAATGACCAAGATCGTGGTGTTGCCCTGTGAGGGAGGAAGATCCATCAGGAAGTCCACTGACAGGTGCCACCACGGCTGTTGCCGAACGGGTAGGGGTTGTAACTTCCCTATGGGCAGGTGCCTGGGAGCCTTGCACTGGGCGCACACCGAGCAGGAGGAAACATAAACCCTCACGTCCTTGACCATGGTGGATCACCAGTACTTCCCACTAAGGCAACGCACCGTCCGACCGATGCCAGGGTGACCAGAGGAGTGTGACGTGTGGGCCCAACAGATCAAACGGTCATGGACAGCAGGCACCCAGCTGGACACTGGGGGGGAGTGGGCTCTGTGCGTAATGCCCGCTCGATGTCCGCATCCAGCTCCCACACCACCGGTGCCACCAGGCAAGAGGCTGGAAGTATGGGAGTTCTGGGAACCTGGTCTGTAGGACAGAGTGAAAACAAAACGGGTAAAGAACATGGCCCACCTTGCCTGGTGAGGGTTCAGTCTCCTCGCCGCCAGGATGTACTCCTTGTCCCCTGCCTCAGGTGGAACAGACGTTCACCTGCCACTCGACCCTCAGGCGGGTGGTCGAAAACTGCCCGAAAGCGGCGGATGAACTCTGCGTATTAGTCTCCTTCACTCCATATGGCGTTGGCCCACTCCAGGGCTTTGCCTGAGAGGCAGGAGATGAGGGCAGACACGCTCTCTCGTCCCGAAGGAGCCGGGTGGACGGTCGCCAGGTAGAGTTCCAGCTGTAGTAGAAACCCCTGGCATCCGTCCATCATACTCCCTCGGGAGCGCAAACCGAATCCCGCTGGGACCCGGTGAAGGAGGGGTGGACAGTGGGGCCTGCTGTAGTGTGGCTGGTGGAGGCACTGGACGACCTCCTCCTCTCTCCCAATGATCCATCGTTTGCAGCACGCGATCCATGGCGGTGCCCAGACTTTGCAACATGGTCGCGTGCTGCTGGACGCACTCCTCTACTGCCACAGAGAGGGCATCTGCTCCTGCTGACTCCATTCAGGTGAGTAATTCTGTAATGTGGTCTGTGTGTAGCTGGTGTGGAGGAGTCAGGCACAGGACAGCAGATATGAGTAAATAAAGGTACTTTACTAAAAAAAAAAGATTATATATATATATATAGTGCCTTGCGAAAGTATTGGGCCCCCTTGAACTTTGCGACCTTTTGCCAGATTTCAGGCTTCAAACATAAAGATATAAAACTGTATTTTTTGTGAAGAATCAACAACAAGTGGGACACAATCATGAAGTGGAACGACATTTATTGGATATTTCAAACTTTTTTAACAAATCAAAAACTGAAAAATTGGGCGTGCAAAATTATTCAGCCCCCTTAAGTTAATACTTTGTAGCGCCACCTTTTGCTGCGATTACAGCTGGAAGTCGCTTGGGGTATGTCTCTATCAGTTTTGCACATCGAGAGACTGACATTTTTTCCCATTCCTCGCAAAACAGCTCGAGCTCAGTGAGGTTGGATGGAGAGCATTTGTGAACAGCAGTTTTCAGTTCTTTCCACAGATTCTCGATTGGATTCAAGTCTGGACTTTGACTTGGCCATTCTAACACCTGGATATGTTTATTTTTTAACCATTCCATTGTAGATTTTGCTTTATGTTTTGGATCATTGTCTTGTTGGAAGACAAATCTCCGTCCCAGTCTCAGGTCTTTTGCAGACTCCATCAGGTTTTCTTCCAGAATGGTCCTGTATTTGGCTCCATCCATCTCCCCATCAATTTTAACCATCTTCCCTGTCCCTGCTGAAGAAAAGCAGGCCCAAACCATGATGCTGCCACCACCATGTTTGACAGTGGGGATGGTGTGTTCAGCTGTGTTGCTTTTACGCCAAACATAACGTTTTGCATTGTTGCCAAAAAGTTCAATTTTGGTTTCATCTGACCAGAGCACCTTCTTCCACATGTTTGGTGTGTCTCCCAGGTGGCTTGTGGCAAACTTTAAACAACACTTTTTATGGATATCTTTAAGAAATGGCTTTCTTCTTGCCACTTTTCCATGAAGGCCAGATTTGTGCAATATACGACTGATTGTTGTCCTATGGACAGAGTCTCCCACCTCAGCTGCAGATCTCTGCAGTTCATCCAGAGTGATCATGGGCCTCTTGGCTGCATCTCTGATCAGTCTTCTCCTTGTAGGAGCTGAAAGTTTAGAGGGACGGCCAGGTCTTGGTAGATTTGCAGTGGTCTGATACTCCTTCCATTTCAATATTATCGCTTGCACAGTGCTCCTTGGGATGTTTAAAGCTTGGGAAATCTTTTTGTATCCAAATCCGGCTTTAAACTTATTCACAACAGTATCTCGGACCTGCCTGGTGTGTTCCTTGTTCTTCATGATGCTCTCTGCGCTTTTGACGGACCTCTGAGACTATCACAGTGCAGGTGCATTTATACGGAGACTTGATTACACACAGGTGGATTGTATTTATCATCATTAGTCATTTAGGTCAACATTGGATCATTCAGAGATCCTCACTGAACTTCTGGAGAGAGTTTGCTGCACTGAAAGTAAAGGGGCTGAATCATTTTGCACGCCCAATTTTTCAGTTTTTGATTTGTTAAAAAAGTTTGAAATATCCAATAAATGTCGTTCCACTTCATGATTGTGTCCCACTTGTTGATTCTTCACAAAAAAATACAGTTTTATATCTTTATGTTTGAAGCCTGAAATGTGGCAAAAGGTCGCAAAGTTCAAGGGGGCCGAATACTTTCGCAAGGCACTGTATATATATATATATATATATATATATATATATATATATGAATGCAATACAATAAAGAGAGCCCATATTAACGGACCGTACTACATACAAACAATTACTCACAACCAGACATGGGGAACAGAGGGTTAAATAATGAACAAGTAATTGAGGAATTGAAACCAGGTGTGTAAGCCAAAGACAAAACAAATGGAAAATGAAAAGTGGATCGGCGATGGCTAGAAGGCTGACGTCGACCGCCGAATGCCGCTCGAACAAGGAGAGGGACCGACTTCGGTGGAAGTCGTGACAGAAATTCACTGCTCGCCTGAGGGAGCTTACATATAATTTAAAAATCACGATAAAAACTAATATTGCACACAGTGTGAGTCCATGCGACTTATTATGTGACTTGTTAAACCAAAATTTGACTCCTGAACTTATTACCATAACAAAGGAATTCAATATGTATTGACTCGACAATTCAGCTTTTCATTTTCAATTAATTTGTTAAAATGTCAGAAAACAATTCCACTTTGACATTATGAATTATTGTGTGTAGGCCAGTGACATCTCAATTTAATTCATTTTAAATTCAGGCTGTAAAACAACAAAATGTGGAAAAAGTCAAGGGGGTCTGAAAACTTTCTGAAGGCGCTGTAATTCATCAAATCTTCTGAGATCAGAAGGTATGTAGGAAAGGAGATGAGTAAAGTTTGGGCTCCCGAGTGGCGCAGTGGTCTAAGGCACTGCATCTCAGTGCTAGAGGCATCACTACAGACCCTGGTTTGATTCCAGGCTGTATCACAACCGGCCGTGATATGGGAGCCCCGTAGAGAGGGGTAGGTCGTCATTGTAAATAAGAATTTGTTCTTAACTGACTCGCCTAGTTAAATAAAAATAAAAGGAGGCAATTGAGAGACATACAGCCAGCATAGGCTGCGTTTAGACTGCCTAATTCTTGATTTCCCCCCCCCAATAATTGGTCTTTTGTCCAATTATATCAGTTCTGAAAAAAGTCTGATGTGAAAAGATCTGTGATTAGTCAAAATACCAAGTAGTTTGAAAAAAGATCAGAATTGGGCTGACTGTGAGGGGGTGCAGCCTATGTTGGCTAGGGTTGTTTTATTTTTCTAGTTGTAGTTTTGTTTTATGGCCACTAGATGGCAGGAAACTCTTATACAGCAAAGCTGTTATCTTAATTATTTGACTGTAAGCATGCTATTAAAACTTTATATGAATTTGATTAAAACGTCCAATCAAAATCCATGATTGTAATTAAATATGTTGACCTAGTGCGTCCTTTTCAATCTCTTTTAAGTTAATTTATATTAATTTAAGGGAGGGTCATTTAAGCTAACATTATTGGAAATCCAGGTAGTAGGCTTGGTGGAATTCTGGTGTTTTACTTTAACTAACACATTATTGGTCTCTGTTCAGATCAGAGCTTCTACCAGATGATGCCTGGAAGGACAAGATATCAAGGCAACATGCAACGATAAGGGAAGAAATTAAAATATTATTTGGAGAGACAATTCCATGTGTTTCATGGGATAGTTAGATAAACCAAGTGCCTAGGTGCTCGCTGAAGGTCTCACGATTGTCAGTAGTAATAGGGATGAATACACACACGCACGTGCCCGCGCACACACTGTTTGGAAGATATTTTCTGTTTTCAAGTGTCTTAGAAAGTGAGCAGTGTCCAGCTGTCTACAGTCAGTGTTTCTGCTGGTGTCAACCTCAGTCCTTCAGGGCTGATTTTCTTTGTATGTTTTCTTGAGCTTGGATGCTTTATTTAAGTCTTATTGTACAGTAAATCTTACTGCTGCTGTTTCTCATCCTGAATGACTGATTTTGTTTCTGAACACAGACCAGATTACTGGACCCTTTGTGCACATTAGCATGGGGTGATCCTACGTTTAAACTGAGTTGATGTTAGCTGTGCCGGGGGCTTGGGAAATTGGATTGCTCCTCTGCCCCTGAGCACATAACCTGAATTGCTTCATTACTGTAGATGCCTCTGTGGCTCAATCTGTAGCTGCGAGCAAGTAGGCTAATGGTGCTTTCTGTGAGAGGGAAAAACAAAGGCAACATGATTACGTTATATTACATTCATAATTTATCCATTGTTTAGTAGACCATGGTTGTGCAGGGAACAGAGCCCCTGCTGTCTGGGGGAATTGTGGAGGCCAGGTATGCGGTGGCTCATTGCTGCCTGGAGCTCATCCAGAATTCTGTGGTACAAAGTGTCTTTTGATGTTCGATTAAGTAACCAAGGCCAGTCTGTGGGCAGCCCATTACTCCAAAACCAATTATAAAAACATTTCATCAGTTACCCTGTCCAGGATGACTTAACCCTCTTCAAAATGTCTGAAACATCTCCAGTAGGGGCTGTAACTCTGAGCTGGATGAGAGGGCCACCACCGACCCAGAGGATTGGGTGAGAGGCCGACGTGAGTAAGGTCTTTAATCAGATCAACACCCGCAAGGTTCACGGGGCCCAACGGTATTCCAGGGGGCGTTCTTAGAGCTTGCACAGAACAGCTTGCAGGCATATTCACTGTAAATTTCAAACTCCTTGTCCCAGTCTATATTCTCCACGTTTTAAGATGACCACCATCATTCATGTTCCCAAGATCAATGACTACCACCCTGTAGCACTCACATCTGTAATCCATGAAGTGGTTTGAAAGGCTGGTTATCAGATCAAAATGTATTTGTCACATGTGCCGAATACAACAGGTAGACCTTACTGTGAAATGCTTACTTACAAGCTCTTAACCAACAATGCACTTCAAGAAATATAGTTACAATATTTACTAAATAAACTAAAGTCCAATTGTTTAAAAAAAATCTAATAAAGTAACACAAGGAAATTACATAACAATAACGAAGCTATATACAGGGGGTACCGGTACAGAGTCAATGTGTGGGGGTACATGTTAGTTGAGGTAATGTGACTATGAATATATAATAAACAGCGAGTAGCAGCAGTGTAAAAACAAAGGTTGGGGGAGGGTGTCAAAGTAAATAGTACGGGTGGCCATTTGATTAATTGTTCAGCAGTCTTATGTCTTTTACATTTTTTAAATGTCACCTTTATTTAACCAGGTAGTCTAGTTGAGAACAAGTTCTCATTTACAACTGCGACCTGGCCAAGATAAAGCAAAGCAGTGCGACACAGACAACAACACAGAGTTACACATGGAATAAACAATAAACAAGCCAATAACACAATAAACAAGTCAATGACACAGTAGAAAAAAAGAAAGTCTATATACAGTGTGTGCAAAAGGCATGAGGAGGTAAGGCAATAAATAGGTCATAGGAGCGAATAATTACAATTTAGCAGATTAGCACTGGAGTGATAAATGAGCAGATGATGCAAGTAGAGATACTGGTGTGCAAAAGAGCAGAAAAGTAGATAAAAACAGTATGGGGATGAGGTAGGTAGATTGGGTGGGCTATTTACAGATGGACTATGTACAGCTGCAGCGATCGGTTAGCTGCTCAGATAGCTGATGTTTAAAGTTGGTGAGGGAAATAAAAGTCTCCAAATTCAGCGTTTTTTTTTTTTTTTTGCAATTCGTTCCAGTCACTGGCAGTAGAAAACTGTAAGGAAAGGCGGCCAAATGAGGTGTTGGCTTTGGAGGTGATCAGTGAGATATACCTGCTGGAACATGTGCTATGGGTGGGTGTTGTTATCGTGACCAGTGAACTGAGATAAGGCGGAGCTTTACCTAGCATAGACTTATAGATGACCTGGAGCCAGTGGGTCTGGCGACGAATATGTAGCGAGGGCCAGCCGACTAGAGTGGGTCTGGCTGAAGTGCACCTGTGACCGGCTTGGAAACCGGAGAATGTACAGTGGGATTCGAAATGGTCAGTGATCTGTTAATTAACTTGGCTTTCAAAGACTTTAGATAGGCAGGGCAGGATGGATATAGGTCTGTAACAGTTTGGGTCTAGGGTGTCACCCACTTTGAAGAGGGGGATGACCGCGGCAGCTTTCCAATCTTTAGGGATCTCGAACGATACGAAAGAGAAGTTGAACAGGCTAGGTAATAGGGGTTGTAACAATGGCGGCAGATAGTTTTAGAAAGAGAGGGTCCAGATTGTTTAGCCTAGCTGATTTGTACGGGTCCAGGTTTTGCAGCTCTTTCAGAACATTTGTTATCTTGATTTGGGTGAAGGAGAAGCTGGGGAGGCTTGGGCGAGTAGCTGCAGGTCCTTTTGCAGCTCTTTCAGAACATTTGTTATCTTGATTTGGGTGAAGGAGAAGCTGGGGAGGCTTGGGCGAGTAGCTGCAGGGGGAGCTGTTCTCCGGGATTGGGGTAGCCAGGAGGAAGGCATGGCCAGAAACGCTTATTGAAATGTTCGATTATCATGGATTTATCGGTGGTGACCGTGTTACCTAGCCTCAGTGCAGTGGGCAGCTGGGAGGTGCTCTTGTTCTCCATGGACTTTACAGTGTCCCAAAACTTTTGGGAGTTAGAGCTACAGGATACAAATTTCTGCTTGAAAAAGCCAGCCTTTGCTTTTCTGACTGACTGCGTGTATTGGTTCCAGACTTCCCTGAACAGTTGCATATTGCGGGGACTATTCGATGCTATTGCAGTCTGCCACAGGATGTTTTTGTGCTGGTCAAAGGCAGTCAGGTCTGGAGTGAACCAAGGGCTATATCTGTTCTTAGTTCTGCATTTTTTGAAAGGGGCAAACTTATCTAAGATGGTGAGGAAATTACTTTTAAAGAATGACCAGGCATCCTCGACTGACAGGATGAGGTCAATATCCTTCCAGGTCGATTAGAAAGGCCTGCTTGCAGAAGTGTTTTAGGGAGAGTTTGACAGTGATGAGGGGTGGTCGTTTGACCACGGACCCATAGCGGATACAGGCAATGAGGCAGTGATTGCTGAGATCCTGATTGAAAACAGCGGAGGTGTATTTGGAGGGCAAGTTGGTCAGGATAATGTCTTTGAGGGTGCCCATGTTTACGGATTTAGGGTTGTAACTGGTGGGTTCCTTGAATGTTTGCATGAGATTGAGGGCATCTAGCTTAGATTGTAGGGTGTTAAGCATATCCCAGTTTAGGTCACCTAATAGAATGAACTCTGAAGCTAGATGGGGGGCGATCTATCCAGAAATGGTGTCCAGGGCACAGCTTCATTCATTTTTAATATTAGAAGTTCGAACTGTTTGGGCATAGACCTGGAAAGTATGACAGAACTTTGCAGGCTATCTCTGCAGTAGATTGCAACTCCTCCCCCTTTGGCAGTTCTATCTTGACGGAAAATGTTGTGTGTGGGTATGGAAATCTCAGAATTTTTGGTGGCCTTCCTCAGCCAGGATTCAGACATGGAAAGGACATCAGGGTTGGCGGAGTGTGCTAAAGCAGTGAGTTAAACAAACTTAGGGAGGAGGCTTCTGATGTTAACATGCATGAAACCAAGGCTTTTTCGATCACAGAATTCAACAAATGAGGGTGCCTGGGGACACGCAGGGCCTGGGTTTACCGCCACATCACCCGAGGAACAGAGGAGGAGTAGGATGAGGGTACGGCTAAAAGCTATCAAAAGTTGTCGCCTAGAGCGTTGGGGACAAAGAATAAAAGGAGCAGATTTCTGGGCATGGTAGAATATATTCAGGGCATAGTGGGGTGCTGGTACAGCGGAGGGATGCCCAGGTACTGAGTGATGATAAGAGAGTCTCGGACATGCTGGTTATGCTGGGTGAGGTCACCGCATGTGTTCGAGGTGGGACAAAGGAGGTTTCAGAGGTATGATGAGTGGAACTGGGGGCTCCATTGTAAACTAAAACAATGATAACTAACCTAAACAACAGTATACAAGGCATATTGACATTTGAGAGAGACATACAGCGAGACATAAAGTAATCACAGGTCTTGATTGGGAGAGCTAGCTAAGACAACAACGGGTAAGACAACAGCTAATCAGCTAAAACAACAACAACAGGTAAAATGGCGATGAATGGGCAGAGAGGGTCGGTTAACTACACACAGAGCCTGAGTTCGCGGCTGGGGCCGACAGATAAACAAAATAAAACAAAATGGAGTACAGTGATTAATGGACAGTCCAGCAGGCATCAGCTATGTAGCCAAGTGATCATAGGGTCCAGGGGGCAGCAATAGATGGAACAGGGAAGCCGCGGAGTAATCTCTACTACGCTAGCACGCGGCGACACAGCGTTTAAAGTTAGAAGCCCGGGGCTAGTAGAAGCGTCTGCTCCGATGTCCGACAGAGGCCGGTTGAAGTTACAGCGGATGGAGTATTCGTCGGCAGACCAGTCGTGGTGGTGTGGGGGGCGCCGTGTCGACAAAGGATCCAAGCCAGATGGTGAAAGAGGTATTGTAGTTGTAGTAATTTAGTTTGCTAGCCGGGAGATGCGCCTGGCTCACGGGTAACTGGTGCTAGCTCCGGGGCAGGGGCGTTAGCCGCTATAGCCACTCAGTAGCAGCGGTGATCCAGTGCCAAGGTCCAGAGCTTACGGCAAGGAGCCGGTGGAGTAGTGGGTTTTAGGTCTGTTTGGGTGGAGTCCGGGTGAACAACTGAGTAGGCCGGGAGGTGGGCCTCAGGGATAGCTTCGGTACTGGGTAACTCGGTGGGTGCTAGCTAACTGTGAAGATCAGGAGTAATGGTCCAAGGATTTCGTCAGGAATCCGGCGTTGTGGTGGAGAGACAGTCCAATACTGGTAGGCTGGCGAGTATTATCCAGGCAAAAAAAAGGGGGCTGGTATCTGTGCAGAAGGTAAACGCTGCTAGCAGTGGTTAACAATGACTAAATAGCTTGTAGCTAAGTAGCTGGTTAGCTTCTGATGGCTAGGTGGTTCTTGCTATAAGGTCTAAAAATGTAAAATAATAGCTGTTCCGTATCACATCGGATGAGGCAGGTTACCTGAAGGTGTAATTGAATTCAAATGGAAAAGAGATTGAAAATAAAATTGAAATATATACAAAAAAACAGAAAAATACAAAAGTACACGAGAGGACGAAAAAACCCAGTCTGCACTGCTACGCCATCTTGGATCTGTTAGCTGTATCTAACCCAGTAGAAGCTGTTAAGGAGCCTTTTGGTCCTAGACTTGGTACCGCTTGCCGTGCGATAGCAGAGAGAGTATATAGGTCCTGGATGTCAGGAAGCTTGGCTGTACGCACTACCCTCTATAGCGTCTTATGCCGAGCAGTTGCCATACCAGGCGGTGATGCAACAGGTCAGGATGCTCTCGATGGTGCAGCTGTAGAACTTTTTGAGGATCTGGGGACCCATGCCAGATCTTTTCAGTCTCTTGAGGGAGAAAATGTGTTGTTGTGCCCTCTTCACAACTGTCTTGGTGTGTTTGGACCATGATAATTTGTTGGTGATGTGGACACCAAGGAACTTGAAGCTCTCGACCCGCTCCACTTCAGCCCCGTAGATGTTAATGGAGGCCTGTTCGGCCCACCTTTTCCTGAAGTCCACGATCAGCTCCTTTGCCTAGCTCACATTGAGGGAGAGATTGTTTTCCTGGGAACACACTGCAAGATCTCTGACCTCCTCCCTATAGGCTGTCTCATTGTTGTCGGGGATCAGGCCTCCCACTGTTGTCGTTAGCAAAATTAATGATGGTGTTGGAGTCGTGCTTGGTCATGCAGTTGTGGGTGAACAGGGAGTACAGAAGGGGACTAAGCAAGCACCCCTGAGGGGCACCAGTGTTGAGGGTCAGGGTGGCAGATGTGTTCTTGCCTACCCTTACCACCTGGGGGCGGCCCGTCAGGAAGTCCAGGATCCAGTTGTAGAGGGAGGTGTTTAGTTCCAGGGTCTTAGCTTAGTGATGAGCTTTGTGGGCACTATGGTGTTGAACGCTGAGCTGTAGTCAATGAACAGCATTGTCACATAGGTGTTCCTTTTGTCCAGGTGGGAAAGGGCAGTATGGAGTGCGATTGAGATTGCATCATCTGTGGATCTGTTAGGGCGAATTGGAGTGGGTTTGGTTTTCCGGCATGATGGTGTTGATGTGAGACATGACCAGCCTTTCAAAGCACTTCATGGCTACCAACGTGATTGCTACAGGGTGGTAATCATTTAGGCAGGTTACCTTAACTTTCTTGGGACTATGGTGGTCTGTTTGAAACATGTAGGTATTACAGACTTGGTCAGGGAGAGGTTGAAAATGCCTTTGAAGACACTTGCTAGTTGGTCCGTGCATGCTTTGAGTATACGTCCTGGTAATCGTTCTGGTGAATCTTGAACTGTTTAAAGGTCTTGCTCACATTAGCTACAGAGAGCATGATCACACATTAGTCCGGAACAGCTGGTTTTCTAATGCATGCTTCAGTGTTGCTTGCCTCTAAGCGAGCATAAAAGGCATTTAGCTTGTCTGGTAGGCTCACATCAACGGGCAGCTCGCTTCTGTGTTTGCCTTTGTAGTCCGCAATATTTTTCAATCCCTTCCACATCCGACGAGTGTCAGAGCCAGTGTAGTCGGATTCAATCTTAGTCCTGTATGAACGCTATGCGTGTTTGATGGTTTGTCTAAGGGCATAGCAGGATTTCTTATAAGGGTCCGGATTAGTGTCCCGCTCCTTGAAAGAGGCAGCTCTAGCCTTTAGCTCTGTGAGGATGTTGCCTGTAATCCCTGGCTTCTGGTTGGGAAATGTACGTGCGGTCACTGTGGGGACGACGTCGTTGAACCACTTATTAATGAAGCCGGTGACTGAGGTGGTGTACTCCTCAATGCCGTTTGATGAATCCTGGAACATATTCCAGTCTATGCTATCAAAACAGTCCTGTAGCGTAGCATCCGCGTCATTTGACCACTTCTGTATTGAGGGAGTCGCAGGTACTTCCTATTTTAGTTTTTGCTTGTAAGCAGGAATCAGGAGGATAGCATTATGGTCAGATTTGCCAAATGGATATCGAGGGAGAGCTTTATATACGCCTCTGTGTGTGGAATAAAGGTGGTCAAGAGTTTTTTTTCTCCCTCTGGTTGCACATGTGACACGCTGGTAGAAATTGGGTGAAACATATTTAAGTTTCCCTGCATTAAAGTCCTCGGCCACTAGGAGCACCGCTTCTGGATGAGCATTAATGGCCTTATACAGCTCGTTGAGTGCGGTCTTAGTGCCAGCATCGGTTTGTGGTGGTGATAGACGGCTATGAATAATATAGATGAGAACTTTCTTGGTAGATAGTGTGGTCTGCAGCTTATCATGAGGCATTCTACCACAGGCGAGCAATACCTTGAGACCTCTTTAATATTAGACATCGTAGGCCTCCCGAGTGGTGCAGTGGTCTAAGGCACTGCATCGCAGTGGTAGCTGTGCCTCTAGAGATTCTGGGTACGAGTCCAGGCTCTGTCGCAGCCGCCCGTACCCGGGAGACCCATGGGGCGGCGCACAATTGGCCCAGCGTCGTCCGGGTTAGGGGAGTGTTTGGCCGGCAGGGATGTCCTTGTCCCATTGTGCACTAGCGACTCCTGTGGCGAGCCAGGTACAGTGCACGCTGACACGGTCGCCAGGTGTACGGCGTTTCCTCAAACACATTGGTGCGGCTGGCTTCTGGGTGAAGTGGGCATTGTGTCAAGAAGCAGTGCGGTTTGGTTGGGTTCTGTTTCGGAGGACGCATGGCTCTCGACGTTCACCTCTCCCCGAGTCTGTACTGGAGTTCCAGTGATGAGACAAGACTGTAACTACCAATTGGATATCACAAAATTGGGGCGTAAAAGGGGTAAAAAAAATAGATAATAATACAAATATTAGACATTGCGCACCAGCAGTTATTGACAAACAGACACACCCCCCCGCCCCTCGTCTTACCAGACATAGCTGCTCTGTCCTGCCGATGCACAGAGAAGGCAGCCAGCTCTATATTTTCCATGTTGTCGTTTAGCCACGTCTCTGTGAAACATAGGATATTGCAGTTTTTAATGTCCCTTTGGTAGGATAGTCTTAATCGTAGATCGTCCAGTTTGTTTTCCAATGATTGCGGGTTGGCCAGTAATACGGAGGAAAGTGGGGGTTTACATACTCGTCTGCAAATTCTTACAAGGCACCCGCCCTCATCCCCCTTTTCCTCTGTCTTTGTCCAGTTCGAGGTGAGTAGTCGCTCTTCTGATGTCCAGAAGCTCTTTTCGGTCATAAGAGACGGTAGCAGCAACATTATGAGTTACAAACATTGTGAAAAAACTAATAAAATAGCACAGTTGGTTAGCAGCCCGTAAAATGTCAGCAATCCCTTTCAGAGCCATTATTCATTTGGCACGCATCAACTCCATCATCTCAGACACCCTAGACCCACTCCAATTTTGCCTACCGCCGCAACAGATCCATAGACGACAAAATCTTAATTGCACTCCACACTGCCCTCACCCACCTACAGTGGGGAGAACAAGTATTTGATACACTGCCGATTTTGCAGGTTTTCCTACTTACAAAGCATGTAGAGGTCTGTCATTTTTTATCGTAGGTATACTTCAACTGTGAGAGACGGAATCTAAAACAAAAATCCAGAAAATCACATTGTATGATTTTTAAGTAATTAATTTGCATTTTATTGCATGACATAAGTAATTGATCACCTACCAACCAGTAAGAATTCCGGCTCTCACAGACCTGTTAGTTTTTCTATAAGAAGCCCTCCTGTTCTCCACTCATTACCTGTATTAACTGCACCTGTTTGAACTCGTTACCTGTATAAAAGACACCTGTCCACACACTCAATCAAACAGACTCCAACCTCTCCACAATGGCCAAGACTAGAGAGCTGTGTAAGGACATCAGGGATAAAATTGTAGACCTGCACAAGGCTGGGTTGGGCTACAGGACAATAGGCAAGCAGCTTGGTGAGAAGGCAACAACTGTTGGCGCAATTATTAGAAAATGGAAGAAGTTCAAGATGACGGTCAATCACCCTCGGTCTGGGGCTCCATGCAAGATCTCACCTTGTGGGGCATCAATGATCATGAGGAAGGTGAGGGATCAGCCCAGAACTACATGGAAGGACCTGGTCAATGACCTGAAGAGAGCTGGGACCACAGTCTCAAAGAAAAACATTATAACACACTATGCCGTCATGGATTAAAATCCTGCAGCGCAAGCAAGGTCCCCCTGCTCAAGCAAGTGCATGTCCAGGCCTGTCTGAAGTTTGCCACTGACCATCTGGATGATCCAGTGGAGGAATGGGTGAAGGTCATGTGGTCTGAGACAAAAATAGAGCTTGCCTTGCACTTGTTTGGAGGAAGAAGAAGGATGAGTACAACCCCAAGAACACCATCCCAACCATGAAGCATGGAGGTGGAAACATCATTCTTTGGGATGCTTTTCTGCAAAGGGGACAGGACGACTGCACCGTATTGAGGGGAGGATGGATGGGGCCATGTATTGCGAGATCTTGACCAACGACCTCCTTCCCTCAGTAAGAGCATTGAAGATGGGCCGTGGCTGGGTCTTCCAGCATGACAACGACCCGAAACACACAGCCAGGGCAACTAAGGAGTGGCTCCGTAAGAAGCATCTCAAGGTCCTGGAGTGGCCTAGCCAGTCTCCAGATCTCAACCCCATAGAAAATCTTTGGAGGGAGTTGAAAGTCCGTGTTGCACCTATGATGAAAATTTCAGGCCTCTCTCATCTTTTTAAGTGGGAGAACTTGCACAATTGGTGTCTGACTAAATACTTTTTTGCCCCACTGTATGTTGACCTTTGCGCCACTGTCCAACAGCAGCCAGTGTGTGTCTATGTGAGTACTTACCATACAATCCTCCATGAGTGCTGTGTGCATCTCGTCAGCCCCAGCCTCTAACAGGAAGCATACCATGTCCATCCGTGTGTGGATAAGAGGAACAATAAAAAACAATGCTCTGGCTGCTTTTTCCCTACAATTACATTTCCTGTTTACCATCACTCTTTGTCAACAGGAGTGTAAACATTACATCACTAATGCAATGTGTCAGATGTCTTCTGTGTGGTTTTGTGTGGTGTTTTACAGGGAGGGAGCAGATGCACACCTTTGCTGATTAGGAACTGTACAGTACATAGGTGTCCCGCTCTGGCTGCTTTCATCAGACGGGTTCTGCCTTTCTCCGATTCATGTCCCTGCAAGACAAACAGAAATAAAATAAGAAAGACAAACAGAAAGACAGGGGTGAGTAAAGTGGACACAAGGAAACACATGAGCAGCAATGCATCCAGAGAGAGAGACAGTAGACAGCATGTGTATGACTGAATAGGTCATGTTACGCATGGTGGTTTATGACAGTAGCTATCGTCGTCTGCTAGCTAGCTACAGTATGTCCCTGATGTTTACCCCATGCCTACGGTAGCTGATCTGTTTGCGACTCTGGCAGGGGGGGCCTCCAATTTGGAGTGACCACAGCAGTGGCCATTTTTCAGTGCTACATGGACACCTTGCTATCGGGCATCACAGGGGTCCAGATGTATCTTGATGACATACTGATAACAGGCCAAACTCTGAAAGAGCAGAACTCTTGGCTGAGGGAAGTGCTGAGGCACTTTGTAGAAGCAGAGCTACGACTGCAGAGAGAGAAGTGGATTTTTGCTGCACCACTCACTACCTCTTTGTCTGAGCCACCACCTCCCTGAGAAGTGATGCAGTTTGGAGGTGGTGTTTGATGCCCGTCTCCAAGTTTCTAGGATAGCCGCACTGACCTTTAAGGATCATGTCATGTTATGGGTGCTTCGCTGGGTGCTGCATGGATGGGCCTATGAGGTTCCTGGCTGCCAGTTTGGACCCTACTGGTCTCGTCGAAACGACCTGTTGGTTCACAAGAACTGCATGTTGTGGGGTAGCCAGGTGGTGGTTCCTGGCCTGGCGAGAGAGGGGCTCCTTTCCATGCTGAATGATATACATCCTGGAATAGTGAGGATGAGGGCACTGGCATGGAGCTATGTGTGGTGGCCTGGGATTGACATGGAAATTGAGGCTGTGGTGTGCAGCTGTCAGGCAATGCTCCAAGCAAAGGCCGCCTTGCACCCATGGGAGTGGACAACAAAGAAATGGCCTTGTCTTAGTGTAGACTTTGCTGGGCTGTTCAAAGGAAAGGCTTATGACATTGTAGTGGATTCCCGCTGGAAGTAGCCATGGTTAGCTTCATGTCCTCTGCTGCTGTGATAAGCATGGGTTGTCAGACAATGGATCTGCCTTCACTTCTGCTGAGTTTAAAGATACGGACGGAATGGAATCAGACACGTCACCACAGCCCCATATCATCCATCCTCCAATGGCCAAGCTGAATGCTTGGTTCAGACAACCAAGGAGGCTCTGTCTAGGATCTCGGTGGGTGACTGGCAGACCTGACTGTCAAGGTTCTTGCTGTCTCAGCATGTTACGCCCACGGCCTCTACTGGGAAGAGCCCAGCCAAGCTGTTAATGAACAGGTGATTGACATCTGCATTAGACTGGCTGCACCTGGACTTTGCAAAGCAGGAGGATGTTGCAGACCGGAGCCATGGTCATTTAAGGCATTTTGTACCCAACTAGTCTTTTTATTTATTTATTTTATTTTACCTTTATTTAACCAGGTAGGCAAGTTGAGAACAAGTTCTCATTTACAATTGCGACCTGGCCAAGATAAAGCAAAGCAGTTTGACAGATACAACGACACAGAGTTACACATGGAGTAAAACAAACATACAGTCAATAATACAGTATAAACAAGTCTATATACAATGTGAGCAAATGAGGTGAGAAGGGAGGTAAAGGCAAAAAAGGCCATGGTGGCAAGGTAAATACAATATAGCAAGTAAAACACTGGAATGGTAGTTTTGCAATGGAAGAATGTGCAAAGTAGAAATAAAAATAATGGGGTGCAAAGGAGCAAAATAAATAAAATACAGTTGGGAAAGAGGTAGTTGTTTGGGCTAAATTATAGGTGGGCTATGTACAGGTGCAGTAATCTGTGAGCTGCTCTGACAGTGGGTGCTTAAAGCTAGTGAGGGAGATAAGTGTTTCCAGTTTCAGAGATTTTTGTAGTTCGTTCCAGTCATTGGCAGCAGAGAACTGGAAAGAGAGGCGGCCAAAGAAAGAATTGGTTTTGGGGGTGACTAGAGAGATATACCTGCTGGAGCGTGTGCTACAGGTGGGAGATGCTATGGTGACCAGCGAGCTGAGATAAGGGGGGACTTTACCTAGCAGGGTCTTGTAGATGACATGGAGCCAGTGGGTTTGGCGACGAGTATGAAGCGAGGGCCAGCCAACGAGAGCGTACAGGTCGCAATGGTGGGTAGTATATGGGGCTTTGGTGACAAAACAGATTGCACTGTGATAGACTGCATCCAATTTGTTGAGTAGGGTATTGGAGGCTATTTTGTAAATGACATCGCCAAAGTCGAGGATTGGTAGGATGGTCAGTTTTACAAGGGTATGTTTGGCAGCATGAGTGAAGGATGCTTTGTTGCGAAATAGGAAGCCAATTCTAGATTTAACTTTGGATTGGAGATGTTTGACATGGGTCTGGAAGGAGAGTTTACAGTCTAACCAGACACCTAAGTATTTGTAGTTGTCCACGTATTCTAAGTCAGAGCCGTCCAGAGTAGTGATGTTGGACAGGCGGGTAGGTGCAGGTAGCGATCGGTTGAAGAGCATGCATTTAGTTTTACTTGTATTTAAGAGCAATTGGAGGCCACGGAAGGAGAGTTGTATGGCATTGAAGCTTGCCTGGAGGGTTGTTAACACAGTGTCCAAAGAAGGGCCGGAAGTATACAGAATGGTGTCGTCTTCGTAGAGGTGGATCAGAGACTCACCAGCAGCAAGAGCGACCTCATTGATGTATACAGAGAAGAGAGTCGGTCCAAGAATTGAACCCTGTGGCACCCCCATAGAGACTGCCAGAGGTCCAGACAACAGACCCTCCGATTTGACACACTGAACTCTATCAGAGAAGTAGTTGGTGAACCAGGCGAGGCAATCATTTGAGAAACCAAGGCTGTTGAGTCTGCCGATGAGGATGTGGTGATTGACAGAGTCAAAAGCCTTGGCCAGATCAATGAATACGGCTGCACAGTAATGTTTCTTATCGATGGCGGTTAAGATATCGTTTAGGACCTTGAGCGTGGCTGAGTTGCACCCATGACCAGCTCTGAAACCAGATTGCATAGCAGAGAAGGTATGGTGAGATTCGAAATGGTTGGTAATCTGTTTGTTGACTTGGCTTTCGAAGACCTTAGAAAGGCATGGTAGGATAGATATAGGTCTGTAGCAGTTTGGGTCAAGAGTGTCCCCCCCTTTGAAGAGGGGGATGACCGCAGCTGCTTTCCAATCTTTGGGAATCTCAGACGACACGAAAGAGAGCAGGCTAGTAATAGGGGTGGCAACAATTTCGGCAGATCATTTTAGAAAGAAAGGGTCCAGATTGTCTAGCCCGGCTGATTTGTAGGGGTCCAGATTTTGCAGCTCTTTCAGAACATCAGCTGAATGGATTTGGGAGAAGGAGAAATGGGGAAGGCTTGGGCGAGTTGCTGTTGGGGGTGCAGTGCTGTTGACAGGGGTAGGAGTAGCCAGGTGGAAAGCATGGCCAGCAGTAGAAAAATGCTTATTGAAATTTTCAATTATGGTGGATTTATCAGTGGTGACAGTGTTTCCTATCTTCAGTGCAGTGGGCAGCTGGGAGGAGGTGTTCTTATTCTCCATGGACTTTACAGTGTCCCAGAACTTTTTTGAGTTAGTGTTGCAAGAAGCAAATTTCTGCTTGAAAAAGCTAGCCTTGGCTTTTCTAACTGCCTGTGTATAATGGTTTCTAGCTTCCCTGAACAGCTGCATATCACGGGGGCTGTTCGATGCTAATGCAGAACGCCATAGGATGTTTTTGTGTTGGTTAAGGGCAGTCAGGTCTGGGGAGAACCAAGGGCTATATCTGTTCCTGGTTCTAAATTTCTTGAATGGGGCATGTTTATTTAAGATGGTTAGGAAGGCATTTTTAAAAAATATCCAGGCATCCTCTACTGACGGGATGAGGTCAATATCCTTCCAGGATACCCCGGCCAGGTCGATTAGAAAGGCCTGCTCGCTGAAGTGTTTCAGGGAGCGTTTTACAGTGATGAGAGGAGTTCGTTTGACCGCTGACCCATTACGGATGCAGGCAATGAGGCAGTGATCGCTGAGATCTTGGTTGAAGACAGCAGAGGTGTATTTAGAGGGGAAGTTGGTTAGGATGATATCTATGAGGGTGTCCGTGTTTAAGGCTTTGGGGAGGTACCTGGTAGGTTCATTGATAATTTGTGTGAGATTGAGGGCATCAAGTTTAGATTGTAGGATGGCTGGGGTGTTAAGCATGTTCCAGTTTAGGTCGCCTAGCAGCACGAGCTCTGAAGATAGATGGGGGTCAATCAGTTCACATATGGTGTCCAGAGCACAGCTGGGGGCAGAGGGTGGTCTATAGCAGGCGGCAACGGTGAGAGACTTGTTTTTAGAGGTGGATTTTTAAAAGTAGAAGTTCAAATTGTTTGGGTACAGACCTGGATAGTAGGACAGAACTCTGCAGGCTATCTTTGCAGTAGATTGCAACACCGCCCCCTTTGGCAGTTCTATCTTGTCTGAAAATGTTGTAGTTTGGAATTAAAATGTCTGAATTTTTGGTGGTCTTCCTAAGCCAGGATTCAGACACAGCTAGAACATCCGGGTTGGCAGAGTGTGCTAAAGCAGTGAATAGAACAAACTTAGGGAGGAGGCTTCTAATGTTAACATGCATGAAACCAAGGCTATTACGGTTACAGAAGTCGTCAAAAGAGAGCGCCTGGGGAATAGGAGTGGAGCTAGGCACTGCAGGGCCTGGATTCACCTCTACATCGCCAGAGGAACATAGGAGGAGTAGAATAAGGGTGCGGCTAAAAGCAATAAGAATTGGTCGTCTAGAACGTCTGGAACAGAGAGTAAAAGGAGGTTTCTGGGGGCGATAAAATAGAATCAAGGTATAATGTACAGACAAAGGTAAGGTAGGATGTGAATACTGTGGAGGTAAACCTAGGTATTGAGTGATGAAGAGAGAGATATTGTCTCTAGAAACATCATTGAAACCAGGAGATGTCATTGCATGTGTGGGTGGTGGAACTAATAGGTTGGATAAGGTATAGTGAGCAGGACTAGAGGCTCTACAGTGAAATAAGCCAATAAACACTAACCAGAACAGCAATGGACAAGACATGTTGACATTAAGGAGAGGCATGCTTAGTCGAGTGATCAAAAGGGTCCAGTGAGTGGAGAGGTTGGTTGAGGGTGACGGCGATTTAGACAGCTAGCCAGGCCATCGGTAGCAAGCTAGCATAGGATGGAGGTATGTTGTTAGCCACCTCTTGCGTTCGGTCAGTAGATTAGTGGGGTTCCGTGTGGTAGAGGGGATTAATCCAAATCACACAACAACAACAAAAATAAGAACAATAGATATAGTTATAGAGGCCCGAGAAGAAAACATAATAATAATAAAAATAAATAAATTGTCCGATTGTCTATTCAGATAGCAGCCGGTAAGACAGCTAACGGTTAGCGGGCCGCAGATGGGCGTTCAGGTAACGTTGCGACGGAGGAGCCAGCCGGATCTCCTTCAGGTAGATAACGTCGGCAGTCCAGTTGTGAAGGCCCGGTGGGGCTCCGCGCAGTAAAACGGGTCCGGATAGGTGACTGCAGCCCAGGAGTGAATGATGGAACTCAGGAGTGATTGACGGAGCTGGCTAGCACCGGAATAATTGATGTTTGCTCCGGAATCGACGAAAGTCGATTGTCACACGGATAGCAGCTAGCTAGCTGTGAGATCCGGGTATGAATGTCCAGAGAGCAGTTGAAATCCAGGGACATGGAGAGAAAAATTGGTCCGGTATGTTCCGTTCCGAGCCGCGCTGCGCCGTACAAAACTGGCGATGGATTTTCGATAGATTTTCGAGCTAAAGGATAGCTGATGACCACAAACCGTGGTTAGCTGAATACTAACGATTTGCCAGTAAAGAAGCTAACTAGCTTCTGGATTAGCTTCTGGGCTAGCTCCTGGCTAGCTTCTGGCTAGTTTCTGGCTAGCTTCTTGGAGTTTCTGGCTAGCTTCTTGGAGGATTACAGATCTGAGGTAAATAATACTTTTTTATAAATATAAATTGGTGAGGCGGGTTGCAGGAGAGTGTTTTGAAGATGAGTTGATGGAAAATAAAAATAAAATGTATGTGAAAAAAGTTGTAAATATATATATATACAGGACACGACAAGACGAGGACAAAAGACGTCTGAACTGCTATGCGATCTTGGAGTTCCTTTGCCAGAGGAAGGCCCAAAAAATTGTTAAAGACTCGTCACCCAAGTCATTGACTGTTCTCTCTGTTACCGCACGGCAAGCAGTACCAGAGCGCCAATTCTAGGTCCAAAAGGCTCCTCAGCAGCTTCTACCCCTAAGCCATAAGACTGCTGAACAATTCATCAAATACCCCCTCTCCCCTTTATTTTTACAGTGCTGCTACTCTCTGTTTATTATCTATCCATAGTCACATTACCCCTAACTACATGGACAAATTACCTCAACTAACCTGTACCCCCACACATTGGCATGGTACCGGTACCCCCGTATATAGCCTCGTTATTGGTATTTTATTGTGTTACTTTAAAAATATATATTTTTTACTTTAGTTAATTTAATAAACTTTATTTTCTTCACTGCATTGTTGGTTAAGGGCTTGTAAGTAAGCACCTGTTGTATTCGCTGCATGTGACAAATACGATTTGATTTTGATTTGGTTTGACATGAGGAGCTACTTTGGAGGCCCTATGTGGGTACCTGCAGTGGTGGAAGAAGCCACTGGACCTGTCTCTTACAGGACTCTGATGCCTGACAATCAGGTCCATGTGGAGGCCGTGAAGCATCAGCCGCCTTTGCTGCCACCTCCTCCCTCCCGGCCTGGACGCCCTGGACACCACGCCTTTAGGCAGAAGCAGTGCCAACTCCAGAGCCAAACCCTGATACTAAGCCCCCAACTTGCAGCTGAGCCCTCTCCGGCCCTAATTTGGGTACCACCTTCACAGGCACAGAGGCTGGGAGTTACAATCAAGGGTTCCATCCAAAGGTTATTTGGTTACATTTAGTTTTTGAAGGTGGTGGCATAATTCCCCAAATTAATTGCTTTTCCAGTTTTAGAACACCTACTCATTCAAGGGTTTTTCTGATTTTTTTGTACTATTTTCAACATTGTAGAATAATATTGAAGACATTACAACTATGAAATAACACATATGGAATTATGTAGCAAACAAAAAAGTGTTAAACAAATCAAAATATATTTTACATTTGAGATTCTTCAAATAGCTACCATTTGCCTTGATGACAGCTTGGTACACTCTTGGCATTCTCTCAACCAGCTTTACCTGGAATGCTTTTCCAGTCTTGAAGGGGAACCCACATATGCTGAGCTCTTATTGGCTGCTTTTCCTTCACTCTGAGGTCCGACTCATCCCAAACCATCTCAATTTGGTTGAAGTTGGGGGATTGTGAAGGCCAGGTCATCTGATGCAGCACTCCATCACTCTCCTTCCTGGTAAAATAGCCCTTACACAGCCTGGAGGTGTGTTGGGTCATTGTCCTGTTGAAAAACAAATGATTGTCACACTAAGCCCAAACCAGATGGGATGGCGTATTGCTGCAGAATGCTGTTGTAGCCATGCTGGTTAAGTGTGCTTTGAATTCTAAATTAATCACAGACAGTGTCACCAGCAAAGCACCCCCACAGCATAACACCTCCTCCTCCATGCTTTACGGTGGGAAATACACATGTGGAGATCATGTGAGATCTCACAAAGGCACAGCAGTTGGAACCAAAAATCCCCACTTTGGACTCCAGACCAAAGGACAGATTTCCACAGGTCTAATGTCTATTGCTCGGGTTTCTTGGCCCAAGCAAGTCTTTTCTTCTTATTGGTGTCCTTTAGTAGTGGTTTCTTTGCAGCAGTTCGACCATGAAGGCCTGATTCACACAGTCTCCTCTGAACAGTTGATGTTGAGATGTGTCTGTTACTTGAACTCTGTGAAGCATTTATTTCGGCTGCAATTTCTGAGGCTGGTAACTCTAATGAACTCTGGGTCTTCCATTCCTGTGGCGGTCCTCATGAGAGCCAGTTTCATCATAGCGCTTGATGGTTTTTGCGACTGCACTTGAAGAACCTTCTAGAAATGTTCCATATTGACTGATCTTCATGTCTTGAAGTAATGATGGACTATCGTTTCTCTTTGCTTATTTAAGCTGTTCTTGCCATAATATGGACTTTATTTTACCAAATAGGGCTATCTTCTGTATACCCCCCTACCTTGTCACAACACAACTGACTGGCTCAAATGCATTAAGAAGGAAAGACATTCCACAAATTAACTTTTAACAAGGCACACCTGTTAATTATAATGCCTTACAGGTGACTACCTCATGAAGCTGGTTGAGAGAATGCCAAGAGTGTGCAAGGCTGTCAAGGCAAAGGGTGGCAATTTGAAGACTCTCTAATAGAAAATATTGAAACGACCCTGGGTTTATAAGCGCGGATATTGACTCTGCAGCTCGAGCATGCTTTTGCGGCACAGTCGATAGCGCGCTGGAGTTCGGGCTAGAAGGTCGATGGTTCAAGACCTGCTCCCTGCCTGTTTCATTACGTTGGTGTCAGAAGTGGGATCAGACCTTGCATCCACGACAGTGAGCGCGTTCTTGTAAGACGTAGAGTCGCAAGCAACCTCACCAGCTGGTTGAGAGAATGCCAAGAGTGTGCAAAGCTGTCATCTAGGCAAAGGGTGGCTATTTGAAGAATCTCAAATATAAAACACTTTTTTGGTTACTACATGATTCCATATGTGTTATTTTGTAGTTTTGATGTCTTCATTATTGTTGTTCAATGTCGAAAATAGTACAACTAAAGAAAAACCCTTGAATGAGTAGGTGTTCTAAAACTTTTGACTGGTAGCGTACATCTATTTAATTGCCCATTGGTATACAGTGGCCCTCCACTTTACGTTCCCCTGTGTAACATCTGGTTATAACAGTAAGTAAGACGAATGGATAGGAGGTTACAATGTTTTAATGGACTGGATTCGTCTTAATTAGCGTTGTTAATTGCCAACATCGTAGGCTATGCATGAAGCAAATAAGCAGTATTATGTTAACATCCGTAACTACGCGTTATGTTTTTATTTTTTATTGAGAAAATCCTATAATTCCAATCATTTCTGTCGGCCCTTCATACGCAGACACTGTTGATGGCGAGCTGTGCGTTTCTATACTGAACACATATAAATGCAATATGTAAAGTTTTGGTATCATGAGCTGAAATGAAAGATCCCAGAAATGTTCCATATGCACAAAAATGTCTCTCATATTTTGTGCACAAGTTTGTTTACATCCCAGTTAGTGAGCATTTGTTCTTTGCCAAGATAATAAATCCACCTGACAGGTGTGGCATATCAAGAAACTGATTAAACAGAATGATCACTACACAGGTGCATGTTGTGCTGGGGACAATAAAAGGCCACTCTAAAATGTGTAGTTTAGTCACAAAACACAGTGCCACAAATGTCTCAAGTTTTGAGGGAGCGCGCAATTGGCATGCTGACTACTGGAATGTCCACCAGAGCTGTTGCAAGAGAATTTAATG
Source organism: Oncorhynchus mykiss (assembly GCF_013265735.2). Lineage (NCBI taxonomy): Eukaryota > Metazoa > Chordata > Actinopteri > Salmoniformes > Salmonidae > Oncorhynchus > Oncorhynchus mykiss. Next base: position 29,543,100 of record NC_048593.1, on the reverse strand, counting down.
TTAATTTCTCTACCATAAGCCGTCTCCAAGATCATTTTAGAGAATTTGGAAGTACTTCCAATCGGTCTCACGACCGCAGACCACATGTAACCATGCCAGCCCAGGACCTCACATCCTGCTTCTTCACCTGCAGGATTGTCTGAGACCAGCCACCAGGACGGCTGATGAAACTGAGCAATATTTGTGTCTGTAATAATGCCCTTTTGTGTGGAAAAACTCATCCTGATTGGCTGGGCCTGGCTTCCCAGTGGGTGAGCCTTGCTCCCAAGTGGGTGGGCCTATGCCCTCCCAAGCCCTCCCATTGCTGCGCCCCTACCCATGTGAATACTCAGTTTAGGGCCTAATGAATTTATTTCAATTCACTGAGTTCCTTATGAACTGTAACTCAGTAAAATCGTTGAAATGATTGCATGTCGCGTTTATATTTTTCTCCTGTATAGATGTTCCAAACGTTCCCTCCCCTTGCCCTGCAGTCCAAGCTGCTAGAAGCTGCTGTTCCTTCTCGCGCATTATTTTCTACCTTGTGCCAAAACCTGTCAACAGATAGACGAAATAAGACAGGGCTGCATTTGCATATATCCTTATGCCTGCCTATCCATCACTTTCTTCCCCATTCGCATCGCTTTCGCTTCCATGCTCTACTGATGCTGAAGTGAGTGTTGGGTTTGCGTCTTTTTAGTACATCTTCATCACTCATTCCCGCCTCTTCGAATAGGCTCTGAGAAACAGCATTTTCAAATAGATTTTTGGTTGATTGCGAAACATTCTGCCAAAGCGGTTTGTTCTTCGGGTAATTTATGTAGACAAACAGCATTTGGTTCTTCTGTAGAGTAAATGGCCGATCAAAGAGGAGCGATGATCCTTAAACGATCCAGCACTGTGTCAATAATTAGACTAATTAATTCCGCTTCAACAACCTCTCATTGCCTTGTTCACAAATAGGCTACTAATACCAATTTAGATTTTAGAACAATCAAAACAGATATTCTGAATACAAGACATTTAGTACGAATAAAATAACAAGGACCGATCATAGCCTATCTATTAATTCCAAGTTAGCAACGAAACCTGCCTGTGAAGCCTATTCCTGAAAAACGCCTAGGAAAGGAGAGCGACGTATCCAAAATCCAGCGCATCAGCGTAGCCTACGGAGCACCATTGATAGTGTTCTTTGGAAGTGACAGGCTACAGTGTTTTGCCGTGACACATTGTATACGGAGAAGGAGTCGAAGAAGGATAGGAGGCAGATGATATTGGGCAGCAAGTGAGTATTATGGATATGGATGAAGCATTACTTTATTCCTTGACAATATTCATTCTGCAAATAAGCTACCACTCTAATCGTCGAGGATGTTTAACAAATAAGCTAACCAATAATATTTGTCTCATTGGGAGGAGGTCAGTTGGGTTGTGTAAATGGTGCAATTCCTTTGATAAATCAATAAATTATACTTCAAGAGTTGATTTGGAGAACGATAGTCAACTTCATATAGGGTATTTGTGTGTACTCCGTTATGAATGGTAATGAATGGTAGTGGCATTTTGTGTATCTCTATCAAATAAGTTCTTAGAATTGATGGAATTGTCTTGTCTTGCACCAGATCCATTTAGGAAGAAAACCTGCCTGCCATTCCCAAGAGCGAAGGGTGATGATCTGTTAAGACCACCAGTTTCTTGCTCACTGCTGACAGCAGCACTCAGGTGAGTGATAATACTATTCTGTCTACTGAGAAAGTTGTTGTACATTTTATGGAATAGTGTATGTTTTGTCAAAACCATGGAAAAAGTAATGTTGCCAAATAACTAAATAGTCATGACCTCAGCCACTGACTGATTATATCCTGAGCCTATAGTGGTTCTAGCTACATGTTTACTTGTTAATGTTTGTGGTATATAACAACAGTGTTGTGTTCAGTTGCTGATGCCATTGATAACACACCTGTTTAATGTCAACCTATGTGTAAGTCTAATGTTCTAAATTGTCTTTATGATAGTGTTCTCATGGTAATGATATAAGGTTTAGAGTACCAACAGACAATTAAGATGTGACTATATGAACATGGTTTGCGTAAGACATTGAGATTAGGATATACCTGAGACCTGAGTGTTATTGTACCGCAACAACACTGTAACTGCAAGTTGCCCATCCAAAGTAGTGTGTCTTTGCCCAGAGAAAATGTATTTTATTAGTATTTATTTGATTAAACCTTGCACAGGGAAGAACCATTTAGACCATGCCTATTTTGTAAGGTGCCCAGCTTCAGACACAAAAAGCAGGAGGAAATACACATTTAAATGACAACAATGTGAGTTGCTGTTAATAATCCCATGAGGAAACACGTGCATGTGCACTGTATTTGTGGTTTTCATTAGTGCAATGTATTAGTGTGTATGTTTTGCCTCATACTTGATGTAGGTTCCCTAGTGATACTGTATTATGGAGAATGAAAAAATAATGGAGGATGGATGGTGCTTTCAAGACAACTCGGAAAACTGATTTTTTTTTCTGCACAGAGCTTCCTATTGGTTGATTCTGATATTTTCCAAGTGGGAAACCTGGCGCACATTTTTCTACAACTAGTTTCCAAGTTGGGAATTTCAGAGGTGCCGAGTTGTCTTGAAAACGACAGGAGACCTGAGATGTTTAGACCATATACATAATCCTGTGGATGAGATCAATTCTAATGTTGAGTTAGTGGTTCTATTTTTATTACCACCTGTTACGGGAATCCAGATCCACTGCTGTCCCTTCTCGCGGGGCTTGGCATTGGAAATTATGATTGAAGAATGTATTTTAATTCTGAGAGAAAGATGTTTGGAGCTTTCTTTGTTATGTAGCCATTTCTATTTTTGCATTTGGACTATTTATGGTCTCATTTTAAAGGGTTAAGGGTGGTAAATACGATCTGTTGTGTTTTGATGTGATCTATTATCTACCCATCCTAGATGCCTGGTGTGAAAGAGAATAATTGCAGACAGCAACTCAGTGAACACATCCATACTAATCTAACCTTCTAAACAATGGCGCTGACAGAGATGGTCGCCTCGCTTCGAGTCAATAGAAACAATGCAGGATTTTTGTTTTTTTAATGTATTATTTCTTACATTGTTATCCCAGGAAATCTTAAGTCTTATTACATACAGCTGGGAAGAACTATTGGATATAAGAGCGACATCAATTTACCAACATTACGGCCAGGAATCCGACTTTCCCAAAGAGGATCCTCTGTTTGGACCACCACCCAGGACAATGGATCTAATCCCAGAAGCTGACCCAAAACAACGTCACCGCAGAAGGGGCAGACAGAGCGGCCTCCTGGTCAGGCTTCGTTGATGTGAACATCGCCCACAGCTCCCGAGTATACTACTCGCTAATGTCCAGTCTCTTGTAGACGAAAATCGAGCAAGAGTTGCCTTCCAGAGAGACATCAGAGATTGTAACATTCTATGTTTCACGGAAACATGGCTGTCTCTGGATATGTTGTCGGAATCGGTTCAGCCACCGGGCTTCTCCATGCATCGCACTGACAGAGATAAACACCTCTCTGGGAAGAGGAAGGGTGGGGGTGTATGCTTCATGATTAACGACTCATGGTGTAATCATAACAACATACAGGAAAGTCGAGTCCTTCTGATCACCCGACATAGAATTCCTTACAAACAAATGCCGGCCATATTACCTCCCAAGAGAATTCTTACAGATGGTAGGCAATTATGGTCACAGTTATGAAAACTTAGGACACTAAAGAGGCCTTTCTACTGACTCTGAAAAGCACCAAAAGAAAGATGCCCAGGATCCCTGCTCATCTGCATGAACGTGCCTTAGGCATGCTGCAAGGAGGCATGAGGACTGCAGATGTGGCCAGGGAAATAAATTGCAATGTCCGTACTGTGAGATGCCTAAGACAGCGCTACAGGGAGACAGGACGGACAGCTGATCGTCCTCGCAGTGGCAGACCACATGTAACAACACCTGCACAGGATCGGTACATCCGAACATCACACCTGCGGGACAGGTACAGGATAGCAACAACAACTGCCCGAGTTACACCAGGAACGCACAATCCCTCCATCAGTGCTCAGACTGTTTGTAATATGCTGAGAGAGGCTGGACTGAGGGCTTGTAGGCCTGTTGTAAAGGCAGGTCCTCATCAGACATCACCAGTAACAACGTCGACTATGGGCACAAATCCACCGTCACTGGACCAGACAGGACTGGCAAAATGTGCTCTTCACTGACCAGTCACGGTTTTGTCTCACCAGGGGTGATGGTCGGATTCGCGTTTATCGTCAAAGGAATGAGCGTTACACCGAGGCCTGTACTCTCGGGTGGGATCGATTTGGAGGTGGAGGGTCCGTCATGGTCTAGGGCGGTGTTTCACAGCATCATCGGACTGAGCATGTTGTCATTGCAGGCAATCTCAATGCTGTGCGTTACAGGGACGACATCCTCCTCCCTCATGTGGTACCCTTTCTGTAGGTTCATCCTGACATGACCCTCCAGCATGACAATGCCACCAGCCATACTGCTCGTTCTGTGCGTGATTTCCTGCAAGACAGGAATGTCAGTGTTCTGCCATGGCCAACGAAGAGCCCGGATCTCAATCCCATTGAGCACGTCTGGGACCTGTTGGATCGGAGGGTGAGGGCTAGGGCCATTCCCCCCAGAAAGTCGCGGGAACTTGCAGGTGCCTTGGTGGAAGAGTGGGGTAACATCTCACAGCAAGAACTGGCAAATCTGATGCAGTCCATAAGGAGGAGATGCACTGCAGTACTTAATGCAGCTGGTGGCCACACCAGATACTGACTGTTACTTTTGTTTTTGACCCCCCCCCCTTTGTTCAGGGACCAATTATTCAATTTCTGTTAGTCACATGTCTTTGGAACTTGTTCAGTTTATGGCTCAGTTGTTGAATCTTGTTATGTTCATACAAATATTTACACATGTTAAGTTTGCTGAAAATAAACGCAGTTGACATTGAGAGGATGTTTCTTTTTTTGCTGAGTTTATATCCTGAGGCTGCATTTATTGTAGCTGGGGATTTTAACAAAGCAAATTGAGAACAAGGCTACCTGAATTCTATCAGTATATTGATTACAGTACTCGCGGGAGTAATACACTCGATCACTGCTACTCTAACTTCTGCGATGCATACAAAGCCCTCCCCCGCCCTCCCTTTGGCAAATCCGACCACGATGCCATCTTGCTCCTACCGTCTTATAGGCAGAAACTCAAACAGGATGTACCAGTGACTAGAACCATTCAACACTGGTCTGACCAATCGGAATCCACGCTTCAAGATTGTTTTGATCACACGGACTGGGATATGTTCCAGTCAGCCTCAGAGAACAACATCGACCTATGAGTTTATAAGGAAGTGCATTGGAGATGTTGTACCCACTGTGACTATTAAAACCTACCCTAACCAGAAACCGTGGATGGATGGCGGCATTCGCGCAAAACTGAAAGAGTGAACCACAACATTTAACCATGGAAAGAGGTCTGGGAATATGGCTGAATATAAACAGTGTAGTTATTCCCTCCGCAAGGCAAACAAACAGGCGAAATGCCGGTACAGGGACAAAGTAGAGTCGCAATTCAATGGCTCAGACAGGAGATGTATGTGGCAGGGTCTAGAGGAAATCACGGATTACAAAAAGAAAAACAGCCAAGTCTCGGACACCGATGTCACGCTTCCAGACACACTAAACACCTTCTTTGCCCGCTTTGAGGATAAAACAGTGCCACCGTCGCTGCCTGCTAACAGGGACTGTGCCCCCCCCTCACCTTCTCTGTGGCCGACGTGAGTAAGACATTTAAACGTGTTAACCCTCGCAAGGCTGCTGGCCTAGACGGCATCCCTAGCTGCGTCCTTAGAGCATGCACAGACCAGCTGGTGTGGGAGAAATTGGTTATGTGGGAGAAATTATATACATGATTTTGGTAAACACAAGAGAAAGATACACTTATGGGTTCATTTCCTGTTCTGGTAAAATGCATTGTCTATTGTACATGGCAGGAAGCAGATAAAGGAAAAATGCAGACACAGACGCCTAGACCAGCTGGACATGCAGGGATCGGGGGGATGGACAGGAGAGGGGGTCAGCCAGGGGACCAACTGATGGATTACAGACATCAATCACATCACAGGGGAGACACACAAGTCTGTTTGATCTTAGACAACCATATGAAGAGAAGGCGACCAGGGCAGCTGAACACACTAAAAACTAGAGATAAAGGACACATACAAAAGGGACACATGGGGTTAATTACAGGGTCTAAACACAGGCCACAGGAAAGGGGGATGTATATTATCTTTAGGTCAAAGCAAGGGTCTTGTCATCATTATAATCTGGCCGAAAGCAGATGTGGGCGTTACTGGGCTGAACAAGCAGGACGCACCGATTGGGATGTAACTGTATTGGGGGATGAACTGATGATGTATGTGTGGGTATAAAATGAAGAGGGAGAGCTCTGGAAAGGTGTGGGTCCCGCGGGGCACTCCGGCTTGTTATACTGTTGTATTAAAGCCTGATTGATTTCACAAAGTTCTGGTATGCGTTATATTTGAACCGATTTGCCACTACACTGGCTGGTGTGTTTACTGACATATTCAATCGCTCCCTATTCCAGTCTACTGTCCCCACATGCTTCAAGATGGCCACCATTGTTCCTGTACCCAAGAAGGCAAAGATAACTGAACTACATGACGACCGCCCCGTAGCACCCACTTCTGTCATCATGAAGTGCTTTGAGGGAATAGTCAAGGATCCTATAACCTCTACCTTACTGGCCACCCTAGACCCACTTCAGTTTGCATACCGCCCCAACAGGTCCACAGACGATGCAATCACACTGCACACTGCCCTAACACATCTGGACAAGAGGAATACCTATGTAAGAATGCTGTTCATTGACTACAGCTCAGCATTCAAGACCATAGTACCCTCCAAGCTCATCATCAAGCTGGAGGCCCTGGGTCTCAACCCCGCCCTGTGCAATTGGATCCTGGACTTTCTGACGGGTCGCCCCCAGGTGGTGAAGGTAGGAAACATCTCCACTTCGCTGACCCTCAACACTGGGGCACCACAAGTGTGCGTGCTCAGCCCCCTCCTGTACTCCCTGTTCACCCACGACTGCGTGGCCATGCACGCCTCCAAATCAATCATCAACAACAACAAGACAGCCTACAGGGAAGGTGTGGGCACTCAGAGTGTGGTGTCAGGAAAACAACCTCTCACTCAACGTCAACAAAACAAAGGAGATGATCGTGGACTTCAGGAAACAGCAGAGGGAGTACCCCCCTATCCACATCGAAGGGACAGCAGTGAAGAAGGTATAATTTTTTTTTAAATTCCTCTGCGTACACATCACAGACAAACTGAAATGGTCCACCTACATAGACGGTGTGGGGAAGAAGGCGCAACAGCGCCTCTTCAACCGCAGGAGGGTGAAGAAATTTGGCTTGTCACTCAAAACCCTGACAAACTTTTACAGATACACAATCGAGAGCATCCTGTCGGGCTGTATCACAGCCTGGTACGGCAACTGCACCGCCCTCAACCGCAAGGCTCTCCAGAGGGTGGTGCGGTCTGCACAACGCATCACTGGGGGCAAACATCTGCTAACCAGGTGTATGTGACCAATACAATTTGATTTGAACCTCTGTGCTCCTATGAGTCCAGTAGCTTCTATTGGACTCGGTTATAAGGGCATGACTGTAAGTACAAGTAGGTTTAGTGTTAGAAATACAATTTTAATCCATTCCACCGTTATCAATATGTTTAAAAACATTTAAAATGTGCCATTACAATTACGTAGGGTACCAGTAAAAATGTAGTACACACCTACTCATTCAAGGGTTTTTCTTTATTTTGACTATTTTCCACATTGTAGAATGATAGTGAAGACATCAAAACTATGAAATAACGCATATGGAATTATGTAGTTTATTCCCACATATGCTGAGAACTTGTTGGCTGCTTTTACTTCACTCTGCGGTCCAACTCATCCCAAACCATCTCAATTTGGTTGAGGTCAGGTGATTGTGGAGGCCAGATCATCTGATGCAGCACTCCATCACTCTCCTTCTTGGTAAAATAGCCCTTACATAGCCTGAAGGTGTGTTGGGTCATTGTCCTGTTGAAAAACAAATGATAGTCCCACTAAGCGGAAACCAGATGGGATCGCATTATCGCTGCAGAATGATGTAGTTGCCATGCTGGTACGGCAACTGCACCGCCCTCAACCGCAAGGCTCTCCAGAGGGTGGTGCGGTCTGCACAACGCATCACTGGGGGCAAACTACCTGCCCTCCATGACACCTACAGCACCCGATGTCACAGGAAGGCCAGAAAGATCATCAAGGACAACAACCACCCGAGCCACTGTCTGTTCACACCGCTACCATCCAGAAGGCGAGTTCAGTACAGGCACATCAAAGCTGGGACTGAGAGACTGAAAAACAGCTTCCATCTGAATGCCATCAGACTGCTAAACAGCAATCCCTAACTCAGAGAGGCTGCTGCCTACATTGAGACCCAATCACTGGCCACTTTAATAAATGGATCACTAGTCATCTTAAACAATGCCACTTTAAATAATGCCACTTTAATTATGTTTACATATCTTACATTACTCATATCATATGTATACAGTGGGGCAAAAAAGTATTTAGTCAGCCACCAATTGTGCAAGTTCTCCCACTTAAAAAGATGAGAGAGGCCTGTAAATTTCATCATTGGTACACTTCAACTATGACAGACAAAATTAGAAAAAAAAGAATTTATTTGCAAATTATGGTGGAAAATAAGTATTTGGTCAATAGCAAAAGTTTATCTCAATAGTTTGTTTTATGCCAAAAGCAAAATACCAAGGAGAACGAACAAAAACGAAACAGTTCTGTCTGGTGAAGACACAGAGACAAAAAACAATCACCCACAACTAAAATGGGGAAAACAGGCTACCTAAGTATGATTCTCAATCATAGACAACGGACGACACCTGCCTCTGATTGAGAACCATACCAGGCCAAACACATAAATACCACATAGAAAAAAGAACATAGACTACCCACCCCAACTCAAGCCCTGACCAAACTAACACAAAGACCTAATAAAGGAACTAAGGTCAGAACGTGACACCTGGCCAAGATAGGCAGCACCAAGTCATTACAAAAAAATTACAGACAGACAACATGAAAAACTACAAGTAATCTAGTAAAAACCATTGAATTCACAAGAGTATAAAACAGCAAATTAAAAACATTGACAGGTCAGGGAATCAGACTTAAAATCCTTCATCATTGATTCAAAAACACCAATCAGGACAAGTTCTTCCAGTTTAAAAGTATTTTGTAAGGTGTTCCAAGACGATGGCGCAGAGTACATAAAAGCCCTTTTACCAAATTCAGTTCAGACATTTGGAACAGTTAGCAGGATAAAGTCCAGCGAACGAAGAGAGTACCCACCATATTTCTGAACAATAAAAATGCACAAATAAAAAGGTAGTAAGCCCAAAATGGCTTTGTAAATAAAAGTATACCAGTGACTGAGCCTACAAGTGACTAGAGAAGGCCAGCCAACCCTGGTATACAAAGTGCAGTGGTGCATAAGGGTTTTGCAGTTTAAAATAAATCTCAAAGTGCCATGGTAGAGTGTCAATTGATCTCAAACACTGAGCGGAAGCATTCATATATAAAATATCCCCATAGTCAAGTAAAGGCATAAATGTAGCTGATACTAGCCTCCTTCTGGCTTCAAAAGAAAAGCAGGCCTTTATTCCTAAAATAAAATCCCAATTTCAGCTTCAAGTAGTTGAATATGCAATTTAAAAGAGAGGCCGTCATCAATTAAAATTCCAAGATATTTATATGTAAAGGTTCAGAGGTCTATTTCTTGCATTAGAAAACACCATTAGTTTAATTTTGTCAGTATTGAGGATAAGCTTCAATTGACACAAGGTATGTTGAACAGTATAAAAAGCAGTTTGCATGTTCTGGAAAGCTTTTGTAAGAGACGAGGCACAACAGTAAATAACAGTATCATCAGTATAAAAATGAAGTTGTGCATTTTGGACATTTTTGTCAATCATTTATATAAATAGTGAATAAGAGAGGACCAAGTACAGAGCCTTGGGGCACACCATTCAAGACAGACAATTTAACAGACATAAGCCCATCAAATTGAGTGCACTGAGTTCTATCAGACAGATAGTTAGCAAACCTTGCAACTGCATGCTCCGAAAGACCTACACTCGACAATCTCTGCCTTAGTATATAGCATGATCAACTGTATCAAAAGCCTTAGAGAGATCAATAAAAAGTGAGACACAGTGCTGTTTTTTGTCAATGGCTTCAGTGATATCATTTAAAACCTTCATGGCTGCTGTAATTGTGCTATGCTTCTTCCTGAAGCCCGATTGGTACATTGATAAAATAGAGTTAGTAAATAAAAACTCTTTTAGCTGTTCACTTACAAGGTTTTCAAGTATTTTCACCAGGGGTGACAGCTTTGAGATTGGCCTATAATTATTTAAAATCTATTGCACCTTGCCTATACCACTCGGCCATTGCTCATCCATATATTTATATGTACATATTCTCATTCACCCCTTTAGATTTGTGTGTATTAGGTAGTTGTTGGGGAATTGTTAGATTACTTGTTAGATATAACTGCACTGTCGGAACTAGAAGCACGAGCATTTTGCTACACTCGCATCAACATCTGCTAACCAGGTGTATGTGACCAATACAATTTGATTTGAACCTCTGTGCTCCTATGAGTCCAGTAGCTTCTATTGGACTCGGTTATAAGGGCATGACTGTAAGTACAAGTAGGTTTAGTGTTAGAAATACAATTTTAATCCATTCCACCGTTATCAATATGTTTAAAAACATTTAAAATGTGCCATTACAATTACGTAGGGTACCAGTAAAAATGTAGTACACACCTACTCATTCAAGGGTTTTTCTTTATTTTGACTATTTTCCACATTGTAGAATGATAGTGAAGACATCAAAACTATGAAATAACGCATATGGAATTATGTAGTTTATTCCCACATATGCTGAGAACTTGTTGGCTGCTTTTACTTCACTCTGCGGTCCAACTCATCCCAAACCATCTCAATTTGGTTGAGGTCAGGTGATTGTGGAGGCCAGATCATCTGATGCAGCACTCCATCACTCTCCTTCTTGGTAAAATAGCCCTTACATAGCCTGAAGGTGTGTTGGGTCATTGTCCTGTTGAAAAACAAATGATAGTCCCACTAAGCGGAAACCAGATGGGATCGCATTATCGCTGCAGAATGATGTAGTTGCCATGCTGGTTAAGTGTTCTTTGAATTCAAAATTAATCACAGACAGTGTCACCAGCAAAGCACCCCCACACCATCACACCTTCTCCTCCATGCTCTCTGTGTAACGCTCGTCGTCGGAAGGAGTGGACCAAAGCGCAGCATGGAAAGTGTTCATGATTTTATTGATCAAAGAAAACACTCGAACAAAGTAACAAAACGAAAGCGAACAGTTCTGTCAGGTAAACAGATACTAAACAGAAAATAATTACCCACAAAACACAGGTGGGAAAAAGGCTACCTAAATATGATTCCCAATCAGAGACAACGATAGACTCAAAAACAAAGAACTAGGAAACATAGAATGCCCACCCTAATCACACCCTGACCTAACCAAATAGAGAAATAAAACGGCTCTCTAAGGTCTGGGCGTGACAGTACCCCCCCCCCCCCCCCCCCCCCCCCCCCCCCCCCCCCCCCCCTGAACCTATAGGGGAGGGTTCTTGTGGGCATCTACCCTCGGTGGCGGCTCCGGTTCGGGATGTAGCCCCCGCTCCCTGCGCTGATCCCTCCGCTTCTGTGGATCGTCGCCGGAGACTCCAGACCGTGAATCGTTGCCGGAGGAACCGGACCGTGGATCATCGCCAGAGGCTCTGGACTGGGAACCCCCGCTGGAGGCTCTGGACTGCAGCTCGTCGCTGGAGGCTTCGGACTGCAGGCCGTCGCTGAAGACTCCAGACTGTGGATCGTTGCTGGAGGATCCGGACTGCGGACCGTCGCTGGAGACTCCGGACCGTCGCTGGAGACTCCGGACCGTCGCTGGAGACTCCGGACCGTCGCTGGAGGCTCCGGACCGTCGCTGGAGACTCCGGACAGTCGCTGGAGACTCCGGACCGTCGCTGGAGGCTCCAGGCCGGGGACCGTCGCTGGAGGCTCCGGACTGGGGACCGTTGCTGGAGGCTCCTTGCCCTGGATTTTCCCTGCAGGCTCCGGGCCATGGATTATCACTGGAGGCTTCGTGCCATGGATCATCACTACAGGCTCCGGGCCATGGATCATCACTGGAGGCTTCGTGCCATGGATCATCACTACAGGCTCCGGGCCATGGATCATCACTGGAGGCTTCGTAAATGGAGCCGGAACAGGTCTCACAGGACTGAGGAGACGTACTGGAAGCCTGGTACGTGGAACCAGAACAGGTCTCACCGGACTGGGGAGATGCACTGGAAGCCTGGTGCGTAGCACAGGTACAAGATACACTGGTCCGTGGAGGTGCACTGGAGGTCTCGAGTATAGAGCTGGCACAACCCGTCCTGGCTGGATGACCTCTTCCGCCCGGCAGATGAGGGGAGCTGGCACAGAGCGCACTGGCCTGTGAGTGCTCACTGGAGACACCTTGCGCATCACTGCATAACACGGTGCCTGACCAATCACACTCTCCTAACGGTAAGCACGGGGAGTTGGCTCAGGTCTAAACTCTGACACTACCAATCTCCCCGTGTGCCCCCCCAAATATTTTTTGAGGGCTGCCTCTCGGGCTCCCGTTGTTGTCGTGACTCCTGGCCTCGTCGCTGTTCCTCTAATTCCTTGTATCTTCGTTGTTCCGCTCTTGCTGCTTCTATCTCTTCCCTTGGACGGCGATACTCTCCAGCCTGCGCCCAGGGTCCTTTTCCGTCCAGGATCTCCTCTCATGTCCACTCGTCCTTTTTTACCACGCTGCTTGGTCCTTTGGTGGTGGGTAGTTCTATTACGCTCGTCGTCGGAAGGAGTGGACCAAAGCGCAGTGTGGAAAGTGTTCATGATTTTATTGATCAAAGAAAACACTCAAACAAAGTAACAAAACGAAAGTGAACAGTTCTGTCAGGTAAACAGATATTAAACAGAAAATAACTACCCACAAAACACAGGTGGGAAAAAGGCTGCCTAAATATGATTCCCAATCAGAGACAACGATAGACAGCTGCCTCTGATTGGGAACCACACTCAGCCAAAAACAAAGAAATAGGAAACATAGAATGACCACCCTAATCAAACCCTGACCTAACCAAATAGAGAAATAAAACGGCTCTCTAAGGTCAGGGCGTGACACTGGTGGGAACCACACATACAGAGATCATCCATTCACCTACCCTGCGTCTCACAAAGACACAGCGGTTGGAACCAAAAATCTCCAATTTGGACTCATCAGACCAAAGGACAGATTTTCACCGGTCTAATGTCCATTGCTCGTGTTTCTTGGCCCGAGCAAGTCTCTTATTATTATTGGTGTCCTTTAGTAGTGGTTTCTTTGCAGCAATTCGACCACAAAGGCCTGAGTCACGCAGTCTCCTCTGGACAGTTGATGTTGATGTGTCTGTTACTTGAACTCTGTGAAGCATTTATTTGGGCTGCAATTTCTGAGATTGGTAACTCTAACTTATCCTCTGCTGCAGAGGTAACTCTGGGTCTTCCATTTTTGTGGCGATCCTTATGAGAGCCAGTTTCACCATAGCGCTTGATGGTTTTTGCGACTGCACTTGAAGAAACGCTCAAAGTTCTTGACATTTTCTGGATTGACTGACCTTCATGTCTTAAAGTAATGATGGTTGAGGTCCTTTCTCTTGTGACCTCTAATGAGGTCGTTTCTCTTTGCTTATTTGAGCTGTTCTTGCCATATTCTGTATACAACCCCTACCTTGTCACAATACAACTGATTGGCTCACACACATTAAGAAGGAAAGAAATTCCACAAATGAACTTTTAACAAGACACACCTGTTAATTGAAATGTATTCCAGGTAACTACCTAATCAAGCTGGTTGAGAGAATGTCAAGCATGTGCAAAGCTGTCAGTTCACAAAGTCACGATCACAGATAATTTCCCGGTTCGACTGGTAAATAGTACTGCCAGGGTTCAGGGATGCCTCTCAGAGAGAGTTATATGAGTTTGCACTTATGACATATCTGCATTGAAAAGATCACGTTGGGTCAAAAACAGATCCGTTTAACACATTTAAAAAAAACATAAATAACGTGACAATTATCCTGCATGTGGAGTTAGTGAAAACAGTGGATATAGTTCCTCTGACATTTGAATATGCACCGTGTGCCGGTGTGTTAGGGCATGTCTTGTATTCTCAGTTACTTAGGTCAGTGGTGTCTATGCCTGTGTCATTTATTTGTATTTATTTTACCAGGGAAGTTGACTGAGAACACATTCTCATTTACAACAGCGGTCTGAGGAGTAGTTACAGGGATGAAGCTGGGGATTATTAGGTACACATGATGGTATGAGTGGGATACAGTTCAGAGGCAAGCCAGCAGTGGGATGCAGTTCAGAGGCAAGCCAGTGGTGGGATACAGTTCAGAGGCAAGCCAGCAGTGGGATGCAGTTCAGAGGCAAGCCAGCGGTGGGATGCAGTTCAGAGGCAAGCCAGCGGTGGGATGCAGTTCAGAGGCAAGCCAGCGGTGGGATACAGTTCAGAGGCAAGCCAGCAGTGGGATGCCGGGTGGTATGCTACTGCTGATTAAATCACTTACAGTTTAAGTTCATGTTGTGGATAGATAATATGAATCTGTTTCTTGTCGTCGGCTAAATTCAAGAAATTGTTTATTTTGTGATCCATGCTCCGGATATGGGGAAGCCAAAAGAAAACACACACACACACACATTTTAATCATGCTTATGGATGGTCCAGCTCCACCCAGAACCTCGGGTTATAGAAGGCTAAACACATATGCTATGTGGAAGAGACTTTTTGTGTGCTTTAGTCAGATTTACACCTTCAACCTCATTTGGTGTTGAGCCACGTTTTGTTCAATGTCTCCCAAACATCTTTCCAGTCTTACAATTACTAAAAGGAACAGGTCTAAGTGTTTTGTTTTGTGTGCTCAGAGACCTTTGTGATCATTGAATACCAAAGTCATTCTTTACTGTGTTGAGCTTTCCAGGATCTATATGGACCCCAATCAGGCGACCTCAGGAGAACTCAGGAGAACTTGTGCCCCAGTCTCTGGACCAGTGTTTCCTATGTCCAGTCCTCGATTACCCCCAACAGCACACATTTTTGTTGTAGCCCGGGATGAATATACCTCATTCAGGGCTTGATGATTAGTTGACAAGTTGAATCAGGTGTGCTTGTCCAGGGTTACAATACAAATGAGTACTGTTGGGGATACTTAAGGACCGGAGTTGCAAACAATGCTCTAGAGCATAGCAATTTAACATGGCAAATGTCTCCGGTGTGCACAGTGAATCCTGTGATGCTCTAATGAATGCACAAACATGATTGTGGATCCTCTTTTCTTTAGTCCAGTAGGAATGTTAATTTCAGATTTAACGTCTGTTTCCTGTTTGGTGTTTGGCTTTGTGACGCACTAAATGAATTTGCAGAGGCGTCGTAATCTCTCAACAGAAACTGATGAACAGTCTCAGGGTCTCGGTTAATTATAACAATGTTGTTGACACTTGTGTCTGTGTGTGTTGCCTGTCTGCGTGTGTCGCAGTGACTGAGAAAATCGAATGTATTTTGCAGTGTTTATGCAATTGTTTTTTCATATGTTCACACAGCCCCTAATTACCACCAAAGATCTTGAAGTGATTAATTGGAACCAAGCTACCAACCTGTTATATGTTTAATGTAGAACAGCACATTAGGGTCTCATTCCCTCTTAAAATATAAGGGTGCTTGACATATCAAATCTGGCAAACTTTGACTGTACAGTGTCCACTCAAACATGCCATTATGTGCTGCCAAGTATTTTCACTGTACACATATAGAGCGTTGTAAAGCAGCAGAGCAGCAATGGTTCCAGGTGCTGTCCATGGTCCTGATTCTGCATGTTAGAAACAGCTACAAAAGTTAGATGAAATCTTGCTAATCAACACCAACCATTGAGCAGACTGGAGAAGTGGCAGAGCAATCAATTTTTTTCCCCTGGAAGTTAAAAGCACAATTTAAGTTGGATGTCTTTGGCTCCACCATGGTGAAGAGAATGTTAAATCCCACAATCTCTTACAAACCCTTTCTCACTCGCTGTCATTCTTTCTCTCTCACATTCTCTTTCTCTCTCTCTCTCTCTCTCTCGCTCTCTCTCACTCACACATGCGCGCACACACACAACCAGACATGGGTTGAAATATGTGTGTATTTGAATATTTGATATTTAAATATTTTT
Organism: Oncorhynchus mykiss; assembly: GCF_013265735.2. NCBI lineage: Eukaryota > Metazoa > Chordata > Actinopteri > Salmoniformes > Salmonidae > Oncorhynchus > Oncorhynchus mykiss. Next base: position 29,526,649 of record NC_048593.1, on the reverse strand, counting down.
GTTCTGTATTTGGGTATTTTCAAATACTAAGTCCAAAATATATACTTTTATTTGGGTACTTGAATGGTTATTTGTAAAAAATAAATAAAAAACATGAATTTATTTCAAATACTATTTTCAAATACCTGATTGAAATTCATGACTCGGTGTATCTTTGTATTTTCAAATATTGTACTTTCCAAGTGTTTTTCCAATTACAAAACAGGTTGTTTGGATCCTGGATGCTGATTGTTTGGTATCCCGCAAAATACCATGACGTGGTAATCTCATTATTCCACTGTCCCACACCCCAGGCAGGAAATGTATACATATCATCTCCCTGGAGGAATAAAGCGTCTAAACATAATTTTTCCATGCTACTATTTGGTTTGCAACAGTTGGGGGTTTTATACACCTACCTGTCTACCTCAATAACCTGTGCAACAATGTATCATTTTACAAATGCGATCTCTCCGGTGTTAGTTGTCTAGCTCTAGGAATATGCAGATATGTTCCTAGGGCTAGCTAGCCCAAGAATGAACGTGAAAATAACAATTCACCATGGAAACCGTAAACACATTAACCAGCGCAGTATGGTCTATGTAGACCTATTGGATATTTATTAAATAATTATTTATTGAAGTTCTTGTCTCTCATCATCATTGCATCTCTGATAGCTACACTACCAGTCAAAGGTTTTAGAACACCTACTCATTCAAGGGTTTTTCTTTATTTTTACTATTTTCTACATTGTAGAATAATAGTGGAAACATCAAAATGATGAAATAACTCATATGGAATCATGTAGTAACCAAAAAGGAGTAGTTGCACTACTCCCTCCTTTCAAAGAGCGTGTCCTCGCGCTAGCTTGCGACTCTACGTCTTACAGGAACGCGCTCACTGGCCAAGCACACACACTGTCGTGGATGCAAGGTGCGATCTCACTTCTGACACCAATGTAATGAAACAGGCAGATAGCAGGTCTCGAACCCTCGACCTTCTAGCCCGAAGTCCAGCGTGCAATCGACTGCCGCAAAAGCACGCTCGAGCGGCAGAGTCGATATCCGCGCTTATAAACCCAGGGTCGTTACAATATTTTATATTTGAGATTCTTCAAATTGTCACCCTTTGCCTTGATGACAGCTTTTCTCACTCTTGGCATTCTCTCAACCAGCTTCATGAGGTAGTCACCTGGAATGCATTTCAATGAACAGTTGTGCCTTCTTAAAAGTTCATTTGTGGAATGTCTTTCCTTCTTAATGCATTTGAGCCAATCACTTGTGTTGTGACAAGGTAGGGGGGTGTACAGAAGATAGCCCAATTTGGTAGAAGACCAAGTCCATAGTATGGCAAGAACAGCTCAAATGAGCAAAGAGAAACAACAGTCTATCATTACTTTAAGACATGAAGGTCAGTCAATATGGAACATTTCAAATACTTTGAATGTTTCTTCAAGTGCAGTCGCAAAAAACATCAAGCGCTATGATGAAACTGGCTCTCATGAGAACCGCCACAGGAAAGGAAGACCCAAAGTTACCTTTGCTGCAGGGTAAGTTCATTAGAGTTACCAACCTCATAAATGCTTCAGAGTTAAAGGAACAGACACATCTCAACATCAACTGTTCAGAGGAGACTGTGAATCAGGCCTTCGTGGTCGAATTGCTGGAAAAGAAACCACTACTAAAGGACACCAATAATAAGAAGATACTTGCTCGGGCCAAGAAACACGAGCAATAGACATTAGACCTGTGGAAATCTGTCCTTTGGTCTGATGAGTCCAAATTGGAGATCTTTGGTTCCAACCGCCGTGCCTTTGTGAGACACGGTGTGGGTGAACGGATGATCTCTGCATGTGTATTTCCCACCATAAAGCATGTGTTATGGAGGTGTTATGGTGTGGGGGTGCTTTGCAGTTGACACTGTCTGATTTATTTAGAATTCAAGGCACACTTAACCAGCATGGCTACAACAGCATTCTGCAGCGATACGCCATCCGCTTAGTGGGACTATCATTTGTTTTTCAACAGGACAATGACCCAACACATCTCCAGGCTGTGTAAGGGCCATTTTACCAAGAAGGAGAGTGATGGAGTGCTGCATCAGATGACCTGGCTTTGGTTTTGCAAAGGTGTTGTGGACGGGCGTGGCATATGGGTGTAAGCATCTGCCGCTGGTTCCAAAGGTTTCATGATTGAATCCAACTATATAAAGTTGTTTTTGATATTTTTAGTTTTAAGCCTCTCGTAAACCTTGACCCTTATCTTAACCATTCGGAGTTAATGCCTAAACTTAATCTTGGAGCGATACAGAGAAGAAACAAAACACTTAGAAATGTGACTTTTACATTTGAGAAACATTGCGCCAACCTTAGTTGTTGCCTATGTATGCCTATTGGATATTTATTGAAGATCTTGTCTCTCATCATCATTGAATCGCTGCTAGCTAGCTACGTGCCAATGATTTGTTTAGCATAGCAATTTCGAATGAATAGAATTAACCACCGTGTCACGGTCGTCCTCCTCTTCATCGGAAGAGGAGAGGCGAGAAGGATCAGAGGACCAAAACGCAGCGTGGTATGTGTTCATAGTGAATATTTAATAAAGAAAGTACTGAACACTGCATACAAAACAATAAACAAATAACGACCGTGAAGCTACAAATGAGACCTGTGCTGACACAAGCCACTAACATAGACAATCACCCACAAACAAACAGTGCAACCCAGGCTACCTAAGTATGATTCTCAATCAGAGACAACTAAAGACCTGCCTCTGATTGAGAACCATACTAGGCCGAAACATAGAAATCCCAAATCATAGAAAATCAAACATAGACTGCCCACCCAACTCACACCCTGACTATACTAAATAAATACAAAACAAAGGAAATAAAAGGTCAGAACGTGATAGACATGAGAAAATAACTAATGACCAGCCGCTTGTGTAGCAACTTCAGAATGCAAACACAAATTTACTTGTTTAAATAAAGTTTTAATTAAAAAATGTAATTCAAATTTGTATAAATATGTTGGCAACTGTTTTATAAAAGCGATAAGGCCCTCAAACCTGGGGATTATCGTGTGATAACTCCCTCCTAAGGGCTGTCCCCAGCCCAAGGTGAACAGCCCTTAGGAAGGAGTTATCACACAATAATCCTTGGGTTCTCATGCCTTACTGTTTAAATACATTCCAGTATTCAACTGCTTGTTTTTTCAAATAAAATAATCTGAATATGTGTTTTTAAATGTTTGGAAAAGTAATTTAAATACCTGAAATAGAATTTGAACCCAGGTCTCTCTCTCTCTCTCTCTCTCTCTCTCACACGCACACACACACACACACACACACACACACACACACACACACACACACACACACACACACACACACACACACACACACACACACACACACACACACACACACACACACACACACACAACCTCCATCTGTCTAGAGCCCTATTAAATGTCAAGCTCTGCTTTTTTCCTCTACTCCCTCTATGTAAATGAATGTTTTAGAGTGAATTCCATTTTGAATTGAGTCATTTCAGGATTTGAATTGGACATACCATTTTTATTATAAAATGCTCATGATGCAGACATGGGTTTTTTAGATATTCAAATCAAAATGTTCTCCCTCTTTCTCCCTCCATCCCTTTTGCTTTCTATCCCTCCACCCCTCTCGCTGTCAGTCAGTCCGTCCGTCCGTCCGGGCAGTCTGAATGGCTCTACCCGGCAAAATGCCAGGCTCTACACACCAGACAGAGTCAAAAGGTCAACAAGAAGTCACATGTTGAAGTCACTCAACGGATATACCAGCCAGCTGTGCATGACATTGATAACAAGTAAATCTATTTCTGCTGTTAGAAATTCCATGTGTTTTTGCTTCATGATAATTGACATGAGGAGAATGTGCTTTAGCCATATTGAGAAAGCATAGTGCCCAATGTCAATACTTCCCTTCCTATAAATGCTTTTCTGTGATATCGGGTTTTGCTCAGTTATTTGGGCATGTGCCCACACTGGCTCCATCTCTATGTAATATTGCAGTCATTACTGAGTGAATGTCAACGACACTTGAATGGAAATGTGTAAGATTACCAGCTGATACTTGAGACATAGAGAGGAGACGAATGGAGAATGTAGCTGTGCCTGCCCCTGGGCAAATATCACCAATTGAAAGAAGAAAGTAAAAAGAAGAGGTAGTGTTATTTTTGTCTGGCACATGCCATATACTCCAGATGCTGTCTCTCACAGTCAGGTGACGTTCCAAGGCCTTTTACAGGGTGGCCTGACTTTACCTTATATTCTTACTTCACCAGAGTCAGGACAGCACATCTGGTTCATCTGCAACAAAAGACATGCAGTGCTGGCAGGTGGACATCAACAGTTGTGAATTTGAATCAATCTTACTGGCTTGCTTCATTAACAACTGATAATGGTGATCGTGTGAGGTCAGAAACATGATGTTCTTTCCTGCAGCGAGAATGCATGAATTATCCTGGAAACCTGATAACCGGTTGATTGAACATGGTCTTAGATAAGAGAATGGAGTTAGTAGAAGAGCGTAGTTCATTTGCATTGGCCTGGTTGCTTGTTACACATTTACTTCCCTGGACCCAGTTATCTGGATTTCACTTATTGGATAGGATTAAATACATGGCAATATCATGAATAGAACTGACAATTCATTGACTTGAATGGGGACTCCCGTTCAATTCATTCTATTCATTCTCATTTTAATCCTATCCGATAGGTGAAATCCGAATAGATAACTTTTGAAAAACTCAGAGGTTAAGGTCTAGATTAGTTCTTTAGAGGCACAACAATTCTATGTGTGATTGATTGTGTTTGTTTAAATTGTGGAGTCTTCTAGTGGAGCAGGCGATGAAATGAAAAGCATGTTCACATCAGGAGAGATCAGCATGAAACAATTTCATTCTGCTCCTGTTTGGGATTAGGACGGTCTGAATGGTAATGTGTTGCATATGCCGTGAATATCAATGTGTGTGTGGACATGTGTGCAGCATATTGAAAAAGGGAAAATGACAGCTCTGAATATGCAGGAAGCTGGGCTGGGATAGCCTTCATGTTTTTACAGCTCAAGGGGGAATGCTGTTGACCCATTTAAAATATGTTTTTTTTCCCACACGTTTGATGCCTTACACATTAGGTACTCTACTATGTGTATCAACTCAATTAAATGTCAATCCAAACCATGGCTCTCATATCATAGAATTGGGACCTTATGCCTATTTGATTGTGTAATGTGACTGTCGTGGCAGTTTTAAAATTGGAATTCCTTGAATATTGTATCAGTGTTGAGAAAAATATCCCGGTGCAGTAGTATTTATTTATGAGTTGGCATCTCTGTGTCTTTCTGTCAGTTTGACACCTCACGTGTACCTACTGGTATGCAAAAAACAGAAGATTTTTTTATTTAATTTTGTGTGTGGTGTGTGTGAGCAACGTGTGTGTTTAGGCATGTATGCAATTCCCCACATTACTGCTGCCATACATGTGATTTCAGTTCCCTGCACCATACCTTTCCCCATCCACGACATCAAAGCCAAGTCTTCAACCCCTAACTCCCCTCAGGAATGGGATTTAAAAATATTCTCTCTCATTGCAGTGTTATCGCTTTCTTCCTTTGTCCCGTTATTCGAATGTGCTTGTTGTAGACAATAGGGAACCATTTTAAGATAGCCGATGAGGAAGAGAACATTTTAATCTCAGCTCTGTCACTTCCATAAAGGAAAATACTATATATTTGAAGTAAACAATCTTGCCCGTCTGTTGTTATCTCATTGTGTGTGGTGGTGGGGATTGTATTAACAGAAATTGTGCCAAACAGTGAAAGGAAACAATCACGTGCTTATGGTTCTCATTCTGTCTGAGGAATTATCTTTGGGCTTTTGTTATAATAGTGATTATTTTATATTTTAGTAGAGTGTGAAAGGGGGGAAAAGGAGAGACAGAAAATAAAGGAAGCAAACGCTTAAAGGGTGAGAAACAGAAGGCGCATCAATGAACTTCTTGACACTTGTAGACTCAGCCGGGGACAGATCTCTCCCCATCTTTACAACCATTGAATCTACAGTTCCTTCAGAAAGTATTCAGACTCCTTGACTTTTCCACATTTTGTTACATTACAGCTTTATTCTAAAATTGATTTTAAAAAATGTTTTACATCCTCAGCAATCTACACAGAATAGAAATGACAAAGCGAAAACGGAAAACAAGTTTTTAGACATTTTTGCAAAAACAGAAAAACCTTAATAACATAAGTATTCAGACCCTTTCCTATGAAACTCTAAATTGAACTCAGGTGCATTCTGTTTCTATTGATCATCCTTGAGATGTTTCTACAACTTTAAAAAAAAATATATATATATTTTTTAAATTTTACCCCTTTGTCTCCCCAATTTCGTGGTATCCAATTGTTAGTAGCTACTATCTTGTCTCATCGCTACAACTCCCGTACGGGCTCGGGAGAGACGAAGGTTAAAAGTCATGCGTCCTCCGATACACAACCCAACCAAGCCGCACTGCTTCTTAACACAGCGTGCATCCAACCCGCCACAGGAGACGCTGGTGCGCGATGAGACAAGGATATCCCTACCGGCTAAACCCTCCCTAACCTGGACGACGCTAGGCCAATTGTGCGTCGCCCCACGGACCTCCCGGTCGTGGCCGGTTACGACAGAGCCTGGGCGCGAACCCAGAGTCTCTGGTGGCACAGCTGACGCTGCAGTACAGCGCCCTTGACCACTGCGCCATAAATGACAATAATGTCTAAAAACCTGTTTTTGCTTTGTCATTATGGGGTATGGTGAGTAGATTGTGAGGGAAAAAAGCTGTTTAATCCATTTTAGAATAAGGCTGTAATGTAACAAAATGTGGAAAAAGTCAAGGGGTCTGAATACTTTCCGAAGGCACTGTATTATGGAAGCAGCTGAAGAGGAAGACATCTCCCAGAAGGTTGTGGAAACAAGGACACCTATTCTGCCAACACCACGATCAGCTAGTGCGGCTGTGGAAGGGGTCCTCCGCGTCCTCCACTGCCTCGACACCACCCAAGAGGATTCACTTCCAACTAGCGGTTGGCCTCCTATCATGAGTCGTCTCAGTGAGCCAGCCCCCCAGCCTACCCAGCAGACCGCCCAGGTCAGCGATGACCGACTGTCCCTCACGGACAAGTATGACGGGACTCCATCCCAATGCTGGGGCTTCTTTCCCCAGTGCTCCCTCTATTTTGCCCATCATACGGGAGCCCCCATCACCGAGAGGTCCAAGGTTTCCACGGTCATTTCCCTGCTGACCAGAGAGGCGTTGGAGTGGGCTACGGCCGTCAAGGAGAGAGGAGAGGAGGAGCTAGGTTCCTACGAGAGGTTTATGGCTCTGTTCAGGGCAGTCTTTGACCATTCACCAGAGAGCAGAGACGGAGGAGAGTGACTACTCCAACTCCGGCAAGGTGCCCAGACCGCTGCTGAGTACGCCTTCACCTTCCGGACCGTGGCAGCCTCCAGCAGATGGAATGACCCGGCACTCTGCACCCTATTCCGTGGAGGACTGAGCAAGGAGGTCCAGACCAGAGTCACACACATCACAGCACCACTCACCCTGATCGTGGGACTTCTGCACCAAGACATCCTTCCCTTCCTCATCATCAAAGCACCCGTACACAGTCATCCTCAGCCTCCCGTTGCTCCAACATCATGACCCCACCATCTCTTGGTCAAGGATAACAAATCACTGCCTGGGCTCCCGGATGTCAGAAGACCTGCTTTCCGTTACCCTGTGATTCCACTCGGTTGAGAGTCCTGTGGTTGCCCTCCAGCCAGACATCCCGGATGTTTACCAGGATCTCTGGGAGGTTTTCTCCAAGAGCCGCGCCACCTGTCTCCCTCCTCATCGCCCCTGTGACTGTGCTATCGACCTGCTTTCAGACTCTGCACCTCCGCCCAGTCACGTCTTCCCTCAGTCGGTGGCTGAAATCGAGGCCATGGAGGAGTACATCCAGGAGGTTCTCCAGCAGAGTTTTCCTGCTCATCCACCTACCCTGCATTGGCAGTCTTCTTCTTTGTGGCCAAGAAGGACAGAGGTCTACGTCCGTGCATTGATTACAGAGGCCTCAATTCCATCACCACCAAGTACTTCTACCCTCTCCCAGCCTCCATCGAACATCTCCGCGGGGCCCGTTTTTTTTTACTAAACTGCACTTGCGGAGTGCCTACAATCTGATCCGCATTCGTGAGGGGGATGAATGGATAACGGACTTCAGCAGGATGTCTGGGCACTACGAGTACTTGGTAATGCCTTATGGGTTAGCTAATTCTCCGTCGGTGTTACAGGCATTTGTGAATGAGGTGTTCCGGAACATGATTGGGTGCCAGGTGGTCGTGTATATTGACAAAATGCTGGTCTACTCGGCCACCTTGGAGGATTACATTGCCCACATCCGGGTAGCGGAGGAGGAGTGCCAGTTCTATCAGGTGGCTGTCTCCTTCTTGGGATACCGAATCAGACCTCGGGAGTGGTGATGGTTGAGAGGAAAGTCGAGGCAGTCCCAACCACCTTAAAGGGACTACAACGTTGTTTTGGGGTTTTCCAACTTCTACCGCTGCTTCATTAAAAACTTCAGCTCCATCTCCTCTCAACTCTCTCCTCAAGGGCGGTCCCAGTAAGTTGGTGTGGAGTCTTGCAGCCATTGAGGCCTTCCGCCTACTGAAGGGGTGTTTCACCCAGATCCCACGCTGCCCTTTGTGGTGGAGGTGTATGCCTCATAAGTGGGCGTGGGGGCTGTCCTGTCCCAACGCTAAGGTAACCCACAGAAATTGTATCCATGTGCACACTACTCTCCTGCATAGAGGAACTATGATGTCGGCCACCGGGAGCTCCTGGTGGTGAAGTTGGCATTAAAAGAGTGGAGACACTGGCTGGAGGGTGCCAAGGACCCATTTCTCATCCTCGCTGATCATTGGAACCTACATATGGACAGCGTGGCGGCTGAATCTGTGCCAAGCAAGGTGGGCCCTTTCCTGTTCTGAGTGCGCCCATCATTCAGCCCTCTCAAATCATTACCCCTGTGCTTTTGGACGTAGACGTGGACATCCGCCAGGCTCTGGAGATGGGAACCCACGCTTGCTGCCTGCCCTCCGGAGCACACCTGCTTCCCCATGGAGGTAAGGGATTGGCTGTTGACCTGGGAGCATACATCCCTTGCCGGTAGACACCCACGTTTCACTCGCACCGTTCAATCCATGTCCGTAAAGTACTTAAGACCTACCTTGGTGCAGGATCTCGCCCGCTACATCAACTCCTGCTCCATATGTGCCCAAACCAAATCACCCTGGCACGCTTCAGTAGGGAAACTCCTTCTCCTTCCCGTGCCTCTGCGGCCTTCGTCTCATCTGTCCATAGATTGCGTTACTGATCTTCCCCCTTCTGATGGTTTCACCACTGTTATGGTTGTGGGGGACAGATTCTCCAAATCCTCCTGTTTTATCCCTCTCTCTGGTCTCCCTACTCGTCTCCGACCATGGCCCCCAATTCACATCACGGGAATGGAGAGGCTTCATGGAGAAGCTGGGTGCCACGGCCAGCCTCACATCGGGGTGCCGGCCTCAGTCAAATGAGCTGGTGGAGAGGACTTACCAGGGGCTGGGGATGTTCCTTAGGCTTCGCTGCCAGGCCCGGCAAGGGGAGTGGGCCCGTTTCCTTCCCTGGGCAGAGTACGCCCAGAACTAATTTTGTCATTCCTCCACTGGGCTCCCTTCCAGTGCGTCCTGGAATATCAGCCGGCCCTGGCCCCATGGACCCCGAGCCAGACCAAAGCCCCTGCGGTGGATGAATGGTTCTGGAACGCTGCCGCCGTGAGGCTCCAGCACGCCATCTGCCTCCAGAAGGAGCAGGCGGACCGCCACCGCAGTGAAGCTCCCGTGTTCCATCCTGGTGATCACGTCTGGCTCTCCACCTACTCCCACTTCCTGGTTACGGCACTCAACATTGCCGGTCTACTAACCACAGGTCCTGGCAATCATCATTATGCACACCTGCTCCCCATCATTACGCACACCTGGACCTCATCATCACCTTGATTACTTTCTCTTTATTTCGCCCTCAGTAGCCTCAGTCATCAGGCAGTAATGGCTTTGTTCACATTCAGTACGCTTCTCCTGTTTTGTTTATCTGCCTTTTCTTATCATTAAGCGTACCTTCTGCACCTTCTTCCTGACTCCCCGCGTATATAAGTTAAATAGGCCCTCCTATTGCACATCAGGCACCAGACAGAGAGCAAAGGGAGAGCCGTGTGGTCAAACCCTGACAGGGTGTCTGACTGTGTGTCGTTAACGATAGGGAACACATGCTTCAGTAGTGTGAGAACAGCAGGGGTGACCTGCAGGTGTTCTCTAGCTCCTCTCTATTGGTCCCTTCATAGTGTGCTGCTCTGCTCTCATTCCCCTTGCTGTGCGCTAGCGGTGAGCAGCCCCGTGTTCTAACCTGGAGAAAGAACAATGTTTGTAAATTACATCATCAGCTGACATTAATGAGGCAGTTATGTTGCATGGCCTCGAAGAGATTGCCTTCATGGTTAGTCTCAATATTGGAACGTATATTCAGTACTAGCACTGAATTGATTTTACGGTCTCTGGGCCACAATGAAAAATGTTAAAAGAGTATAGGCATATACCGGGCGGTAGCCTAGTGGTTAGAGCATTGGGCTAGTAACCGGAAGGTTGCAAGTTCAAATCCCCGAGCTGACAAGGTACAAATCTGTCGTTCTGCCCCTGAACAGGCAGTTAACCCACTGTTCCTAGGCCGTCATTGAAAATAAGAATTTGTTCTTAACTGACTTGCCCTGTTAAATAAAGATAAAATAAAAAAATAAATATCAATGATCAGTTACTGTATTATAGGATTTACATGATCTGTGTAGCATTGCTCAGCAGAGTGGAGATGAAAATAGAGGGGAGGTGTGCGCAATATTGACTAGGCTGGACTGAAGAGGCAGAGTGAGGCAGATATGGTGTAAATACAGTATTGACTGCTTCTGGTCCCCAAACCAAACCCCTTACCACATGGAATCTGCACAAGTAAAACAACCCTTTGCTAACTGAAATCCATGGGTATGTATGCCATCAAGTCTATGTGGGTAACAATACAATTACAAATGTCAAATAGAAATTGAGATGGAGTGCGGTAACTAGTCTAGACACAGTGAAACTTGAAAGGAAATTGAATCAAGTTGTACTAGCATATTCTGCCCAAGAAAAATCTCATGGTGGATATGGTTTGCTCATGTTGTTTCAAACTCTATTTGTTGTTTCTGGCCTGTTGGGTTTGGTCACTGATGGCAGAATTCTCAGTGGAGGCAGAGAGAGACGACGGCTAGCTGATTGGACCACTGATTAATTCTCTACCGCACACACGGCTGATGTCCAGTTCTGGGTCTGGTCTGTGTCTCTGAACCCAACGTATTGGTGTTGTCTGGAATCTGGATCTTTGCACCTGATGTCTCTGCTGATGGTCTTGTCATAGTCTCTATACTGTATGCTTGGTCTGGGTCTCCTGAGATTCGGTCCTGACTTCCCCCCCTAGTTGAGATGATTCTGTGTTTCTAAGGCCAAGTGTGTCTGTCAGTCTATTTTAGCACCTGACTCACCTCCAAGAGAGCAAAGGGAGCTCCCTACAGAAAATCTGAATTTTTACTCCTCTCATTTAATCCAACTATAATCCTATCTTAATCCATAACACATCTTCTCAATATTCATGCAGTCTTCTTCTTCTTGGCATCTTGTAATGTTATATAATACTCCTGGCTCTGAATGACAATGTTTTTGAGATGCAACAATTTCCTATTTGACCCCTCAACAGTGCGCCTCATTTGCTAAAGGTTTACATGCTTGAAGACGCTTGGCGTTTTAAGGGTGCAAATCAATGAACCAAACCAATGTAAAGGTGCTCAGAGGCTTCTATGTCCTTTCGATGTGACGCAGACATTTTGTCCCTAGCTGACCGTACATGGTTGCTTACTGTTTTTCAGATCTCTGTTCCTTATCATTAAATTAATAGTCAGGGTGCATGCATGTGCGTGCCATGGCCACAGAGTGTTTTAGCCTGTCGACCATTGGGGAACTACAGCTACTCTCCAGTCTCACACTATGTTGGGCTATGTTGCGTGGTAAATTAAGTTAATTTGCTAGCTGGCTACATCACTAATAAAGTGTCGGCCTGACAAGACGAGGTAGCAACTCTGACCGTTGACGCTTCTCCTTATGGTAGTATATACAGAATTGTCCTTCAACTCAGGAAATGCAGAATGGCTTCATGATTTACATAAATTCACTGAAAACCTGCAATAACTCATGGTTATATTAACAGTATTGCACTTTTCATGTAGCCTAATTTTGACCAGCTAATAGCCCAACCACCGATCAAGCAGTATTATTTTGTGGCGACAGTACTGGTCAAATGAAGGTCCAACATCTGTATAGGGCCAACCATGCATCACATACCGCACAGCAGTGTGTTGAACTGCTTATAGTGGCTGCAGGAATTTACCTTGGGAGAATGGAAGGAAAAAACACCATAATTCCCCTCCAAGAAGTTGAAGTTCCAGGGAGAGCCATTGGAGCAGTTAGGCTGATGAAAATGTGAACTGTGAATAGAGGACTAGATCCCCTCCACAGATCAGGGATGCTGTTCTGTTCACCCACCTCTGAGCAATCTCTTCTTTAGCTCGTAAGCCGCTATGGTCAAATGCACTTACCCACTTACCCAGAGAGGCTGTTTCTGTTGTTATTGGTACAATAGCTGTCGATGATCATTGTTTGGAAACAAAGCAGTCCTGAAGTGTTGCTTATAGGGTTATGGTCAACCAAAGAGGTGGGCGACTGGTGAGGTGTTCACATGGAGAGGGGAGGGGAGGCTGGCACTAGGAGGTGAGAGATTGTGAACCATTGTACGGCTTGGAGGGACAGGAGCTGCTGATGTGACTGTACTGTGCTGTTTGTAGAGAAAGAGAGGCTAAGGAAGCAGAGGCATCATTGGTCTTCCGTACGTGATACGGGCTCTTATAAAACACGCCTCAGCCAGAACGTTTCAGGGATGAGAAGGAAAAAAAACACGTTCTCTTTTTGTGAATATGATGCATTACACTGTTATTGTTACCACTGACTCTGGGCCACTGTTTAACACATTTGTTAAGCTCCTTAGACAGAAACATTTAGAAGAGTGAGGGTTAGTTTTTTCAAAAAAGTGTATTACAAAGTGAACACTCACTGTACTTGATCTATTACAGAGTTAACATTGACACGGCAGCACAATAGGAAGTCAGTCACACAACAGAGAAGGGGTGAAACAGGAGCTGTTGAATGTGATATTCAGAGAACTAAAGTATTAAAGTACTGGTTGACAGCATCAGCTACAGCAGTAGCAATGGATATTGTAACACCAATAACAACAGAAACAGGGTTACTGTAAGTGCATTTAGCTGTGGCGCTTTATTTGCCAAAGAGGAGATTTTCTAAGGTTGGTAAAACAACAGTGGTGCTCATCTGTACTGTGCTGGCCTGACTTCATATGCGCAGAAATATACATTTGTATGTGTTCATCTACAAAGCCCTGCTGGGTAAACTCACTCTTTACCTCTGTAGTCTGGTCTCCTTCAGCACCCACAGTTACCATACCAGGTCTGCTAGGTGGTTGCTATTTAAAGTCCGCTGGACATTCACAGTATTAGGCAAGACTGCCTTCTCTTCTTCTGCACCAGACGCATGGAATAATCTACAGTCCATGCTTCATCTACATATGTTAGTGCCACTGAATGAACTTAAAATAATGATGGGAGACTCTTTTACAGAGGAGTGCAAATGCTTTCTTTTTAGGCTGGATCATGTTGTTGTATTGTTGTATGTTTTAATTCTGTAATGTATTGTTTGTTGCTGCCTTGGTCAGGTCTGCCTTGAAAAAGAGACCCTGGGTCTCAATGGGCTTTTCCTGGTTAAATAAAAAAAAACATCTAAAACAGCAGTCGATAATTCAGGTTCTGGAGATCTACTTACTTGGTCTGCTGGTTTTCACTGTCATCCAGGCCTCAATTAATGAACCAGATATATGGGATGGAATAAACTATCACTGTAACTAACTCTCTCATCACATTGTGATCGACCACTAGAGCACCTAGCCTTAGGGAAAGACGAGGACTTGTGGACCTTACAATGATCTATCTGCAGCAGCTAACAATCAATATTCTGCTTGTGCTAGTCTTTCTTGTAACTCATTACACTTCTTCCCTTGTGTCTTCCAGGGGTGTCTGTTAAGACATTGGATGTGAAGTGGGCTTATCTCTGGAGCCAGCTGACTCGAATGTCCAGACGCCGGCATGTTACACACCCGCATTCTGAGCCTTGTCCACCCCTTCGCCGCCTCCTGCCTCTCCATGTCCTTCTTCCTCCTCTTCCTCCTGGGGCTCACCCACCTTTCCCAGGCCGGCTCAGACCAAGCAGCACCCAGCAGCCCGCCCAGCAACTGCTCTGATGGAGACCCCTGCTCTGAGGGCGTGGTCCTGCCCATGTGGAACCCTCAGAACCCGTCAGTGGGCGACAAGGTGGCGCGGGCCATCGTCTACTTTGTGGCTCTCATCTACATGTTCTTGGGCATGTCCATTATTGCCGACCGCTTCATGTCTTCTATTGAGGTCATCACCTCTCAGGAGAAAGAGATCACCATCAAGAAGCCCAACGGAGAGACCACCACAGCCACCGTACGCATCTGGAACGAGACAGTATCCAACCTGACCCTGATGGCCCTAGGCTCATCTGCCCCAGAGATCCTGCTGTCTGTCATCGAGGTGTGTGGCCACTCGTTTGAGGCAGGCTCCCTGGGCCCCAGCACCATTGTGGGTAGCGCAGCCTTCAACATGTTTGTCATCATCGCCCTCTGTGTGTACGTGGTGCCAGAGAACGAAACACGCAGGATCAAGCACCTGAGGGTATTCTTTATCACAGCAACCTGGAGCATCTTCGCCTACATCTGGCTCTACCTGATCCTGGCTGTCATCTCCCCGGGGGAGGTGGAGGTATGGGAGGCCGTGCTCACATTCATGTTCTTCCCCATTTGTGTGGTTCAGGCCTGGGTCGCAGACCGACGCCTGCTCTTCTACAAGTACATCCACAAGCGTTACCGTGTCGACAAGGCCCGTGGCATCATCATCGAAACGGAAGGAGACGGCATGTTCACCAAGATGGACATGGAGATGGATGGCCAGGGGGGCAACTCCCACCCCCACCCCAAAGAGGTGCTGGACGGCATGCTGGAGGGGGTGGAGGAGGGCGGGGGGATGGGCTCAGAGGAGGATGAAGCTCGGAGGGACATGGCCCGCACTCTGAAGGAGCTGAAACAGAGGCACCCAGACAAGGACACGGAGCAGCTGATTGAGATGGCCAACTACCAGGTTCTGGTCCAGCAGCAGAAGAGCAGGGCCTTCTACCGCATCCAGGCCACACGCATGATGATCGGTGCTGGGAACATCCTGAAGAAGCATGCTGCCGACCAAGCCAGGAAGGTGGTGAACTGCCATGAGGCCAGTGGACAGGAGGAGGATCCCCACACTATTTACCTGCAGTTTGAACCCTCCCACTACCAGTGCTTCGAGAACTGTGGCTCGCTCAAGCTGTCTGTTGGGCGCCATGGGGGTGAAAGCGGCTGCACTGTCAAGGTCAGTGGGGACAAGCAACTCGTATTTGTCTTTGATACTAATTATACTGTATAATGGAAAGATTATTATGTTAAAAATCAATCACTCAAGCCACATGTAATAATGGGAAAGGTTTTTAGATGAGATAAGGATCTAGCCAGGGGGACATTTTAATTATTTCTGTCTAATGAATAAATTAAATCGGCATTGAGTTGGTTTTGTTCCTGGGTCAACGCAGGTAGACTACCGGACCGAGGACGGCACAGCCAATGCCGGCTCAGACTATGAGTTTGCCGAGGGCACGCTGGTCTTCAAACCCGGTGAGACGCTGAAGGAGCTGACCGTGGGGGTTATTGATGACGACATCTTTGAAGAGGATGAGCACTTCTACGTGCACCTCAGCAACCCTCGCATTGTGCACCGTGCCGAGGTGGCTGTCCTGGAGCCCAGCACCATCACCACCACCAGCAGCATGCGCAACCTCTCCCCCCACTTGTCCCCCAAAGCCGCCCTCGGCAATGCCCACACCGCCACGGTAACCATCTATGATGATGACCACGCAGGCATCTTCACGTTTGAAGTAAATTCGATGAGGGTGAGCGAGAGCGTGGGCACCATGCAGGTGAAGGTGCACCGGATGTCCGGGGCCAGGGGCAAAGTGGCCATCCCTTACCACACCCTGGAGGGCACCGCCAAAGCTGAGGAGGACTACGAGGAGGTGGCCGGGAAACTGGAGTTCCAGAACGACGAGACCATGTGAGTAACACCACTTCCTGTCCTGTCCACTGCTCTGCTGCTGTTGATGGCTTGTGTGTTACATTTCAGCATAGTATTCTATGGGCCATTTTTGTGGCATAGATGGCACATATTTGAAACAGGATTGGAGAGGAGATAAACAGCAGGAGATCTAACAGTGGGGATGCAGTGTGGAGGACAGAGATAGAGGAATTGGTAGTGATGAAAGGGATAAATATATGTAGCTATATTAGAACACTATTTTTTCTATGGGAGTTCATTAATTGTAATTTATTTTTATTTTTTATTTCACCTTTATTTAACCAGGTAGGCAAGTTGAGAACAAGTTCTCATTTACAATTGCGACCTGGCCAAGATAAAGCAAAGCAGTTCGACACATACAACGACACAGAGTTACACATGGAGTAAAACAAACATACAGTCAATAATACAGTAGAAACAAGTCTATATACGATGTGAGCAAATGAGGTGAGATAAGGGAGGTAAAGGCAAAAAAAGGCCATGGTGGCAAAGTAAATACAATATAGCAAGTAAAACACTGGAATGGTAGATTTGCAATGGGAGAATGTGCAAAGTAGAAATACAAATAATGGGGTGCAAAGGAGCAAAATAAATTAATTAATTAAATACAGTAGGGAAAGAGGTAGTTGTTTGGGCTAAATTATAGGTGGGCTATGTACAGGTGCAGTAATCTGTGAGCTGCTCTGACAGTTGGTGCTTAAAGCTAGTGAGGGAGATAAGTGTTTCCAGTTTCAGAGATTTTTGTAGTTCGTTCCAGTCATTGGCAGCAGAGAACTGTAAGGAGAGGCGGCCAAAGAAATAATTGGTTTTGGGGGTGACTAGAGAGATATACCTGCTGGAGCGTGTGCTACAGGTGGGAGATGCAATGGTGACCAGCGAGCTGAGATAAGGGGGGACTTTACCTAGCAGGGTCTTGTAGATGACATGGAGCCAGTGGGTTTGGCGACGAGTATGAAGCGAGGGCCAGCCAACGAGAGCGTACAGGTCGCAATGGTGGGTAGTATATGGGGCTATTGGTGACAAAACGGATTGCACTGTGATAGATGGGTAATGGGTAAGTAATGGTTGGCATTTGGGATTTCACAATTTTCAAGAAGGTAATATAGAGACATGAAGAAGAGACTAGTAAAAGAGAGAGGATGAAACTAAATTAATACTGCTAGAAAAACATGGTGGCCAAGTATCTAAAGGAAGATAAATAAAGAATAGGGGACTGAGTGAAAAGGGAAAAGCAGTGGGTTTATAAAATGGAACCGGTTTGTCTGATAGTGATGATTTCAGTGATGATTTAGACTAGAGAAAATTGTGATAGATTTCGAGGGAGAGAGGAGGTAAGAGGGCGTAAGGAGAGGTAGAGAGGGGATGAGAGTGTAAAGCGGTGTGTTTTAACATTCGTCTCTCATTGTAGGCAGGATTGGCTGACGGATGAGGAAGAGAGCTTAGAGAGTGGTGTGTGGGCGTGTGTGTTTGTGCTTCATGGAAGGTTGTTCCACCTCAAAAAGCACAAGAAAGAGGATTTTGGCATCCACCATCTACGATTGCTCTGAAATCGTTTCTGTTGTTAGAAACAGATACGATTTGCATTCCTGCTGCATCATTATTTTGTTGAAATATGATTTGATCTCTGAGAAATTAAACTATTTGATTGCACCTAAATTAAAACTAATTCTAAAGCCACCCACGGACCCCCCACACCCCACACCAATCCCACCCTAATAACCAGTATACAGTATCAGTTCTCTATGTCTGAGAAGTAGTATGGAGCTGTGGCTTGGAGTATTGTTTCTTCATACAATGTAATGTATTCTGAGCGAATTTGGTGATGGTTATTTTACCCTGTTCAGAGAAATTAGTAATTGAAGTTGTTCAGTTTATGTCCCATCCTACATCCTGATATATTTGTGGCACAAATCCAATGCAAGTCAACGGTACCTATATGAGCATTTTCATGATTCATGTCAAAATCATCCTAAAGTATAAAAAAATGTATTGTGTAAATCAATGAAGGTCACCCGTGATACAGTATTCAGTCAGTATTCGACATCCATCCATTGCTGAGGACGTTGCGAGATGACTTTGAAACTGGCCACTAGGGGCAACAGTGAGCGCTGATCTACAATGTCCACAGATCAATTTATAAGCGAAAATGTCGATCAGAAGCAGTACAATTTCTTTAGATTTTTACAATTCGTTCCAGTCATTGGCAGCAGAGAACGGGAAGGAAAGGCAGCCAAAGGAGGTGTTGGCTTTGGGGATGACCAGTGAAATATACCTGCTGGAGCGCGTGCTACAGGTGGGTGTTGCTATGGTGACCATTGAGCTGAGATAAGGCATTGTTTTACCTAGCAAAGACTTATAGATGATGTGAGCGGACCAAGTAACTCTAAAGCGGAAAGGTGGAATAAACGAGTCAGGAGTTGGTTTCTTGATTGAACACCGTTTTTGGTCAATACAAACACTCCAACATAATCAATGAAAATCTCCCAAGGAAAAACATACATCTTCTTCTCCAGATGAAACAGGAACACAATACGATTATCTTTAAACTACAACAAAAGTCACAGGTTTGTCACCGTCTTAATAGTTCCTCGTGGTTAGCTTCTCTCTCTTGGTAGCCATCTTCCAGAGGTAGGTTTTTCCCTCCTTCTTGCTGGTTCCCTCCTCTCTCTTGTAGGGAAAAGAGAATAGGTCATTAGTACCATTAGCTGTGCTTAATTGCCTCAGGTCCCCTTGACTCGCATGCCTAGTTGGGTTACTATCCATGAGTCCAGCCTGCCCTCTGGTGGTCCTTCCACAATGACCTGGAGCTAGTGGGTTTGGCGACAAATATGTAGCGAGGGCCAGCCAACGAGAGCAAACAGGTCGCAGTGGTGGGTAGTATATGGGGCTTTGGTGACAAAACGGATGGCACTGTGATAGACTACATCCAGTTTGCTGAGTAGAGTGTTGGAGGCTATTTTGTAAATGACATCGCCAAAGTCAAGGATCGGTAGGATAGTCAGTTTTACAAGGGTATGTTTGACAGCATGAGTGAAGGAGGCTTTGTTGCGAAATAGGAAGCCGATTCTAGATTTAATTTTGGATTGGAGATGTTTGACATGGGTCTGGAAGGAGAGTTTACAGTCTAACCAGACACCTAGGTATTTGGAGTTGTCCACATATTCTAAGTCACAACCGTCCAGAGTAGTGATGCTAGTCGGGCGGGCGGGGCCAGGCAGCAATCGGTTGAAGAGCATGCATTTAGTTTTACTAGCATTTAAAAGCAGTTGGAGGCTATGGATGGAATGTTGTATGGCATTGAAGCTTGTTTGGAGGTTTGTTAACACGGTGTCCAAAGAAGGGCCAGATGTATACAGAATGGTGTCGTCTGCATGGAGGTGGATCAGAGAATCACCAGCAGCAAGTGCGACATTATTGATATACACAGAGAAAAGAGTCAGCCTGAGAATTGAACCCTGCGGCACCCCCATAGAGACTGCCAGAGGTCTGGAAAACTGGCCCTCCGATTTGAAACACTGAACTCTATCTGAGAATTAGTTGGTAAAGCAGGCAAGGCAGTCATTTGAGAAGCCAAGGCTGTTGAGTCTGCCAATAAGAATGCAGTGATTGAAAGAGTCGAAAGCCTTGGCCAGGTCGATGAAGACGGCTGCACAGTACTGTCTTTTATTGATGGCGGTTATGATATCGTTTAGGACCTTGAGCGTGGCTGAGGTGCACCCATGACCAGCTCAGAAACCAGATTGCATAGTGGAGAAGCTACGGTGGGATTCGAAATGGTCGGTGATCTGTTTGTTAACTTGGCTTTCGAAGATTTTAGAAAGGCAGGGCAGGATGGATATAGGTCTATAACAGTTTGGGTCTAGAGTGTCTCCCCTTTGAAGAGGGGGATGACCGTGGCAGCTTTCCAATCTTTGGGGATCTCAGATGATACGAAAGAGAGGTTGAATAGGCTAGTAATGGGGGTTGCAACAATTTTGGCAGATAATTTTAGGAAGAGAGGGTCCAGATTCTCCAGCCCAGCTGATTTGTAGGGATCCAGATTTTGCAGCTCTTTCAGAACATCAGTTGTCTGAATTTGGGTAAAGGAGAAGCGGGGGGTGGAGGGCTGGGCAAGTTGCTGCAGGGGGTGCAGAGCTGTTGGCCGGGGTAGGGGTAGCCAATAATCGATTATCGTACATTTATCGGTTGTGACAGTGTTTCCTAGCCTCAGTGCAGTGGGCAGCTAGGAGGAGGTGCTCTTATTCTCCATGGACTTTACAGTGTCCCAAAACTTTTTGGAATTAGTGCTGCAGGATGCAAATTTCTGTTTGAAAAAGCTAGGCTTAGCTTTCCTAACTGACTGTGTATGTTGGTTCCTGACTTCCCTGAAAAGTTACATATCGCAGGGACTATTCGATGCTAATGCAGAACACCACAGGATGTTTTTGTGCTGGTCAAGGGCAGTCAAGTCTGGAGTGAACCAAGGGCTATTCCCTTTCATAGTTCTACATGATTTTTCAAGTTGTAGTGGGAGTGTCACAGTCGTTGGAATAACTGGACCAAGGCGCAGCGTGCGTAGAGTTCCACGTTTATTTAAATGAAACTCACAGAAAACAATAAAAGCGCAAAACGAACCGTGAAGCTATGCAGTGCTCACAAGCAACAATACATAAACAAGATCCCACACACAACAGGTGGAAAAGGCTGCCTAAATATGATCCCCAATCAGAGACAACGATAGACAGCTGCCTCTGATTGGGCAGGCCAACATAGAAAATAATAAACTAGACTACCCACCCTAGTCACACCCTGACCTAACCAAAATAGAGAAATAAAAGTTTCTCTAAGGTCAGGGCGTGACAGGGAGGACCACACAACATAGCATCGCCTGACTGCAAATATACCTCGACATGATGGTTATTCTATCAACAATTGCTCAATAAATTGTTTCAGCTGCAATTTGTCACATAATTCGTTTTACAGACACAAAAATATCCCACCATATCGAATGAACAAATTGTACCGTCACTTCCTGTTTCCATCACAGCTGTCGTGATTTAAAAAAATTATACTGTATGACTTTCCTCAAATGAAATCTGTGGATGGAAACATGGTTATGGACTTGCATTGGATTTGTACCATAAATGTTACAACAGTCACCAGGTAAACAAAACCAAAGCATGATTACTTCCAATAGACTGCTTACAGGGTAAGGAAACCAAAATGTCATTTTGTAATTTTGGGGGGAATTTATACTTTTTTCACCTAGGAAAATACTTATCTTATCTGTTTCTAACTGCAGACAATATTTCAGAATAATTTGAGATGGTGGGTGTCATTGTTTGCTAAAATGACATGGAACGACCCTGAATGCCTGTGAAAAGCACTGGTAATCATTCCTGAGAAAAGTACTGGTAATCATGCCTGTGAAAAGTGCTGGTAATCATGCCTGTGAAAAGCGTTGGTAATCATGCCTGGGAAAAGTGCTGGTAATCATTCCTGAGAAAAGTGCTGGTAATCATTCCTGTGAAAAGTGCTGGTAATCATGCCTGTGAAAAGCATTGGTAATCATGCCTGGGAAAAGAGTGGTGTGTATACATGTTAGATGAGTGGGTGGAGGGGCAGGTGCGTGTGTGTGTGTGTGTGTGTGTGTGTGTGTGTGTGTGTGTGTGTGTGCTTGACGGTGGGAGTAGAGGAGTAGGAAAGGAGGAGGCCAACTTTAACAGGCAAACTAATGAGCTTAAAATTGAAGCATGCAGTTTGCTATGTTTCCCTTTCGGTTCTGAGCTCCATTAAATACACTGGGATTTGCAGACAAACCTCCCATCCTAAAAAATGATCTAGATTTGTGGATTAGTGTTTCCATAAACCCCCTTTCTATTTTTCTATGTTTGTTTGTGTGTGTCTGTTTGTTTCTGTCTGCTCTTCAGAGTGTGTAGAGCACTGACTGCACTCTTGTGTTGTTTATTCTGCTATTCGAGGCCCGAGAGGGAAAAACAAGCATAAAACAATGCAATGAAAAGGAAACGGGGAAAGGGGCCAGTTATATAACCAGATGCGCTGAGAGAGAGACGGGCTCTACAGGGGGAATCAATACAGGCATATTCCTCACTATCCTGGGTCTATGACTTCACTGACTACTGGATCAATAACCACCTGAGCATTCTGACACAAATGCACACACACTTACACACTTACACACTTACACACTTACACACTTACACACACACACACACACACACACACACACATACACACACATACACTCGCACTCGCCACACTCAAGTTGCAGGGTCAGGGGCTAGTTAAGCAATAAGGCCCGCCTACTGGTACCCTGTGTATATAGACAAGTTATCATTTACTCATTGTGCATTTATTCCTTGTGTTGTTATTTTTCTATTATTTCTCTTTTTTAAGAGAAGCGGAGGGCCTGGATACAGCCCTTAGCAGTGGTATATTGGGCACATACCACAAACACACAAGGTGCCTTATTGCTATTATAAACAGGTTATCAACATAAAAATAACCATGGTATATGTCTGATATACACACAGTTGGAATGCTGTTTACCCAATCAGAATCCAGGTCCCAAATTACCCAGTTTATAATAGTTATTTGAACACAAATGAGTCTGTTTGAATTTCACCAGAGGAGGGATTTTTTAAAGAGGTTACAAAAAGCTCTGAACTTTGAAGATGTTGTTATTTGAAAACAACAAAAGAACACCGCGGTTTGTTAAGTAATCCATATCTTTGGAAGAGGTGAAAAGACAGAATTTTTACAGTAGATGTCTTAAAGGTCTTCTCCCTTTTCATCTCTCTCTGTTCCTCTGTTCCTCTGCTCACGGTCCTTATTTCTGATTCTGTACTAACTCATATATTTCCCCCATGCTTCTCATCTGTCAGTCATTTGGAATAGCAATTACACTCTGTTACCCAGCTACTTAAATGAGTTAGGACACTCACTGTATGGGGAATAACATACTGTAGATACTGCAGCTATAGTGTTTAATACATTCAGAGTTCTTATCCACATAATCATCTTGCCTCATTTTAGCTGGTCTTTTTGATGTGTTAACCAAATCCTCTACCCTGGATTCATCCAAAAGACTGAAATACACACACACACACATGAACATACACATTCAGTAATGTACGTACAGGCACATACACACACCGTATTGTGCTAATTGACAGATGATATTACCTCACCAGTGGGAGGGGATATCTCACATGAAACAAGTATTATTCTGCCATCTCTAATGAAGACAAAACTCTTGTATTATTTTTCATTATGAAGGGAATTACAGATTGACTGGGGAAAATGTTTCCCCATGATGTTGGCAGCTTTGATGAGTATTTATAGTGTATTGTCTTTTTCGGTGTGATTATTTTTTTCATCCCTTTGACCAAATGGCCATTCAGATCACAAACACACGCTGTCTTTTGCCAAAGCACAGAAACATAATCGCCTCTAATCCTTACGCCATAAGGTGCAGCTGCAGTGATGAGCAAATCTATATCTCTGCCTAAACCAAAAGCATCATTACATTGGAGATGTATCAGGTGTCACAAATCAGGAAAAGAGGAGTCAGATTATTTTATTTATTTGTTGCATTTTCATTTTATTTCTGTTGTGATTGTTTTGGGCCATGGCAAAATGTTAAAGGGTGTGTACTATTTCACACGACTCCTGCATAAGTAGAGCAGGAAACAAATACAATTAAACTAATAAATCAAAAGAATAATACAGTATTCTGAGTTACCATGTAGTCAATCACTGTTTGTCGAAAACTGGGTCATGTTCTCAAGTCTCCCCTGCACCCCTGCCCTGTATCTCTGTGGTTATTGAAGACCTGGCCATGCTCAGCAGGCAGTGTTGGGTGACCTGCACCCCCAGCTCCTCACCTGCTTACCCACCAGGGTCCTCTGACACACCATAGCAACTGCTCCTTGCCTCCCTCCATCGCTCCCTCACTTTAGTCTTCAGGACGGTGTAGAGAGATCTGATGTGGATCTGATGACTGTGTCTCTGTATCTTTCCTGTCTCTGTCCTGCTCTTTTTCTTGCCTGTGTATTTTAGGAGAGGATCCAAATAATATCTGTGTACAGTAACGTCACAGTCTGTAGCTTATCTCTCATTACCCCTCCTTAGTGCAGCAGTGTAGTGTTCTCTTACTGGCATGCTCTATTCAGTCATTACACACAGGGTGTGTGTGACGTCTCACTGACTCTTCTGTAAAAGCTTTTTTTTTTGCTAGCCAAACCACTGCCTGTGCGTGTCCCAGCTTGTGTTTGTGTGTGTGTGGACAAAAATAGACAGCCGCCCACATATCGTTAGGGAGATGGAGGGAGAGCGATAGAAACAGACTTAATTTGAGAGTGTGGAAGGCTGATGCAAACACATGGGCTCCCACTGAGACCTACTAAAAAGCACACCACAGCAGCCGAACATTTCCACTGTCAGACTACATTTACTGTGTGTGTCTGACTCTGACTGGGTGCTTCCATGCCTTTTGTACGTCAGTGAGTGTAATATGCTACAAAAAACACACATACATAGTATCACTTAAAAAACACACATACATAGTATCACTTAAAAAACACACATGTACTCACAAAACTCTGTTACCACACACTAATGGGAATATTGCCAATGCAGCAGTGTACTGGTTCTACAGTTCTACACCACAACTGTTTTTCTGCATGAAACTAAACATCCATCGTATACAGTACATTTCGCACCCTACTGCAGTTATTTTTTCTGGCTTATTTACGTTTCCCCCTTTTAACACTGCATGTGGCATGGAACTCAAACATAACGTTGGACGCTCTGTCGCAGTTCACGAGAGCTTGTAATTAGGGACTAGGGACTTCATCTCCGTCACAGGATTGTGCTGCCAAAGCTACCGTTACTATGCTACTTTACCATGGAGATTGTTGCTACCACTGCAGCTACTGTACCATGTTAATACTGCTACCACAATACTATCAGCAGTATCTGCTGTCTGCTGTTAGGACTCATAAACAGAACTGGATTTACATAATTTTAAATGGATATTTTAATGGTGGTAAAAGAGAGTTCTCTGTGTTGTTGCTTTGAAATCAGTTTGGCATTGAGCGGCGATGTTACAAGGGAAATGACACACATCAATTTCACTGAGCTTGCTTCAAATTTTCTTGTCACTCAGCAGACACTCTTATCCAGAGCAACTTACAGGAGAAATTAGCATTAAGTGCCTTTCTCATAGGCACATTGACAGATTTGTCACCTAGTCGGCTCGTGGATTCAAACCAGCGACCTTTTGGTTACTGACCCAACGCTCTTAACCGCTAGGCTACTGTACCTGCCACCACAACATCAAACATGTTTAGACAGATTACATCTGTCTCTATCTCTCTACACTTTTGTCTTTACCACCCCCTCAGATTCACTGAGTTGAGAATGTATAGTTTATATCTCAGCATCAGATGTATGTGATGAGAGGTGTATTTTGTATTTCACTGCAGAAAGAGAGAAGACAGGCTGCTGATAGATGGAGAGATAGCTCCCTTAACATGATCACCTTTTCCCTAGATGTCCCCTCTCTCTCTCTCTCTCTCTCTCTCAGTCTCCCCCAGCCACTCGCCCCCACAGTATATGTTAAACAATTAGGGACTACAGAGGGTTATAATTCCTACGCCAGGGAAGAGAACTGGTTAAAGATTAATTACATTCCTCATCTTATATCATACCTCAGATCGGTCTCTCTCTCTGTCTCTCCCTCGGTCTCTCGCTCTCTCTCACAGTAATTATGAGGTGGCTCTGTTTCAGAGTTGTTCCCTAAATCCCTCCTCTCATCTCTTCCGTTAGGTTCTTCCTCTTTGCCTCAGCAGTTCCTCGCTTGCTCTATCATTCTGTCTTCATCTATGAAAAATAAAGAAGTATTGATAAAACAGGGCTTTTGATGTATGACTAACATTTTAGAATGTTTTTGGTGTATAGAAACCATTAATTGTTGAAAGAAAAGCCGTTGCATCTACCCTTAATAAAGGTATGGCTTTTACACTGTTAGCATCAGGCAAACAGGGCAGACAATGTGGGAGAGAATATAAACGCTAAAGAAAAGGAGAGAGCTTTCTAAAGAAAGTGTGGGAAGAGAACAGGGACAGAGAAAAGAGGAGCTAGTGGGAGATTTATCATCGATCTTGGCCATTGAGTATGGCTGACACAGACAGTCTTTTGGGAAAAAGCACCGCTCATAGGACTACGCAAGAGATTTACATTCATTTTTAAATGGAGAAGTACAGAGATAAATATTAGAATTTATTGCCTAATATACACTTTCTCCTAATATACACTTTCTCCTAATATACACTTTCTCCTAATATACACTTTCTCCTCGCTCCCAGTGCCAGAGCAGCCTCCTCCTTGGAAAGGTATCATGTTTTCCAGCTTGCCACTACAATGCACTAGCCTTATGCCCACAGAACAGTAGAATGGCCTCAACCTAGAATGGCCTCAAGCACCATTTCAACCTTTCAATGCTAAAGCCACATTAATACTATAAATCCAGATGTGATGCTTCACTAACTCTGTATTAATGAAATATATATATATATATATATATATATATATATATAGGCTTTGATTTGAAAAGGGCCCAGTTAGGTGATGCAATACAAAGAAGAACATTTCACAGAGGACCAAGAGAAGCATCAGTTTAGATTAATGCTCCTTTAGATTAATAACAATAGTGATAAAACAATAATAACAGTAATAAATATTGCTGCGAGCAGCAATGAACGGGTGTTCACAGGATGACAGAAAGGACATGAGATCTGTTAGATAACAAAGCAAGCACTCTATCATGTAAAATGGCGCCAGAAGAAATGGCAGCAATTTTATGGGTTTTATACAGTTTTATTGTGCTATTATGTGGGGGTTTTTGCATTATTTGTAACTTATTTTCTACATAATGTTTCTGCAACCGTATCTTACGGCAAAAAAAGAGCTTCTGGATATCAGGACAGCGATCACTCATCTCGGATTAGACAAAGAACTTCTGGATATCAGGACAGCGATCACTCACCTCGGATTAGACAAAGAGCTTCTGGATATCAGGACAGCGATCACTCACCTCGGATTAGACAAAGAGCTTCTGGATATCAGGACAGCGATCACTCACCTCGGATTAGACAAAGAGCTTCTGGATATCAGGACAGCGATCACTCACCTCGGATTAGACAAAGAGCTTCTGGATATCAGGACAGCGATCACTCACCTCGGATTAGACAAAGAGCTTCTGGATATCAGGACAGCGATCACTCACCTCGGATTAGACAAAGAGCTTCTGGATATCAGGACAGCGATCACTCACCTCGGATTAGACAAAGAGCTTCTGGATATCAGGACAGCGATCACTCACCTCGGATTAGACAAAGAGCTTCTGGATATCAGGACAGCGATCACTCACCTCGGATTAGACAAAGAGCTTCTGGATATCAGGACAGCGATCACTCACCTCGGATTAGACAAAGAGCTTCTGGATATCAGGACAGCGATCACTCACCTCGGATTAGACAAAGAGCTTCTGGATATCAGGACAGCGATCACTCACCTCGGATTAGACAAAGAGCTTCTGGATATCAGGACAGCGATCACTCACCTCGGATTAGACAAAGAGCTTCTGGATATCAGGACAGCGATCACTCACCTCGGATTAGACAAAGAGCTTCTGGATATCTGGACAGCGATCACTCACCTCGGATTAGACAAAGAGCTTCTGGATATCAGGACAGTGATCACTCACCTCGGATTAGATAAAGAGCTTCTGGATATCAGGACAGCGATCACTCACCTCGGATTAGACAAAGAGCTTCTGGATATCAGGACAGCGATCTCTCACCTCGGATTAGACAAAGAGCTTCTGGATATCAGGACAGAGATCACTCACCTCGGATTAGACAAAGAGCTTCTGGATATCAGGACAGCGATCACTCACCTCGGATTAGACAAAGAGCTTCTGGATATCAGGACAGCGATCACTCACCTCGGATTAGACAAAGAGCTTCTGGATATCAGGACAGAGATCACTCACCTCGGATTAGACAAAGAGCTTCTGGATATCAGGACAGTGATCACTCACCTCGGATTAGATAAAGAGCTTCTGGATATCAGGACAGTGATCACTCACCTCGGATTAGATAAAGAGCTTCTGGATATCAGGACAGCGATCACTCACCTCGGATTAGACAAAGAGCTTCTGGATATCAGGACAGTGATCACTCACCTCGGATTAGACAAAGAGCTTCTGGATATCAGGACAGTGATCACTCACCTCGGATTAGATAAAGAGCTTCTGGATATCAGGACAGAGATCACTCACCTCGGATTAGACAAAGATTTTTTCTACAACAAAGACGACGCACAAGACATTCTCCAAACACCCCACAGGACCGACAACCCTGTTATTTGAAAGAGGAAGTGACGCAGGTACAGAGGACAAAGAGCCGGATGCCTGGTCAGGACCCAGAGAAGGCGACTGGGAAAGCTGCCTTTACCATCAATACTTCTCGCCAACGTGCAATCATTGGACAATAAATTAGACGAGGTACGATCACAAATATCCTACCAACGGGACATCAAAAACTGTAATATCCTATGTTTCACGGAATCGTGGCTGAATGACAACATGGATATTTAGCTAGCGGGATATACGCTGCACTGGCAAGATAAAACAGCACACTCCGGTAAGAGGAGGGGGCGCGGTCTGTGCATTTTTGTAAACATCAGCTCGTGCACGAAATCTAAGGAAGTCTCTAGATTTTGCTCGCCTGAAGTATACTGTATATTGTATAGAGTATATTGTGATAAATTGCAGGCCACACTACTTGCCTAGAGAGTTTTTGTAGTGGCAAATCGGTTCAAATATGACACAACCAAGAACTTTGTGAAAATCAATATAGACTTTTAATACAACAGTATCATAAGCCGGAGCGGTCCGCGGAACACACACACTTTTTCAGAGCCCTCGCTCTGAGTTATACACCTACCATATAAGTCCCTCCCATATGCAAATTAAGTTACATCCCAATCCGTGCTTCCTGCTTGTTCAGCCCAATAACGCCCCCATCTGCTTTCCATTAGATCCTAATGGTGACAAGACCCTTGCTTTGACCCTTCACTCAGCTTAATGCGTTCTCCTGTTTGTGTGTTATCTAGGGTCAGCAGACTATGTGTCTCTTCTGTTTTTAGCATGCTCAGCTATACTAAAAATACTATACATTCCCCTTTCCTGTGGCCTGTGTTCATACCCTGTAATTAACTCCATGTGTCCCTTTTGGTGTCTTTCATCTCCTTTAGCTTTAGGGTGCCTAGCTGTTCTGGTTGCCTTCTCTTCATATGGTTGTCTAAGATCAAACAGACTTGTCTCCTGTGATGTGATTGATGTCTGTAATCCATCAATTGGTCCTTTGGCTGAACCCCCCGTCCTTAGATAACCTCTGATCTTTGTATGTCCAGCTGCCCTAGGTATTGCCCTCTCCCATGGCCCCACTCTGGCTTCCTGTCCTATACAATAGACAATGTACCTTACCAGAATGGCAAATGCATCCCTCTTTTATATAGGACAGTGTATTTATCCATATATGTACCTAATTTCTCCCACATAACCCCCCTCTGGTGCTTTAATAAGCACCAAAAACTTAAAAAGGACATATATGGAACATAATATCAACAGTCGATTATCCCAAAAAATTATTTTTAAATAAAAAATAAAAAATAATTAAAAAATAAAACTTCCTAATCACCTACACCAAACATCTCTAGTATTTCATAAGAGTAAAATATCTAGTTCGGTATAGAAACAAAAAATAATACATTATCTTTTGTTAAAGCATGAGCATGTAAATACATAACCTTGTCTGAGGTTCTCAGCTACGCGAAAAAGAAAAATATATATAATAAAGCAATGACTCAAATAATAAATTGAATATGAGAAAACACTAGGCCTCCATGCAGTTACAAAATAAAATTGACACATCATTCTACATTTAAGCTTTCCACATGATTCTCCCTCTCAGACACCTCTCCAACAACCGTGATACCATCAATACCAACTTCTGTTAGAAGATTAAGGACATGGTCCGTAGACACTTGTAACTGGGATATCCCACTGTTACCTACATGTTTTTAAATATAACCTAGCATTTTAGAAGGCAAAACTAACTTTTAATTAAAAGAAACCAGATATATTCATTGATATACCTATAAAAACATTTGATAAAACATACTAAAACACAAGGCCGTGAGCAAAAGTAGACCTTACATAACACCTCTTGTACTTACTACGGAAATGACCCTTTTTGTGGATATGCATCAGTTGACTTTCTTATGAATTTGGAATGACAGCATAACTGTCCATTTTCATCAGTATAGTGGCCTGGCCTACCCGGCACAGGATCAACTATCACCGGAGTGTCAGCTCTACTTACAAACATCTGTTTAACCGTTGTCTGGATCACAAGTGATTTCACCCAGGGTAAAACACAACAAAATACAATACCCAGAGCCAATAACCCCCCTTCCAGCATAAAGGCCGTCCTAGCAAACATGGCTCCCCATTTCCCCAATGCTAAGTCCAACCAATCCCAAACATGAGAGTCCACCCCAGCATTTTTCTTAACCTTTTCTCTTAAACCTTTAAGTTTAGCCATAGCGATTGCAAGGGATCCATTAGGCACAGTGTTATTGGGAATAAAGGTGCAACAATCATCCCCGAACATAACACAAACTCCACCCTTCTCTGCAAAAAGCCAATTGAGAGCCTGTCTATTTTGGCAAGACATTTTACTGGTATCCTGTACCTATTCCCCCAACGCCGTTAAAGCCAAGTCAGTATAGTTAATGAATCTCTGTTGGTTATAGTATATGTAATTAATCCACTCTAAGTTCTTATTTGATGTTATCCACAAAAATTAAGATTCAAATCCAGATTTAACTTCATCTCTTGCCTTGAACTCCCAACCCAGTCTAATTTAATATGGTTCTGCCTCTAGTGCTCCCTCGAGCAATCCTACATTCTATGTCACACAAGGGAATGTAGTATTTTCTCTGAATATTGAACATTTTATATTTAACGCATTCTTCAAATGATGCAGGTTCAGGTACTATCAAAAGATCAGACAAAGGTGATTTTCTACACAAAATACAATTGTCCCTCCTATGTTTATTTCTGCTGTATACTTAGCCTAATCGTACCACTCATTCTTCACTATTCATTTCATGTGGTGTCCTTGAGTGGTTCAGAGTCTGGTATGTCTGTCTGTCATCTTTGCAATGTTCTTATCTTGAGGTAGGTCATTAAAGTTAGTCAAAAAGTTCAAAATGTCAGTAAAGAACCCTCCTGGTTCGGATGCTTTCTAGCTACCACAGGCTCTCCCTGTTTAGGTATTGGCATAAGACCAATTCTAATGACTGAGGCGCTACTCCCTTCGGTCAATCTTGTTCTCGTTATTTCACCTTCAACTGGTTCAATCTGATTCATGGTGAGCACCCACTCGTCTACTTCTTTGGTTAACGTCAGGTCACATCCCAAATGACTTCTCTCTTCGTTCGATGATATGTCCATCCACCGAATGCAATCTCCGGTAAGGGTTTGATCCTTTTGTCTTCTCTTCTTCTGTTTCAGTTATATGTTGAGGTGGGACAGAGATTCTAACCTTGTCAGTCTTTTTAGGTTGTTTGACTGGTTCCTCTCTTCTCTTCCTGTTTCCACCCTACATCTTGATTGTGCGTGAGTCTGTTGTTGCTATACTAGCGTTCACTGTTACTTCTGTTATGTCAATATCATTGTTCTTCTGTGGCTCTAACTTCAAGTGTCTGTTAAGGAGACAATTCAAGAGCTGAAAAGTCAATTTTGGGGAAATCCCCATTTTCTGTAGCTTGCTGGACTTTTCCTCCTCTTTGCGGGGTCTCTCCTTCTGTTCCTGTGAGGCCTCTCCTCCTCTGTCTTCCCCTGAGGCTCCCTCCTCAGGCCGGACTGTGCTTCCATCTGGAAGGTGACCATTTCAGGGAAGAGATGTTCACATTCTTTAGGCAATACCTCGGGGTCCCACTGTAGAGGGCTTCTGTCCAAGAGGTCTGCCCCAACAGGTATATCATCAGGAGTGGCAGACATGTTACCCCCTCCCACTTCTGGGCTTTCTGGCCATACTGGAGAAAACTTTGGTTGTTTGTCTCTTTTCTTTTCAGGCTCTTTTTCCCTGGTTGGTTCTTCTGAGTGTGTTAGCTGATGCACTCGTTGTATCTGGTCTGCCATTTTCTTGATTCCTCCCCGGCGCTTTGATCGATTCCGCTGCTCCTGCTCCCTCCGGGGTCCCTTCTGGTGAATCAGCATCCTCTGTGTCCTCATCTCTGTATGGTTGTGTCCTTCTCTCCGTCGGGACTCGGGTGCAGTGGTTTAGATGATACCACGTCTTGCTTCCTTTCACTTGGACGGTCGTGTTTGTGGCTGTTGCCACCTCGTAGGGTCCTTCCCTCCTCGGCTGATCCCACTTCCTTCGGAACACTCAAACGTAGACTCGATCTCCTGGTATCACTGGGAGAGATCCTTCTGGTCCCCTTGGATCATCAGATGTGGAACCTCTCATCCTGGTTCAGATTTCTGCCTTCTTTCTATGGGGCATTCATACTTAGAGACTTATGGCCTCTGTTCTATGATTACACCATACATTCTCTTACTTCCATCACTCATCACACAAACTGACATTCCAGCTGAAGCTGGAGAACCCTTCTCCATCTGGTTTCCTAAACATAAGACTTGGAAAACAAAGGACAAAACATAACAGTATTGACAATGTTATATGTTATGCATGACTGTATTCATGAATACTGAAATCTGAGACCATGACAATTCCCACTCTCTCTTCACCTGACTCTATGCCTCCAGGATACTTTTCTGCTGGACTCCACAAAAATGGAGGCCCTAATTGGCTTCCTCGTGCTTTCATCCAGTCTTCCCCTTTCGGCCGCAGGTTCTGAGAGGTGTTCCCAAACCATGTCATTTTTTACTTAGTTCCCCATCTGCTCTGTTTCAACTGATAAACATGTGCATAACCTTAATCAACATTATTCCTTCTTAAAGTAATTCAACACAGAATGAGCTTCCACATTGAGCCTTCAACATGTGGTTTAGAGTACAACTACCCTAACATATATCCTTATTCACATGATACATTATCAAATAAAACAAATAACCCCCAAACTCAACCCAGTATGTCTACAGTAGAATCTAGTCTCTCTCTCCCTCTCTTTTGTTTTGTTTCACGTCCTCTGTCATGGTGTTTTCAAGCTCACCCATTATTCAGCTGGACCTTACTTCTTGTGAAACTTATGCACCCATCATAGAGAGACATGACAATCTTTACCACTGCAGGTGCTGTAAGAAGTATATCCCCAGCCCGGTGTATCTTGATGTACACTCAGTTTCCAGAATTCAGCCCATGCCCTTCCATCTGGCGTCTTTTCCTGGGAACATACATACTAACTCATGGGTTATTTCCTGACAACAGACTTTCTTCTGAGAGCAAGATCACTAAATCTTAATTTTTAAATAACAGCCCTATGTAAACATTCTGTCTTAAATACCTGGCCTCTTGCCACAAAAATATTCATAATGATAGCCAAATTATGGTCCCTACCGTAACTGCTGCAAGAATAACATGTAATCAGTCAAGTGTCTTCCAGTTGAAAGAATATCCAATCCTAACAAAACTAAATCCTAAGCTTCTTAAACTTTTGCTCTAGTGTTCAAAATGCCACTACTTATCACTTTTACCATAATCTAGGTATGTGTAATGTTCTATTTACTTTTAGAATTGTCCCTATATTTTTACAAAACCAACTGTCCTTCCTTTTCTGTGAATTATCTTGTCTATCAATATACACTGTTTCTAGAAATAACACCCCCCTCTTGTTACCATAACCTTCATATATGAGCCCCCAATGTAGTTACAGTTTTTCTAACCCATAACACATAAGTCACTACTCCTAATTTCCTTCCATAGTTTGATACATACTTAAACATTCTCAAATCATTTTTAGTCAATATATATCAGTCCCTCCTCAGGAAAAATATACACTCTTATTTTCCTCAAACCAAAAATAAATTGACCAAACAAGAAAAATGGTAAAGTAAATTATAATGACTGCATATTTGCAATAAATTACCACTATTTGTAATGTCTTCTTCATCCTTGGGTGTTATCACACAACAGACTATACTTTTTATTCAATGACTTATGTCATTCCAATGTATCACTCCAATTACTATGATATTGTAAAATAAAAGAAACAAAAACCTTTAATTTAATATTCTGCTAGTTCTGTCAATCAACCTGTCTCAGGATTAGTTTCCAGAGCTTCCCTAGGCCTAATAAATTTAAACAGTCCTATATCCAAAACATAACTAAATGTTGTTTATAAATTTCACACCCACTTGGTGTTATGATAGTCTCTCCCAAGCATGAAT
The DNA here is from genome assembly GCF_013265735.2 of Oncorhynchus mykiss. Classification (NCBI taxonomy): domain Eukaryota; kingdom Metazoa; phylum Chordata; class Actinopteri; order Salmoniformes; family Salmonidae; genus Oncorhynchus; species Oncorhynchus mykiss. The sequence continues at coordinate 29,491,702 of NC_048593.1, read as the reverse complement.
GCATTCTGACATTACATTTCCATGATAACTCCCTTATTCTACTGGCGATCTCTCAGATGAGTTACAGATTATGTAGTTATCATCATAACCCTTGCAGAAACCCCCACTCCAATAACCTATTTGGAGTAACTGTTATCCCTTGTTTACATATATTTCCATTTTATATGTAGAATGAACAAAGCACATTTTGTATTTACCCAAAGACCATAACCCCAGGGAACTGATATGTTCTCCTATAACCCCATGTTAAATAAAAATAAACCTATTTGAATAACTAGTCAATTCAAGATTACAACTTCATCTTTTTCCCAAGGAAATAATGGAATTTCAAAGTGATTCTACACTTTGAACAGAAACTGGTGTTTCTCAATCATTTTATAATTAAATCCCACCTATTCCAAAAATTTCTAGTGAAGTTGATCAGTCTTCACGGGAAATTCTTAGAGTTCAGGGCATTCGACACCATTATAATGTTTTCACTCTTTTTTCTTTAGAAACATCTTAACCACACTTTCAAAAGCACTTCCATCCTTCTGCATACCCAATTTGAAACCGAACTGAAAAACCCATTGAAAATGTAACCCCTTTTTTCTGGAAAAGAAATGTACATTTCGTTAACATTCACCATGCCACCCTCTAAATCAGCAAGCCAACAGTAACACACATACTAAAATCCCCTCACTTATCCCGAGCATGCGATAAAAGCTCCAGCCATGCACAGAACGCACAATTCCCCCCTGCTCGGCCATCTGTATCAGAAATTGAATACACCCATACTCTACAATTTGCTTTTCTTCTAACTATTTTTACCACGCTTGTGATTTTTCATATACGTTTATTTTCCGTATTTTGACGCTAATAACAACTTCTCCACGCATTTTATCACCACTGAAACCGCCATTTTAATGCAAAACGACTCCGAGTGGGGCTATTTGTAAATTACATCGGTACCTTACTATAAGTTAGGTAAAACGTGATCTAGTACGTATTTCATCACATAAACTGTACTCTCTATGAACCACTTTTTGATCAATCAGAGACTATACACCGCTTGGTGAAAACTTCATTCGTACTAACCTTAGAACGATCAGTTGTTGTTCTTTTAAAACGGGTGTAAATTCCTGTATTTCTGCATTCTCTACTATCGCATTCCAGTGTCATCTTACACTAATTTTCCCCCACACTAGTTAGCCCTGCTCTACAACTTCTTACACTTCCCCCATCGTAATGTATTTCTGATGATATAATGTTAATTAACATTAAAACGCTGGTAAGTTAAGCTTCTTGTTATGGTTGTATGTGATCGTTCCAATTCATTATTTTATTTATCCTGTTTACCGGGTAATGTTGCCCTACATTGTAGCAAACCGCTCCTTCATATTCAAATCGAATTGGTAGAATTAACGTGCGCTTCTTTCAGCGACTCTATGGCTTTATTAAATTTCGCTATCTCTATATTCCAGGGAGAAACAGTCCATTTGTTTCCATGCCACTATTTATTTTTCCTAAACTCTCCCATCGCATTATATACTTTATTTACTATTTTCCAAGGTAGATCTACCCTACTTTCTCAAATAATAATTTATTAGTCACATCACTTAATACCTCCTATTAAAACCTACTCTATAATGTCTACAACTGTATTACTGAATACTACAGAAGCCTTAATGTCTTATTCTAGTACAGCACCTCAAATATCACTGTGTTTTTATCTTTGCTTATACTATTACTTTAACTTTATTCAATGTATTAAATCCTATTTCATATAATTTTCCTTCTAATTCAGCTTATTTATAATGTCTGCACTTTCTTATCTCTTTATTTATCCGCTTGCTATATTCTCTCTTAGCCTATTTTACTGTTTAATTCCTGAGGCTATTTTTAAATTGCAGCCTCCTATTTCGTTTACAGGGCTCGTGATATTTTTAATGTGTTCTAGACTTCTATTTTCATGCAATTCTCACTTTTGCCTAGATTTATTTTAACCAGTATATTTTAGTTTATCTGTATATTTTTAAGTTATTTCTTCCTACTTCGCATCCGTTTTATACTATCCATGCCTTGTTTAATACCTCTTTTTAACACCTATTGTAATTTTTACAATGGTCTTTTAACTCATTATCCAGTCAATGTTTTATGCTTATGTATAACTTATCTTGCCCAATATTTATCGATTTCGTTCCTCTTCCCAGTGAGAGTTAAATGCGCTCTCTTTCTCAAATTTCACTTAGTTAACTGTCAGAGAGGCCTGCGCATTCCCAGTTGGTCACAGACACACAGCCTGTTCTTCCTCTTCTTTCTAATCTGCTCATTCATCACAAATAATTATATTACAGCATTCATTCAATCCTTTTGTCTTTACCTAAAAACAAAACAGTTTATTACCTAACTTAATTCACTTCCTCTACATAAGCTGGTATTATCCTATAGGATTTTTCACGCATACTCTTCGTTTTTACCTAAAAACGACCTATAGTTTATCCCCTAGTTTAATACACTTCCTCTACATAAACTGGTATTATCCTATAGGATTTTTACGACATGACGAGACTACTGTCTAATCGGATCAGCTTGTCTTCATATCCTATTCATCCACCCCGTATTGATCTTTATTCTACGTTAGAGCAATATCGTGGCGCGACCTACTGATTTATAAACCCCCGTTTAGCTAGACGGAGCGTTTTATATTCGCAGGATTTCCTTTTTCAGTTGAACGTCGCACAATCAGGCCAGCGTTCTTTCTGTGTTTTAAATATTCACCCGTACAGACCTTCATTTCAAAGCGGTAGCCATGTGTATTTATTTTCTAAATACTCATCCGTACAGACCTTTTCCTTGAAGCGGTAGCCATGAATGTTTATCTATCTACTTATCAATAAAGTAGCCTACCCATTCAGTCCTTCAGCTAAATATTTTGAAGCGGTATCGCAGGATTACTTATCAATAAAGTAACCTACCCATTCAGACCTTCTGGTAAATATTTTTGAAGCGGTATCGCAGGACTTCTATAACTACGTATTTTATTCAAACCTTATAAGCAGATAGCTGTAACCCTGTGCCCAATCCCAGCCCCAACATGCCAGAATAACACACCCTACACCAGCGAAGTTCACAGCTCCCACCTACTTACTCACTAGACATGCATGCACATTCATTATACAATTTCCAAGCTTACACACATGCATGCAAATTCATTGAATTTCAAAAAGTTCTTTCGTTTCTATAGTTTTTAGGAAATTTGAGAGAGAGAGACCTACTTGACGCTCCTCTTGCTGAGGCAGGATCTCTGAAGCGATCTACGCAAACATTTCACTGTTGTCTTACCTTAGCTGGGTGGCCACCCTTGTTTGCCCAGATCGTCCAAAGATCCCGCTGCCAGCCAAGAACGTTATTCAGTCCCTAATTCTCCTGGCAAGCTCGCCAATTATGTAGTGGCAAATCGGTTCAAATATGACACAACCAAGAACTTTGTGAAAATCAATATAGACTTTTAATACAACAGTATCATAAGCCGGAGCGGTCCGCGGAACACACACACTTTTTCAGAGCCCTCGCTCTGAGTTATACACCTACCATATAAGTCCCTCCCATATGCAAATTAAGTTACATCCCAATCCGTGCTTCCTGCTTGTTCAGCCCAATAACGCCCCCATCTGCTTTCCATTAGATCCTAATGGTGACAAGACCCTTGCTTTGACCCTTCACTCAGCTTAATGCGTTCTCCTGTTTGTGTGTTATCTAGGGTCAGCAGACTATGTGTCTCTTCTGTTTTTAGCATGCTCAGCTATACTAAAAATACTATACATTCCCCTTTCCTGTGGCCTGTGTTCATACCCTGTAATTAACTCCATGTGTCCCTTTTGGTGTCTTTCATCTCCTTTAGCTTTAGGGTGCCTAGCTGTTCTGGTTGCCTTCTCTTCATATGGTTGTCTAAGATCAAACAGACTTGTCTCCTGTGATGTGATTGATGTCTGTAATCCATCAATTGGTCCTTTGGCTGAACCCCCCGTCCTTAGATAACCTCTGATCTTTGTATGTCCAGCTGCCCTAGGTATTGCCCTCTCCCATGGCCCCACTCTGGCTTCCTGTCCTATACAATAGACAATGTACCTTACCAGAATGGCAAATGCATCCCTCTTTTATATAGGACAGTGTATTTATCCATATATGTACCTAATTTCTCCCACATTTTCAACTATACTTTTCGTGGCTGTTTATTTACCACCACAGTCAGATGCTGGCACTAAGACCGCACTCAGTCAGCTGTATCAGGAAATAAGCAAACAGGAAACCACTCACCCAGAGGCGGCGCTCCTAGTGGCCGGAGACTTTAATGCAGGGAAACTTAAATCAGTTTTACCAAATTTCTGTTAAATGTGCAACCAGAGGGAAAAAAATTCTAGATCACCTGTACTCCACACACAGAGACGCGTACAAAGCTCTACCTCGCCCTCCATTTGATAAATCCGACCTCAACTCTATCCTCCTGATTCCTGCTTACCAGCTAAATTTAAAGCAGGAAGCACCAGTGACTCGGTGTATAAAAACAATGGTCAGATGAAGCAGATGCTAAACTACAGGACTGTTTTGCTATCACAGACTGGAACATGTTCCGGGATTCTTCCGATGGCATTGAGGAGTACACCACATCAGTCACTGGCTTTATCAATAAGTGCATTGAGGACGTCGTCCCCACAGTGACTGTGGGTACATACCCCAACCAGAAGCCATGGATTACAGGCAACATTCGCACTAAGCTAAAGGGTAGAGCTGTCGCTTTCAATGTGTGGGACTCGAACCCGGAAGCTTACAAGAAATCCTGCTATGCCCTGCGATGAACCATCAAACAGGCAAAGCTTCAATAAAGGGCTAAGATTGACTCATACTACACCGGCACCGACACTTGTCTTATGTGGCAGGGCTTGCAAACTATTACAGACTACAAAGGGAAGCACAGCCGCGAGCTGCCCAGTGACACGAGCCTACCAGACGAGCTAAATCACTTCTATGCTCGCTTCGAGGCAAGCAACACTAAGGCATGCATGAGAGCATCAGCTGTTCCGAACGACTGTGTGATCACGCTCTCCGTAGCCGACGTGAATAAGACCTTTAAACAGGTCAACATACACAAGGCTGCAGGGCCAGACGGATTACCAGGAAGTGTGCTCCGGGCATGTGCTGACCAACCGGCAGGTGTCTTCACTGACATTTTCAACATGTCCCTGATTGAGTCTGTAATACCAACATGTTTCAAGCAGACCACCATAGTCCCTGTGCCCAAGAACACAAAGGCAACCTGCCTAAATGACTACAGACCTGTAGCACTCATGTCCGTAGCACTCACGTCCGTAGCCATGAAGTGCTTTGAAAGGTTGGTAATGGCTCACATCATCACCATTATCCCAGAAACCCTAGACCCACTCCAATTTGCATACCACCCAAACAGATCCACAGATGATGCAATCTCTTTTGCACTCCACACTGCCCTTTCCCACCTGGACAAAAGGAACACTTATATGAGAATGCTATTCATTGACTACAGCTCAGTGTTCAACACCGTAGTACCCTCAAAGCTCATCACTAAGCTAAGGATCCTGGGACTAAACACCTTCCTCTGCAACTGGATCCTGGACTTCCTGACGGGCCACCCCCAGGTGGTGAGGGTAGGTAGCAGCACATCTGCCACGCTGATCCTCAACACTGGAGCTCCACAGGGATGCATGCTCAGTCCCCTCCTGTACTCCCTGTTCATCCATGACTGCATGGCCAGGCTCGACTCCAACACCATCATTAAGTTTGCAGACGACACAACAGTGGTAGGCCTGATCACAGACAACGACGAGACAGCCTATAGCGAGGAGGTCAGAGACCTGGCCGTGTGGTGCCAGGACAACAACCTCTCCCTCAACATAACCAAGACAAAGGAGATGATTGTGGACTACAGGAAAAGGAGGACCGAGCACGCCCCCTTTCTCATCGACGGGGCTGTAGTGGAGTAGATTGAGAGCTTCAAGTTCCTCGGTGTCCACATCAACAACAAACTAGAATGGTCCAAACACACCAAGACAGTCGTGAAGAGGGCACGACAAAGCCTATTCCCCCTCAGGAAACTAAAAAGATTTGGCATGGGTCCTGAGATCCTCAAAAGGTTCTACAGCTGCAACATCGAGAGCATCCTGACTGGTTGCATCACAGCCTGGTACGGCAATTGCTCGGCCTCTGACCGCAAGGTTTATCATATATGCATAGTCACTTTAACTATACATTCATGTACATACTACCTCAATTGGGCCGACCAACCAGTGCTCCCGCACATTGGCAAACCGGGCTGCATTGCGTCCCGCCACCCACCAACCCCTCTTTTACGCTACTGCTACTCTCTGTTCATCATATATGCATAGTCACTTTAACCATATCTACATTTACATACTACCTCAATCAGCCTGACTAGACGGTGTCTGTATGTAGCTTCGCTACTTTTATAGCCTCGCTACTGTATATAGCCTGTCTTTTTACTATTGTTTTATTTCTTTACTTTCCTATTGTTTACCTAATACATTTTTGCACTATTGGTTAGAGCCTGTAAGTAAGCATTTCACTGTAAGCTTTTGTATTTGGCGCAAATGACAAATTAACTTTGATTTGATTTGATCTATCTTTCTTTATGCGCAATCAGTTACAATGCTTATCTTTCAGTACCACAAGAATGACGCAAGTGAAGTTTAGTCTAGTGCTGTAGGTTGGTTACCTCTGAATGCAGCAGGTAATCATTTCTAAAGTCATTATTTCATCTATTGAGTTTATGTCGAAAGCATTCCACAGAGATGCTGGTCAATGTTGACTCCAATGATTCCCACAGTTGTGTGAATTTGGCTGGATGTTTTTTGGGCGGTGGACCATTGTTAATATACACGGGAAACTGTTGAGCGTGAAAAACAGCGTTACAGTTCTTAATCCTCCTTTAATCTGTCTCCTCCCCATCATCTACACTGATGGAAGTGGATTTAACAAGTGACATCAATAAGGGATCATAGCTTTCACCTGGAATCACCTGGTCAGTCGATGTCATGGAAAGAGCAGGTGTCCTTAATGTTTTGTACACTCAGTGTATACCAATTATGGTATAAATTTGACTAATGGTCTATGTTAAGATTTGTTAAATATTTTCAGCGTTACTTTGAATGCAGCTACTAATCTTTCTCAAATTCATTAGAGGCTTATTCATTGAGTCTATATACCAAATCTGTAGTCAATTTGACTTATGGTTCATGTGAAGAATATTTGCAAAGTATTTTTATCATTTGCAAATGTGCTAACGTGCATCTATGGGTACAGTGTGGACTTATTTGAATGAAGTAAAAAAAGATATCTCTCAAAGCCATTAAATGAGTCAAAATAATGACTCTAAATACAAAATATGAAGGGAATCTGACATAAGATTCATGAGGATGTCATGGATCCCTCTGGAACTTTCATTACACACACCTGGCCCCTATTCCCACTGATTGTATTTGTATATATGTGCCCTTATTGTTACAATGTCCGTTGGTGCGTGTGAGTACCTGCTTTGCGTGCACACCATGCATGCGGCGACGAAGGCCGAGACATCAGAACCATGGTGGACAACCAGAAGCGTTGACGGAGGAAAGCCAGGGTTCGATGAGTACCAGGATGACAGGTAAGCCTGGAGGTAATTCCAGGACCTGAGACCAGACCAAATCAGGAACAAACAACCGGTTAGTCGGGCCCCCCAGGGTTTGACTGAGAATGCTGTGCCTTACGGACCAGAGCCTCAATTCCCCAAACAACAGAAGCTGCCAAACAAGAGGCAGGGAGGATGGTCTCAGATTCAGAGGGAGTGACAGTGGAACTGTACAGACGGGATAGAGCGTCCGGCTTCTTGTTTTTTGACCCTGGGCGGTAGGAGATGGTGAAATTGAACTAGGTAAATAACAGAGCGAAACGAGCTTGCCTTGGGTTGAGCTGCTTGGCAGTGCTGAGGTATTCTAAATTCTTATGATCCGTTCATACCATAAATGGAAGTTCCGCCCCTTTCAGCCAATGTCTCCACTCCGCCAGAGCCATCTTAATAGCTAGGAGTTTCCGGTTCCCAACATAATAGTTTCTCTCCGCAGAGTTAAGACGATGGGACATGTTCCTGGACGGATCACTGGGAAAGAACTACCCCTAATCCCACGTCGGAAGCATTAACCTCAACCACAAACTGACGAGTCGGGTCAAGATAGATGAGGATGGGAGCAGTCGTAAATCGCTGCTTTAGATCCCCAAAAGCCTTGTCCGCTGCTGGAGACCATGTGAACAGTACCTTGGGAGAGGTGAGTGCAGAGAGGGGAGCCGCCACGTTGCTGTAGTCCCAAAGGAAGCGGCGATAGAAATGTGCAAATCCCAGGAACCATTGTAGCTGCACCCTGGACGTGGGCTGGGGCCAATCCACCACTGCTCTCACCTTCTCCGGATCCATCTGAACATTCCCCTCAGCAATAATGTATCCCAGAATGGAGATAGTGGAGCGATGGAACTCACACTTCTCAGCCTTTACAAACAACTGATTCTCCAGGAGGCACTGAAGGACCTGTCGAACATGGAGAATGTGTTCCTGGGCAGAACGAGAGAAAACAAGGTAGACAAAAACAAAACGATTCAAGATGTCCCGGAGCACATCGCTGACCAGGGCCTGGAAGACAGCGGCGCATTGTTGAGTCCAAACGGCATAACCAGGTACTCATAGTGTCCACTGGCATTGTTGAAAGCTGTCTTGCACTCATCTCCTTCGCTTATCCGCAAAAGGTGGTTAGCATTTCGAAGGTCCAGTTTGGAAAATATAGTAGCCACCCTGGAGAGGTTCAAAAGCTGAAGAGAGGAGTGGTACCAATTTTTAATCGTAATGTCATTGAGGCCCCGTTAATCAATACATGGACGCAGGGTCTTGTCCTTCTTCCCCACAAAGAAGAATCATGCGCTGGCAGGAGAGGCCGAAGGGCGAATGCTCCCAACAGCCAGTGAGTCCTCAATGTACTCCTCCATGGCCTTGGTGTCCGGACCAGACAGAGAATATAGCCGGTCTCGAGGCGGTGTGGTGCCCGGAAGGAGGTCAATAGCACAATCGTAAGGACGATGTGGAGGAAGGGAGGTAGCGCGAGCCTTGCTGAAAAACCTCCAGAAAAACCTCCGAGACCGTACTTAACCCTGTAGGCAGACATTTCGGAGAAGGCTGTGCCGCCTTTAGGCAGTATGAATGGAAGAACGAGCTCCAACCCAGGATGGAACCCGTAGTACAGTTAATATGTGTGTTGTGCTTCTGGAGCCAAGAAAAACCCAAAACAACAGGTATGTGAGGGGACTCAATGAGGAGCTGAATTGACTCACAGTGATTTCCAGATACCCGCATATTAATGAGAACTGTGCTGTGTGTGACTCTACCAATGGAGTGGCCGTCTAGTGCCCTGGCATCCATGGGAACAGAGAGGAGTTGAGTAGGGAAACTGAGTTCTGATACCAGGGTAGTGTCCATGAAACTCTCATCTGCCCCAGAGTCAGTAAGCACCCGGAGAGACTTAGACTGGTCTCCCCACAGCAAGCTCACATAAAAAGGAGTTTGGGTAATGGGACTTAGAGGGTTCCCAGTCAGACTCACCAGAGTACTTGTACCTACATACAGGAAAAGGGGGCCAGCTTTCCTTTTGTTCTCTCTAATCATCACTCCTCTGGGATTCTGGAGCTCCTTTTCATCAGCCACCCAGAAGCACATTGAGAAAGTGATTCAGATGCCGTGGGCTGCAGGTGAACCCATACTGCAGCTCGTCACTCACAACCATTCCTCAGGGACACAAATCCACAGACACAATGGCTCTGGTTTGATGAGACAATAATTCATCAAACAAACTGTTACCAACATATTAAAATAACAATGAATTACATATTTTCATTAACCTTACTTTGATAAGTCAATTCATACAATTTCATTTTTCCACCAGAAGATATAGTCCGGACCAAAATTTGTTTGTAAGTTCTTTTGGCCATGTTGCTACAGATGTGACCAAGACGCTAATTATTTTTGCATAGTTGCTATGCAAAAGGACTCATTGTCCGTTATAAACAAAATGGTTGCTATGCAGGCTGGATAACGTTCTTGTCACTTGCTAGTTTGCAAGCCAACTTCAGTTAACTGTAAATAAATAAATAAATAAGGTCCTTTTTGATCTGTCTCACACCAAAATGGTTGCTGTTTGTCATCAGTCTTTAACATGGTGCCACATGTGTCAGGGGCTACAGTCCATTACAGATTACAAAGGAAGACCCAGCAGTGATCTGTTTTTTAATTAATAAAAAAAAAAATTTTTTTGCTTTGTGATTGTGGGGTATTGTGTGTAGATTGATGAGGGAAATAACAATATAATCACTAGTACTCCAGTACGGCTTGCCGTGCGGTAGCAGAGAGAACAATCTATGACTTGAGTGGCTGGAGTATTTGACCATTTTTAGGGCCTCCCCTGACACCGCCTGGTATAGAGGTCCTGGATGGCAGGGAGTTCGGCCCCAGTGATGTACTGGACCATACGGACTACCCTCTATAGCGTCTTGCGGTCGGATGCCGAGCAGTTGCCTGAGGGGGAAGAGGCATTGTTGTGCCCTCTTCACAACTGTGTTGGTGTGTTTGGACCATGATAGGTCCTTAGTGATGTGGACACCGGGGAACTTGAAGCTCTCAACCCGCTCCACTGCAGCCCTGTTGATGTGAATGGGGGCGTGTTCGGCTCTCTCTTTCCTGTAATCCGTGATAAGCTCCTTTGTTTGATTTGATTTGATTTGGATTTCTTTTAGTCCCCATTTGGACTAATCTTCCAAGAGTCCTTAAACATTCAAATACAATTTATAATATAAACACACTTTCACATATAACACACTATTACAAACATACATAATACACTAGCATAATGACCCAATAAATACTCAATCTAAAAAAAAAATGATTCTTCATCTACTATAATCCCACAACATTTCTATATACTATATTTAAATTGTTTTAAAATAATGTTTACATTTATATATTGAAAGGTTTCTAGTTTACTCAGTTAATTTATTCAATTTCTGTATTGCTCTAAATCGAAATGTTCTTTTGCCTATTTCTGTTTTCTGTCTGGATAACGCATGGTGGACAATCTATTCTTAGTATTTATGGAATGTCTGTCTCTTACCAACTGAAAACTGTTGTGAATGGAACTTGGCCGTTTTAAATGATATATTATAAAATAAAATAAGCATGTTTTTTTCAATTACCTTGTTCGATTGATGACCAACCAAGAACACTGCGCATGACTGCAACAGAAGAACCATATCTCCACCTTAAAACAATCCTTGCTGCTTTATTCTGTGCATTCTGCAGCCTCCTAACTTCACTAGATGATGCATTTCCTTTGTTTTGCTGACGTTGAGGTTGTTGTCTTGGCACGACACTGCCAGGTCTCTGACCTCCTTCCTATAGGCTGTCTCATTGTCCTCGGTGATCAGCAGTGCTTCATTTGAGCTGGATCCTGCCGGAACACTATCCGGTGCCTCTCCGTTTTGGACTGTTTTGTTCCGGAACCTATTTGGCCGGATCAGGTACCTCTCGTCTTCGTTAATTCTCCTGCCCCTACAAAACAAATGTATGTGATTTGGGTTGAGCCGGCCCAGGTTTATCATTTGCCAACATTGTAACCTATGTTTGTGTGAGAACGCGCCAGTATCTCTTACATAACTAGAATGAGATTCACTTTCTATGATCTCTCTCTATCTCTCTGCTCTGAAAGACATGAGCCTGCAACTCTCATCTCTCCAGCGTTGCCCTTCATCATATATTTCCTTATAGAATCAATAGCCTCGCGAAGGTTTCTGAAGGAACTGCAGCACCCCTGATGAATTGAAATACATTTGCCATATGTATAGAATTATTGCTGTATGTTCAGAAATAAATGAAATAATTCAGAATAGCCTACTACACCATGAGAAGGCCTATAATTTATCCACAGAGGATCAATAGCTTATTTTAAAAAAGCCTAGCTTGTAGCCCAATAACAAGGAATGGCCTACAGTCGGGAACGTGCCGCAAATCTGCGATGAAAGAACAGCACGCAGGCAAAACAGGCCTTTCGCAATATTTAAAATAAAATCAAGGGAAAACACAGGTTGGAATGCAAATGGCTCCTGCTACCAAAATATTTGATCAATTTCCAAATTTAGAGCGAGAGAGATAGCGGCCATCACTAGCGAGTGAGTTGTGCATCATTGGGTGAGTCAGTGAAACTGGAAAGCATTTTTAGGACTATAATTTCTTCCTCATATTGTAGCCTACAATATGTCTCCACACACCTAGCCTAGGCTATTGATGGATTCAAGACAAGGATGTTTTTATCAGTTCGTCAGTGTCAAAGTAGCCTGATATTTCAATCATTTGTGTTGTATTATTAAAAAAGATTCCGCCAAAGTCTCCAGTCATGCAAAATGATGTAGAATTGCATGAAATACGTTTATAAAAGGCCACATTTTTCCCGGACCCTAGGCTACTACTGCTCTATGCCACTACGCAGATGCGATGATATACATGCAATGCTTTATTCAAAAGGTTTTTTTTCTTATGCGTTTTGGTCCTCAGAACTCCCCAGGTCACCCCCCTCTCGGCTCACTTTTTGTTCCGGCACCTCCAGATTTACAAATTAAGCACTGATGATCAGGCCTACCACCATCGTGTTGTCGGGAAAAATTTATGATGGTGTTGAAATCGTGTGCGGCCAAGTAGTGGTGGGTGAACAGTGTGTACAGGAGGGGACTGAGCACGCAATACTGAGGGACCCCCGTGTTGAAGGTCAGCGTGGCAGATGTGTCACCACCTGGAGGTGGCTCGTCAGGAAGTCCAGGATCCAGTTGCAGAGGGAGGTGTCCCAGGCACCCACGACTGCATGGCCACGCACTACTCCAACACCATCATCAAGTTTGCTGATGATGCGACGGTGGTAGGCCTGATCACCGGCGACGATGAGACTAGTGACCTGGCAGTGTGGTGCCCAGGACAACAACCTCTCCGTCAACGTCAGTAAGACCAAGGAGCTGATCATGGACTACAGCAGTGGTCACCAACCTTTTCTGAGTCAAGATCACTTTCGCAGACAAAAAGCAAGCAAAGATCTACTGCTCAGATTTGTTTTTAAACATGACTTACATTTTTTTTTTTACATTGACCTAATAAAAACAGTTCTGCAGGAATGAGGTTTGTGCAGTAGGCTTAATACATTATCACAGCAGATTGGCTATATCATTGGCATACCAATATTGTTCTTATTAGACCATATTATATTTCAAAACTCAAGCTTTGATTACAAAATAGATCAGTTGGTGTAGCACTTGCGAGGCACAGCTGAGCATAAATTGAAATAATTTGCAAATAATTTGCTTTTTTATATGACTGGACTGATGGTACCTGCATTTGATGGTCATGGTGCTTTCAAGACAAGGTCAAGTCATGACGTCAGTAATCTTCAGGTCGGAGCTCTAGAAAGACGCCGACTTGGAGTTCCGAGTTGGATGACAGTTTAAAACAAATTTTCAGTCGGATCTAGTTTTTTTTCCAAATCCCCAGTTGTCTTGAATGCACTGAAGTCGGAAGTCAGAGATTTCAGAGTTCCCAGTTGTTTTGAACAAGGCATTAGTCTCAGCGGAGGAAGGGAGAGAGCAGCAGAGGATCTGCCTCTCACGGTCCCTGCTCTCTCCTTCCTTTCATCCGGTGAGACTGACCAGAGAGAGGGGACACACCGCATCTGCCCCATGCACAAATTCATGTTGTTCCTATTACCAGAGAAAGTGAAATATTCCTTGATATTAAAATAGACACGACGAGCTGCTAATAATAATAGAAACACAGGGCTATCGATACACCAGGCTACTCATTCATTGCAGCTGTAGCGTGAGTGGAAGTAGGGAGAAGCACGTTTTATGTTTTGTGGTAGTGTTGAATTAAAACAGTGTTGACAGTGCTTCATAAAAACAGCAGCTCTTTGCTGTATTCATTGACAGTCTCTCTAGTCATGGTTTTAAACGTTACTCATCTTGGAATCTGTAGGCACCATGATTTGAGCTATCCGATTGAACAGAGCAGTAGGCGCACACGATTTAGCCACAGGGTCTACCAGGTAGGCAAATCAAATGGTTCAAAATGGTAACACTCTGCCCACACGGTGCGCAGGGCTTCTGAATGAAGTGCACCTAACACCAACAGCACAACAACAATAAAAAAAGGAGCGCAAAACTTTGTTTGCTTTCTCCAGAAATGTTTGGTGATCGACTAGGATCACGATTGACTTGCTGGTGGCCACTGGGCTATAGGAAACAGGGGGCGAGCGCACCCCCATCCACATTGGCAGGGCTGCAGTGGAGCAGGACAAGAGCTTCAAGTTCCTCGGTGTCCAAATCACTAAGGAGGTTGAAAAGGTTTAGCATGCGTACTCAAATCCTCAAAGAGTTATACAGCTTAAACATTGAGAGCATTTTGACTGGCTGCATCACTGCTTGGTATGGCAACAGCCCAGTACATCACTGGGGCCGAGCTCCCTGCCATCCAGGACCTCTATATCAGGTGGTGTGAAAGGAAGGCCTGGAAAATGGTTAAAGACTCCAGCTACCCAAGCCATAGACTGGTATTAAGAGCCATAATATTGTTTTGGAACCGGCCCTGTATATACTGTAGCTTACTTGCTTCTTGTGTTCTTGTTATTTCTTATTTTTGTTCCACGGATTACTGCATTGTTGGGTTTAGAGCTTGCAAAAAAAGGCATTTCACTGTACTTGTGCAGTGAAATTGAAATTGAAACACTTGTCTCATATACCAATTAAAAGATATGAGATGGATTACAACATAAACATAGAGAGCGAAATACGAGAGGCCTTTTTTAATTTCACTAGTCTCTCCTGCTTCCTCTTCCACGCTCTGACTACAGATATCTTGCCGAAGGCCATGACTTTTTAACAGAAGATACACTATTGCTACCTGTTGCCATGCCAACCCCATGAATTTGTGCTTCATAAACCTCACCCACAGCTGCATGTGCAAAAGCATAATTTGACAGCGCTAATGTGTTAGTGTTGACGTTAATATTCTACACACTCACCTGTGGGACTGTAGGCAATATAACTTAACTCATTTATGTTTTGCCTTATGTTTTATCTGTTCATGTTCTCTCACCAGAGAGAAAGGCATCCTGGTCAGTCTGTAATTCATTTTCAGTGTTCCCCTCCCATATACTGGTGTACCAGAGGCACACTGCAACCCACGCAAAGCTGGAGGGCTCCAGGCAATTCAGGGCCCCCACCCACACACTCATCTGTAATGTATTGGACATTTGAAAAATGCCTGCCCTATTGCTCTGGTGTTTTAATATTCTGAGTAGTGCATTTCTGTTTATTCGTCACATTATCTTGTAACTCCAGTACCAGTCAAAAGTTTGGACACACCTACTCATTCAAGGTTTTTTCTTTACTTTTACTTTCTACATTGTAGAAAAATAGTGAACACATCAAAACTATGAAATAACACATGAAATCATGTAGTAACCAAAAAAGTGTTAAACAAATCAAAATATATTTCATATTTGAGATTCTTCAAAGTAGCCACCCTTTGCCTTGATGACACACTCTTGGCATTCTCTCAACCACCCGAGCCACTGCCTGTTCACCCCGCTATCATCCAGAAGGCGAGGTCAGTACAGGTGCATCAAAGCTGGGACCGAGAGACTGAAAAACAGCTTCTATCTCAAGGCCATCAGACTGTTAAACAGCCACCACTAACACTGAGTGGCTGCTGCCAACACACTGACACTGACTCAACTCCAGCCACTTTAATAATGGGAATTGATGGGAAATGATGTAAATATATCACTAGCCACTTTAAACAATGCTACCTTATATAAATGTTACTTACCCTACATTATTCATCTCATATGCATACGTATATACTGTACTCTATATCATCGACGGTATCCTTATGTAATACATGTATCACTAGCCACTTTATACTATACTATGCCACTTTGTTTACATACTCATCTCATTTGTACATACTGTACCCGATACCATCTACTGTATCTTGCCTATACTGCTCTGTACCATCACTCATTCATATATCCTTATGTACATATTCTTTATCCCCTTACACTGTGTACAAGACAGTAGTTTTGGAATTGTTAGTTAGATTACTTGTTATTACTGCATTGTCGGAACTAGAAGCACAAGCATTTCGCTACACTCGCATTAACATCTGCTAACCATGTGTATGTGACAAATAAAATTTGATTTGATTTGAGGTAGTCACCTGGAATGCATTTAATTAACAGGTGTGCCTTGCTAAAAGTACATTTCTGGAATTTCTTTCCTTCTTGAACCAATCAGTTGTGTTGTGATAAGGTTGGGGTGGTATACAGAAGATAGCCACTTTAATAATGGGAATTGATGGGAAATGATGTAAATATATCACTAGCCACTTTAAACAATGCTACCTTATATAAATGTTACTTACCCTACATTATTCATCTCATATGCATACGTATATACTGTACTCTATATCATCGACGGTATCCTTATGTAATACATGTATCACTAGCCACTTTATACTATACTATGCCACTTTGTTTACATACTCATCTCATTTGTACATACTGTACCCGATACCATCTACTGTATCTTGCCTATACTGCTCTGTACCATCACTCATTCATATATCCTTATGTACATATTCTTTATCCCCTTACACTGTGTACAAGACAGTAGTTTTGGAATTGTTAGTTAGATTACTTGTTATTACTGCATTGTCGGAACTAGAAGCACAAGCATTTCGCTACACTCGCATTACCATCTGCTAACCATGTGTATGTGACAAATAAAATTTGATTTGATTTGAGGTAGTCACCTGGAATGCATTTAATTAACAGGTGTGCCTTGCTAAAAGTACATTTCTGGAATTTCTTTCCTTCTTGAACCAATCAGTTGTGTTGTGATAAGGTTGGGGTGGTATACAGAAGATAGCCCTATTTGGTAAAAGACCAAGTCCATATTATGGCAAGAACAGCTCAAATAAGCATAGAAAAACAACAGTCCATCATTACTTTAAGACATGAAGGTCAGTCAATACGGAAAAATTCAAGAACATTTCAAGTTTCTTCAAGAGCAGTCACAAAAACCATCAAGCGCTCATGAGGACCGCCACAGGAATGGAAGACCCAGAGTTTCCTCTGCTGCAGAGGATAAGTTCATTAGAGTTACCAGCCTCAGAAATCAGCATTTAACTGCACCTCAGATTGCAGCCCAAATAAATGCTTCACAGAGTTAAAGGAACAGACACATCTCAACATCAACTGTTCAGAGGAGACTGTGTGAATCAGGCCTTCATGGTCGAATTGATGCAAAGAAACCACTACTAAAGGACACCAATAATAAGAAGAGACTTGCTTGGGCCAAGAAACATGAGCAATGGACATTGGACTGGTGGAAATCTGTCCTTTGGTCTGGTGTGTCCAAATTGGAGATTTTTGATTATATTTCATATTTGAGATTCTTCAAAGTAGCCACCCTTTGCATTCCAATCGCCATTTCTTTGTGAGACCCAGATTAGGTGAATGGATGATCTCCGCATGTGTGGTTCCCACCATGAAGCATGGAGGAGGAGGTGTGAGGGTTTGGGGGTGCTTTGCTGGTGACACTGTCAGTGATTTATTTAGAATAATTAGTTTTTCAACAGGACAATGACCCAAAACACACCTCCAGGCTGTGTAAGAGCTATTTGACCAAGAAGGAGAGTGATGGAGAGCTGCATCAGATGACCTGGCCTCCACAATCACCCAACCTCAACCCAATTGAGATGGTATGGGATGAGTTGGACCGCAGAGTGAATTAAAAGCAGCCAACAAGTGCTCAGCAGATGTGGGAAGTGACTACCTCATGAATCTTGTTGAGAAAATGCCAAGAGTGTGCAAAATTGTCCTCAAGGCAAAGGGTGGCTACTTTAAAGTATCTCAAATATAAAATATATTTTGATTTTTGTTAACACTTTTTTGGTTACTGCATGATTCCATACAGTATATGTTATTTCATAGTTTTGATGTATTCACTATTATTCTACAATGTAGGAAATAGTACAAATAAAGAAAAACCCTTGAATGAGTAGGTGTGTCCAAACTTTTGACTGGTACTGTACCTTAATCATGACTGCTGCAGTCAAATGCAATGGGAGAGTTTGTTCTCTAATTGGTTGATTTATCGCAGGCATACAGATCTGGGAAGAGGCCAGACTCTAAATCTAAATCAACATAAATGTACTTTTGTTTTATAAAAACAAATAGCGTCTCTGCTGAAGAAATAGAACATAATTCAATCTGTAGCTGCACTTTTTCACACAGTCTAGCCTGGGATACTATCTGCATGCACATTCAAATTAAAATCAACATATATTTCACACTCCCAGTTAATGGAATAATATTATGTAGCTATCAACATTCAAAACATGTCAGATGTGAGTAGGTTCGTTAAACACTATGCAAAGTCTCATACTTGGTATTTCATTCACTGCACTGCTCGACTCAAGCGTGCTGCTGTTGGGATGTACCCAGGGGAGTAAGTCAATTTGTATCTGTGTGGAGTGGTTATTTTAGACCTACTTACTGTGTGTGTGTGTGTGATGTGTGTTTATTTTGAGGTTTTGCTCCAGTGAGTAACCGTGCCATTCAATACCTGAAGGCCACAGTGTGGAAATAAGGTCTTGTGCTTAAAGAGATAATTGCACAAATGCAGTTTTCCTGCTTGCTTGCGTTTCCTCCTCCTTCCTCCTGTTGTCATCATCCGTCTCCATCAGGCCGTGTGCACCTCTTCCTGTCTTCCGGGACGGCCCTTCAGTCTGCGTGGGGAATGTGTAGACGGGGAGTTGACACCTGGGACCTCTCCACTCATCTGTGTGGACCAGAGCCTGTCTGCCAGAGGGTGTCTGTTTGTGTAAGGCAGAGGTCTGCTGGGCATAGGAGCACGATGGATCCGAGACTATTCTTATCTGTACACTGTCTGGCTTGGCCCATCTGCTGTAGCCAGCCCTGCAGTCTTAACATAGGCCTATCTGATAGCTGTCCACCGCTGTCTGTTTGGCTGCTGTGGAACTTAGAGTTCAGCCACCCATGGGAATAGTCCATCGAACGAACAAGGCTGCTTTAGACACATTTACACTGATATGAGGCACCACTTGGAAAGGCTTTCTGGGTCACTGGACAGAGGACAGAGAGATGTGGTGAGGCGTAGGTAGAAATCATGTGATTAACACTGTGCCATCCAATAAAGAATATTTCCTAACTCTGTGAGGGCTTAAGCAGCAAATTTGGGTTGCAGGGCAAGATGGAAAGGAAAATAACATAGTGAATTACATTTAAGTGATAACTCATAGACACGACACATGAATTAAAAAGGTATCTAGTGATAAGGTTGGAGGAAAATTAGGGTGGATGGATGGATGGGTGTGTGTGTGTGTGTGTGTGTGTGTGTGTGTGTGTGTGTGCATCGTGGCCGTAATTTATATGGCTTAACCGCTTAATTGTTTGTTCCCAGAAGTGTCCCTGCCTGCCTTAGTGCCTTTCTTCATTATTCATGAACCCTAATTACCTCTGTGCCTCCCACCCTGCCTTCCTCTTTATATCACTCTCACTTTCTCATCCAGCCAATGGAAGAAAATAAAAAGAGATAGCAAGCAGTTTTCTCTCCATCTTTCCATGCTGATATTCATCACCCCTTATCCTCACCTCTGTCTCTTCACCCTTCTCTGTCCCCATCTCTCTCTCCTTCTGAAGAGCTTCTCTCATCTCTGTCCCCATCTCTCTCTCCTTCTGAAGAGCTTGTCTCTTCTCTGTCCCCATCTCTCTCTCCTTCTGAAGAGCTATCTGGTTCTTTGTCCCCATCTCTCTCTCCTTCTGAAGAGCTATCTGGTTCTTTGTCCCCATCTCTCTCTCCTTCTGAAGAGCTATCTGGTTCTCTGTCCCCATCTCTCTCTCCTTCTGAAGAGCTATCTGGTTCTATGTCTCTGACCCAACATGTATGTTTTTCCCCATCTGCAGGAAGCTGTTGGAGGTGAAGGTCATTGATGATGAGGAGTATGAGAAGAACAAGACCTTCATCATCCAGCTGGGGGAGCCTGTGCTGCTGGAGATTGGACGGAAACATGGTCAGTGCAGAGCCCTGCGGGTTCAAAGCTGCCATTTACTGTAGCAGCCTCATGTTATTGCTGTCAGATTTAACAGTCTTAAATGTTGTATTTCACACCATCAGTTATCGGAAAAACACAACAGCTGTTTATGAAGGATGGAATGGTAATTCTGGAAGTGCTGGGGTCTTTATTTGTTGTTGCCCCTGGCAGATCCATGTTTTAACTGATGAGGTTGCGTCACATAGAATTACAACACATGACATCCTTAACTTGTCATTTATTTTATTCCAAATATAGGTGTTATGTTGCTTTCATAAACCCATTAGTGGGGATTGGTAACATTAACAAATGTATATTGAAAAACAAACACATCACCAAAATGTATTTTATGGCCAGGATGTCCCTGAGTGTACAAATGGCTATACTATAGATGCACATTAGTTGGCATTAGTGACTTGCGGGGGATTTCATCAAGACTGAGAGTAGTTGGTCCATGTTAGTGCTGTTTCTCCAGGCTATTCTTCTCACTGCACATTCATTATAGTATTTTACACTAATGTAATGTTTTTGGTGCATTTCAATTATTCCTGCATTGCTGATACACATGATAAAATAATAATTAAACCCCTTACAAAACTCTGTATATTGATACATTGGTATACAGTTTATTCACAGAGAATTAATTTGATAAATAAATGACGTTTTTGTATACAGTGAGCTCCAAAAGTATTGGGACAGTGATACATTTTTGCTTGTTTTGGCTCTGTACTCCAGCATGTTGGATTTAAAATGACACTAACTATGAGGTTCAAGTGCAGACTGTCAGCTTTAATTTGAGGGTATTTTCATCTATATCGGGTGAACCGAAATAGAAATTACAGCACTTTTTGTACATAGTCCCTCCATTTTAGGGGACCAAAAGTATTGGGACAAATTCACTTATATGTCTATTAAAGTAGTAGAAAGTTTAGTATTTGGTCCCATATTCATAGCAAGCAATGACTACATCAAGCTTGTGACTCTATAAATTAGTTGGATGCATTTGCTGTTTGCTTTGGTTGTGTTTCAGATTATTTTGTGCCCAATAGAAATGAGTGGTAAATAATGTATTGTGTAATTTTGGAGTCACTTTTATTGTAAATAAGAAACACTTCTACATTAAAGTGGATGCTACCGTGATTATGGATAATCCTGAATGAATCGTGAATACAGATGCACAAATATCATACCCCCATAACATGCTAACCTCTCAATATTACAATAACAGGGGAGGTTAGCATGTCATGGGGTTATGATATAAAATGCTAACCTCCCCTGTTATTGTAATATTGAGAGGTTAACATGTCTTGGGGTATGATATAAAATGCTAACCTCCCCTGTTAATTGTAATATTGAGAGGTTAGCATGTCTTGGGGTATGATATAACATGCTAACCTCTCAATATTACAATTAACAGGGGAGGTTAGCATTTTATATCATACCCCAAGACATGTTAACCTCTCAATATTACAATAACAGGGGAGGTTAGCATTTTATATCATAACCCCATGACATGCTAACCTCTCAATATTACAATAACAGGGG